>NC_143584.1:139719570-140319570 GCF_048544385.1 Mastigoproctus giganteus | reverse complement strand
TAGGAACATTAGCAACTAAGGCCATATTGCTCCGGGATATGCGGTGGTCATTCCCTGACCTTTCCGCATCCTCCATATTTGGTGGTGACAGGCTCGAACCCCGGTCTAATCAAGAAGCGTGTGCTACGCACTGCTGCTCCTTCCCATCTGGCTACGGAGGCGCCTGCTGCCAGAAGTATGGTGTTTGTAGACAGCAGTCATGAGCGCTCATTGTTGGGACCGCACGGTCTGAACACTACAGTTCTGACAGTGGGGAAGATGTCCCACCTGCTTTACAAAATAGATATCGCCATCCTCAAAAATTATTAGTGAGTTGGACTAGGAGAGTTGAAAAAAAGTTCCTATATCTAAAATAAAGATAATCCCTGTTGATTTATAATATAATAGAATATAGGAATTATCGAGCACTTAATAGCTCTCAATTATCAAATCTATTATATATTTGTTTATATCTGTACATCTTTGTATATATATAATTCTGCATTTGTATAACAAAATTTTCTGTATAATTTCTTCGATCTCAAACAGTTTGTATAACTACGGTCAGACCTCCATATAACGAAATCAATCGTTCGCTTGAAAAAATTAGTTATACAGAAATTTTGTTATAAAGAAATATGACCTTTTCAACAATGAAAAATACTGTAATTCAACATTCAGAAATACAGTAAAATATGGGAAATAAATCAGAAATAAGTGGGAAGGAATAAATTTTCTAACATTTTAAAACAATTAATTTATTAACATACACATTAAGAAATTACTATTTATATGATGCACACATTAGTACACTTTTAAGAATTCTGTCGTAAAATATTTGGTTATTTTTTGTTTTTCACTGAATTTTACTGTATACAGTATAGTTCACAGAAATGTTTGCATTTGTTTACACACTCAAATATATTTTCCGACACATTTTCTTCACACTGAAGGCCTTAATGCAAAGTTTCAAACATTGCAACATTTCATGTTTGGAAGATTTAATATTGCCCTCATTCCTTTCGTTGCCTTCATTTTTAGCATTAGCATTAGTAGAGGCATTTGATGCAGGAAAGCAAGCTTATGCAGCATCAGCCAAAAAAAAAAAAAAAACCACTTCACCCCTCTGTTCGTTCAGAATACCTGTCCAGCTGAGCCTTAAACTTATTTAGTCTATCAACCTCCACTACAAGGGATGGAAGTCTGTTCCACCAACCAACCACCCGCTGGCTAAAGGCAAATTTCTGCACGTCTATCCTACATCTGTCTTTCCTCAATTTGAATTTATGCCCTCTCAGGTGATTATTCTGAGCTGGAGGAAGAATCCCATCAGCATTGAGCATGCTCAAACCATTCAAGGCTTTATACACCTCTATTAGATCACCTCGCTGGTGTCTAGTCTCCAGACACTGTAATTTGCAAAACTTAAGCCTTTCTTTGTAAGAGCGCCCCTTTGTTCCATTCACTAATCTTGTTGCCCTTCTCTGTACTCGTATCCAGCAGCACTACATCCTGCTTGAAATGAGGCCTCCAGACCTGTATACAGTACTCTAGGTGTGGCCTGACCATTGCCTTATACAAGGGAATAATTACCTCCTTATTCCTGCTGGAAAAATTCCTGTATATCATTGACAATACTCCATAAGCTACTCTTGCAGCCCATCTGCACTGCTCAGAGAACTTCATATCTGCCTGCACAACCACCCCCAAGTCCCTTTCATTCTCTACCACTGTCAGTGTAGTACCACAGAGTTGATACGTTGCTCTGGGGTTGCTGTTTCCCATGTGTAGTACTTTACATTTGTCAATTTTAAACTTTATTTGCCACCTCTCAGCCCATCTGCTCAACCTTTCCAGATCCTGTTGCAGCAGCATAGTGTCAGTAGTGTCCTTGACAACCTTGCCAACCTTTGTATCGTCTGCAAACTTGGACATTAAGCTTGATATACCATCATCAATATCATTTATAAATACAGAAAACAATAATGGACCGAGCCCTGAGGGACTCCACTAATAACATTAGTCCACGATGAGCAGTGTCCATTGATTACCACTCTCTGTCTTCTCCCCCTCAACCACCCCTTTATCCATAGCAGCAATTTGCCTCCAATGTCACACTGCTCCAATTTGTGTAGCAGTCTTCCATGTGCAACAGTATCAAAAGCCTTTCTAAGATCCAAGTATATAATATCAAAGTTATTCCCTGCATCCAGTTCTTTTGTGACTGCATCATAGTATCCAATCAAATTGGTCAGGCAAGACTTCCCCTTAACAAAGCCATGCTGTGTCTGAGCTATAACTGAAGTCTTGTCTAAATGATCCTGCAGTGCTTCTTTAACCAGTGCCTCCATTAATTTTCTTTGGAACAGAAGTTAAGCTCACAGGTCTATAATTACTTGTGTCAGCCTTTGATCCTCGTTTGTGAATTGGGGTCACATTTGCACATTTCCAGTCTATGGGTACCTCCCCTGAGTCCAAGGAAGCTCTCATAATTATGGCTAAGGGTTTGCTTACTTCCTTTGCTGCCTCCTTTAATATAACTGGATAGATCCCATCCACCCCGGGTGCCTTTCTTGTGTTTATCTTCAACAGTTTCTCCTCCACTTTACTCCCAGTTATTTCAAGATTCTGTAGCTTACTGCTAGAGTTGAATACACCTCTGGCATTCCCCTCGCTGAATAACTCCTCATGTGTGAATGTCGATGCAAAATATTCATTTAGTTTGTTAGTTACCTGAGCAGGATCATCAACAGTTGACCCATCAATATCAAGTGGACCAATCTGATTCATCCCCTTCCTTCTAGAGTTTACATAAGTAAAGAACTCTTGGCTGTTTTTCTTTGCATCCCTTGCCAAGGATTTCTCGTAATCTGCCTTCGCCTGCCTAACCTCCTTTGTAACTTGGTTGCATATCAACTTGTATCTATCATAGGCTTCTGTGTCATGTGTTAATTTGTTGTAAGTATCCCATGCATTTTTCTTCTCTGCCATATGCCTCATTAGTTCATCTGACATCCATTTTGGCCTAAACCTTGAACAATATTTCTTAGTTGGTATGTAAAGCCTAGTAGCTTCCAAGATAAGTTCTTTGAATGCTTCCCATTTTGAATTTGCTGTTGGTAACATCATTAGTTGGTCCCACTGTATAGAATTTAAATACTGTCTCAGTCCATTGTAGTCACCCTTACGGAAGCAATAACCCTTCCCTTTACCCCTAATGGTAGTTACCTCTTTGAGTAAATCCCACTTCAGCACACTGTGATCACTGCCACCTAGTGGTTCATTTATCTGCAGATTCTTAATGCATGAAGAATCACTGGTGATAATCAAATCAAGAGTATTACTCCCTCTAGTTGCCTCCCGAACATGCTGATGTAGAAAACAATCATCCAATAAATCCACAAAAGCCCTGCTTATGTGTGAGTGACCAGCCCCCAAATTCCAGTCAATATCTGGGAAATTAAAATCTCCCATTATAAGACTCTCTAATTTACTGGCCCACTCTATTTCCCTGTACTGTTTCTTATTATACTCATCAGCGTCATTAGGCCTATAGCACACTCCTACTCTCAATTTTGATCTCCCAATGCTTATGTCACACCAAACTGACTCAACACTGCACTGTCCAGCGATGTCGACTGGCTTCACTTCCTTGGTTTTTATGTGTTTCTTAACTAATAGCATAACCCCTCCCCCCTTCCTATCCTGTCTATCCTTTCTGTAGACGTTGTACTCCCCAAATTCCAGTTCTGCATCTCTTATATCTGTGTGACACCACGTCTCTGATATCCCAACAATATCTGCCTTTGATGTTTTGAGCAATACCTCAAATTCATCAAATTTATTTACTAAACTCCTAGCATTGGTGTATACGCAAGTATACCTGCACCTGTTTCTATTCTTAGCTACCACTAACACAACCCATGTGTTTACTTGTACCGCAATGGCTCCCAGCAGTCTCTGAAATATCATGCATCTTGTTTTTCAGGCTTCTGCTCATTCTAATAGAAGCAGTGCAAGAATCTCTTTCACCTCTGCCAGTGGCTACTGTCAATCTATTGGTCTTTGTCTCCCCCCAAGCTAGCAGTTTTCCGACCCACCTAACACTGCCTCGATAGCATCAGCAAATATTCTTGCACCCTTTCTATTTAAGTGTATCCCATCCCTGTAGAAGCAATCTCTCCTGTTAACAAGTACAGTCCAGGCTGAAAAAAATTCTACTCCTTGAGCCTTGCACAATCTTTCCAGGGCCGAATTGATCGACAAGGCTCTCATCATATACTCCCTCCTATTGTGTCTGGGCAGAATTGCAGACACTTTCAAATTGAACCCTAATTCTCGGCTTTTGTTCAACAATTTTCTTCTACCTCATCATCTATATTTTCACTAGTTCTTTGAATACTCTCCAAAACATTGGAGTCATTCAGATATTCAGCTACTATGATATTGTTATCAACTCCTAAAAATTCTTCAAGAACAATTTCTCCACTGACCAAACTTCTTGCTTGGAGTTCTTCCCAAGATTGCACAATGTCTTGTAGCGGTTCATCCCTCTCATGCTGTTAATTGCTGTTTTAGCAAAACCTGCTTTTGCGAAACAATTCTTAATCGTTGTTTCAGTCACATCTTGACTCCACACTTTTGCCAACTCTGATATGCACATCCACAAATCTATAACAGAATCTATAGGTTGGTTGAAAGATTTTGTTTCTGCATAGGTACTGCACACATAATTTCTACTATCCAGGTAGTATATGAATGCATCATTTAAATATATGTTATATGTGTATCAACCTTCATAACGGGTGGCCAAAGTATTGTACTGCTTTCAATAAGTAACATTAGTGGAGAAGACTCTGATAAAGCCGACGTCTCGACCTTAACCAGGCCAGGACTGACGCCATGGATCGTAAGGTATGGAAGAACATCACAGAGCAAGTCCGAAACCCTGCGGCACCTACAGCAGCATACTGGTTGCGTGGCCAACCGCCTCCCCCAGCTGCCAGCTAAGGACCAAAGAAGAAGAAGTGGAGAAGACTAATGTTACTTATTCTCGGTGGATACCACCACCCAGATGGCACCGTTTCAAAATGTCTTGGCTTACTCGTTGGTGGACAGGCAGTTATCCTATTGTTGTAATAGTAGCTCATACTACCTGGGTAGTAGAAATTATGTATGTGCAGTACCCATGCATAAACAAAATCTTTTATACTCTTAGGCATTTAGCCAAGAAATATTTTTAGATATGGGCTGGTTGGTTTCTATTCTCAGTATAATTTTTTTCAATATGCGCCTTCGGTAGTGCATTTTCAAATTCTTGTAATGCCTTGGTCCAATGACGGCAATTTAGATGAGGTATTCAGAGGGAAGAAAACAAGCTTCACGCTTGTAAGTTTCGAAATTACAGAGTGAAGGTGGGCAGGGCAGTTGTCAATTTTTCTGTTTTCTTTCGTCATCTTTCGATTGAAATTTAAAATCCACTGTTCAAAAATTTCCCTTGTCATCCAAGCTATTTTGTTGTAGTCTAACCTAATGACTTTACTCCTTTGAAACACTGGGGTTGTATACTTTTGTGTATTACTAAAAGCTTCAGTTTTTCATTACCAGCCATATTTGCACCAATCGAGACTGTAATTCTCTCCTTACTATTTTACCACCTACACATTTATTACCTTTAAAATTCAGTCTTGTTCGGCAAACATTTAAAAAATAGACCTGTTTCATCAACATTAGATATCTTTGGGCTCGTAGTCCTCCATATTTTTTTAAAAAACTTTTATTTCCAATGGGTACAGTTTCTTCAATTACAACCCCACTTTCACCAGAAATAACTTTTTCAAGTAAGCCATGGCACTTTTTAAATTTTTCCAGACGACCAGAACTAGCTTGGAATGTTTTATGCCCCAGGAAAGTTGTGCATTCCATAGCATTTTCTTTTATTAATGGCCCTGATATCGGCATGTTTTGGTCTCGAATCAACTTCCCCCACCTTAAAAAAGGCTTCATCTACATCTTCATACAGGCATAATTTCGCATGCTTCCAACTGGATCCCGTTTCCAAATCGAAACACTGTTTTTCAGAATGGTTGACACAATACTGGCAAGGATATCAAATTTTAAAGCGAATTATTTTTTTGAATGCCCTGATCTACACTATTAAGCATTTCCACTTTTCTCACTAAACTCAAGGATTTCCTCTTAGACATCGTAAGGTTACTTGCATAGCAGCTAAAACAAAACAGATTTAGAGACAACTTGTACCTATCATACAGAGACAGGTGAAATTTTGTGCAAGTGTGGATGACTTGTTTCTGCGAAACAACATCTGTTGTTTCGCAGAATGAATTTCCGGGATAAAGGAAAATCACTCTCTCCTAATTCTCTAATAGGTTGCTTACAATAGAAAAAAGGTTGACCAGAGCCAATGTCCATGTCGGGAATATGCCTTAATCTTTGCCAATGACTGCTGACACACAGATAACATGATGTGGTTACAAAAGAACTAGATGCAAAAAATAATTTTGACATCATATACTTGAATTTCAAGAAAGATTTTGACATTGTTGCACATGGAAGATTACTGTACAAACTGGAGCAGTATGGTATTAAGGGTAAGTTGCTACAATGGGTAAAAGGATGGTTGAGTGGGAGATGACAGAGAGCGGTAATCAGTGGATGCTGCTCTTCATGGACTAATGTTATTAGTGAAGTTCCACAGGGTTTGGTGTCGAGCCCACAGTTGTTTTGTATATTTATCAATGATATTGATGAGGGTATATCACAGGCTTAGTGTCAAAGTTTGCAGATGATACAAAGATTGGCAGGGTTGTTAATGACAGTAATGGCAGTGTGCTACTGCAACAGGATCTAGAAAATTTGGGAAGATGGGGCTGAGAAGTGGCAACTAAAGTTTAACATTGACAAATGCAAAGTACTGCATATGGGTAGGAGTAATCCCAGAGGAACGTACCAACTGTGTGGTACTACACTTAGGGTGGCATGAAATGAAAAAAAAATGGGAGTGATTGTGCAATTAGATATGAAGTTTTCTGAGCAATGCAGACAGGCTGCCAGAACAGGTCATGGGGTATTGTCAATGATATATAGGATTTTGCTAGCAGGGAAAAGGAGGTGATTATCCCTTTGTATAAGGCAATGGTCAGACCATGCCTTGAGTAGTACAATGTACAGGTCTGGAGGCCTCATTTTAGGAAGGATATAGAGTTGCTTGAGCATGTACAGGGAAGGGCAACAACATTGGTGAGGGGAATGAAGGGGTTCTCTTACCAAGAAAGGCTTAAGTTCTGCAAATTGCAGTGGCTGGAGACTAGGCACCTGTGAGGTGATGTGATTGAGGTGTATAGGGCCTTGAATGGGTTGAGCACACTGAATTCTGATGGGATTCTTCTGCTTGCTCATATTAGGAACCTGAGGGGACATATATTCAAATTGAGGAAAGACAGTTGTAGAACAGATGTGCAGAAATTTGCCTTCAGCCAGCGGGTGGTTAATTGCTGGAACAAACTTCCATCTGTCGTTGTGCAAGTTGATAGCTTAAATAAATTCAAGGAAGAACTGGACAAACTTTCAGAGGGAATGGTTGTGTGAAATTGTTTTTTTGGCTGATGCTACATAAGCTCATATGCTTGCTTTCTTGCATCACATGCCTCTATTACTACTATAGCAGTTGACCGGCACAACTACTTGGTACAGTAAAGGCTTTACGGGCAACACTAAATTGTGGAATGCTCTTTTAAGAATTAAACCCTTTAGCTATTAAAAGCTAAAGTGATTAATTCTTAATCCTTTTAGCTCTTAATTTGTGCTTTCTACAGCATCAGCTCTATTGCCTAAAGAACAGAGGTGCAAACAATGCCCAAGTCTCTCGAAATCAGTTCATTATATGGAAAATTTCTTTGTTATAAGGAAACTATTTTCATTGTAATGACCAAGGGGGATATCAAAAAAGTTCGCTACATAGAAAATTTGCTATATGGAAGTTCGTTAAAGAGAGGTTCAACTATATTTGTTTAAAGATGTATAACGTTCTGTATAATTCCTTCTCTTGCAAACAGTTGAGTGATTAACCATTTCAGGTTATCTGTTCTAATTGGTTCTCCTAATTTTTAAAGAACGTCTTAACTCTACACGAAATTTCCTTCAAATTGAATTCCTAATGTAAACTGAAATGGTTTCCCTTCATGTTTACTTTGTTATTATACCTACAGGCATCTCCTCTATCACCATAACGAAACACAGTGCAATTGAACTGATGTTCCAGGTGCCGCCATTCATCAGACACATATACTATACTATAATATAGTAGCACATCCCTTCAGATGTCCATAAATATCATTTATATCATTATCATTTATATCATATAAGTCATAAATATCATTAATAAATATTGTAAACAACGAAGTTACCAGTAATGAACCCTGAGTGACTCCTTAATAACATTTCTCATACGATCTCAAAATTATTTTTGGATCCAGTTCTTTTGTCACTGTGTCATAGTATCCCAATTAGATTGGTCAGATAAGACTGCCTCTTAACAAATCGATGCTTTGACTGCATTATAAATGCATTCCATCTAGATCGTCCTGCATTACTTCTTTAACTACTGACTCCATTATTTTGCTTACACAGACATCAAGCTAAGAGGTCTGTAATTACTCTTATCACCCTTTGATTCACTTTTGTGAATTGGAGACATTTACACATCTCCAATCCATAAGGACCTGTCCTGAATCAAAGGATGCTCTCTTAATTATGACTAAAAGGTTTGCTGACTTCTTTTGATGCCTCATTTAACATAATTGGATAGATTCCATCCATTCCAGATTTATTTTTTACAATTAGTTTCAAAAATTTCTCTTCCACTTTGCTCTTAGCTATCACAAAATCACTCAGCTTGCTGTTAGAATATGACACACTTCTGGCATCCCCATACCTAAAAAATTTCTCATGTGTTAATGCAGATGCAAAACACCTATTCAGTTTGTCAGCAACCAGAGCAGGTTCATCAACAGTGAAATCAATGGATCAATGTAATTCATTCCCATCTTTCTGGTATTTTAGTAAAGAAATCTTTGCTACTTTTCTTTGCATTATTTACCACAGACTTCTCATAATCTGCCTTGGCTTGCTCAACTTCCTTTGTGACTTGATTAGTTTACATCTACTGTAGGCTTCTGCATTACCTGATAATTTAAATGCATCCCGCATTCTTCTCCTTTGCCACAAGTCTCATCAGTTCACCTGACATTTAGCTGTTTTGAACAATATCTCTTAATTTGTATAAAAAAAATTAGTAGCTTCAAAAATTATATCCCTGAGTGCTTCCAATCTAGAATTTGCTATTGGTAACTTCATCATTTGGTCTCTCTGCATAGAATTTAAAAATTTTCTGAGATCATTGTAGTCAACTTTATGAAAACAAAAGCTCTTCACTTTGTCCTTGACAGTAGTACATGTTTAAGTAAATCCCACATCAATACACTGTTATCACTGCCACCTACTGGGTCTTTTATCTGCAGATTCTTAACGCCTGCTGATAATCAAATCAAGAGTACAGCTATACCCCGCATAGCACTGATAATTGGTACCAAAACTGTTCCGTGTTATGTGAAACCGTGCTGATTGAGGTATAATTATAATGGATTTTAACTGAATGTGTACCAGAGAAACAGTCTATAAACAAATTACAATAAATCTATAAACAATTTGTGCTTGATAGCTAATTAAAAGGATTTGAATTAAAAAATATTACAAGAATTGTATTAATGAAAAGGAAACATCATGAGAGATGAGGAAAAAAGCTTTGTTTATTTAGATATTTCAATAAAAAAAAAAAAATCTGGTGAAGTTGTCTCTTCTTTTTCTCAGTGCACAAGTCTTTGTAGCATCGAATCCCATCTTGTAAAATTTGCCGTATCTTGATGCAATGTTCAACATTTGGATCTCCACTCATAATCACCTCACAGGCCATGTCAATCCCCAAAAAAAAAAACTTTCTCCAATTCTTCTGTTGAAGATTCTTTTGGTGCCACTTCAGAATTGTTTTCCTTTTCTTCATATGCAGTTTACTCATTAATTTCAAGGAGAGTTGCATCATCTAAGTCATTTGCATGTGAGTCAATGCAGTTACGTACATTGGCAGCATCCAAAGTTTCGAATCCCAAGTCTTTACTGATCTTCAGTGTCTTCGGTAATTGTCTGAATTTGCGATTCAAAACCAGTGAAATCATTTGCCAAATGAGGCAAAACATGTATGTTGTTGGCAGTGATTTCTAGCCAATATGCAAATATATTTTCAATCGTATTTAAAGGGGTAAAAATAAATTATGAAAAGAATGAAATTATGAAAAGCTATCACGTTGTCTCATCAGGATGGAATTAAGAATACTGAACACTGTTGCACGTTGCCGCTGACTGTCTGAGGGGAGCTATTGCACATGTGCACATGAGACAATACAGTTGGCACCGCAGCATATATGTATGCATACCTAGGCTACAACAACGCAGCATATACGTAGAGTATGTGTCTAGGCTATTGAATGAGTTTTAATATGTACAGTAAATTTTCAACTTAAACTTAATTGAAAACCATGTTATAGTGAAACCTGTGCTGTTTGAAGCCGTGCTAAGCGAGGTACTGCTGTACTGCTTTTTCTCATTGCCACTCTACCATGTTGGTGTAGGAAACAGTCATCCAATCAATCCACAAACTTCTTACTACTATGAAATAACTCAGTCTTGTCTAGATGATCCTGCATTAATTCTTTAACCAGTGACTCCATTATTTTCCCTGGAACAGAAGTTAAATTAACAGGTCTGTAATTACTTGTCGCCCTTTGATCCCCCTTTGTGAGTTGGGGATAGGTTCACATTTCCAGTTTGTTCGGACCCCCCCGAATCTAAGGATGCTTTCATAATTATGGCTAAGGGTTGCTTACTTCCTTCACTGCCTCCCTTAATATAACTGGATAGATCCCATCCATCCCGAGTGCCTTTCTTATGTTTAAATTCAACAATTTCTCTTCCACTTTCATCTCAGTTATTGCAATATCATTTAGCTCCCTCTTAGAGTTTGATACATGTCTGGCCTCCATTTCCCTAAAGAATTCCTCACGTGTGAATGTAAATGCAAAATGTTCATTCAGTTCATCAGAAACGCAAGAATGATCATCAACAGTCAAACCTTCAAAATCAAGTGGACCAATTTGATTCATCCCTTTCCTTCTAGTGTTTACATAAGTAGTGTCTGCTATTTTTCTTTGCATCCTTTGCCAAAGATTTCTCATATTCTACCTCCATTTGCCTAACATCCTTTGTGACTTGATTACAGACTAGTTCATATCTAGCACAGGCTTTTGTGTTGCATGATAATTTATATGCATCCCATACATTTTTCTGCCCTGCCACAAGTCTCATTAGCTCACCCAACATCCAATTAGGTGTAAACCTTAAACAGCATTTCTTAGTTGGCATGAAAAGCCTAGTAGCTTCCATGATTAATTCCTTGAATGCTTCCCACAGAATTAGTTGATGGTCCATCATCAGTTGGCCTGTTGTATAGATTTTAAAAACTGTGGGACCACTATAGTCACCTTTACAAAAACCTTTCCCTTTACCCTAGTGGCACCTAGTGGTTCTTTTATCTGCAGATTCTTAATGCATGAATAATCACTACTGATAATCAGATCAAGGGTATTACTTCCTCTTGTTGCCTGCCTAGCATACTGCTGTACAAAACAGTCATCCAATAAATACTCAAAAGTCTTGTTAATGTGTGAGTGATCAACCACCCACGTTCCAGTCAATATCTAGAAAGTCAATACATTCTGATTTACTGGCCCACTTTATTTCTCTGTACAGTTGTTTGTTGTATTCTTCAGTGTCAGTAGGGCTATAAAACACTCCTACTTTCATTTTTGCTTTCCTAGTGCTTATGTCACACCAAACTGACTCAACACTGGATTGGCCACCCATGTCAACTGGATGCACTGCCTTAGATTTTATGTGCTTCTTAACTAAGGGCATAAACCCCCCCCTCCTATCCTGTCTGTCTCTTCTGTATACATTGTACTCCCCATATTCAAATTCTGTATCCCTTATATCCGTGTGACACCATTTCTCTGATATCCCAACAATGTGTGCATTTGATGGCTTGACTAGGACTTCAAATTCATCACATTTGCTATGCTCCCAGCATTGGTGTACATGCAAGTATATTTTGTTATTTGGTTTTTAGGAGCATTAGCAATTAAGGCCATATTGCTCTGGGGATATGCGGTGGTCATTCCCTGACCTTCCCGCATCCTCCATATTTGGTAGTCACGGGCTCGAACCCCGGTCTAATCAAGAAGTGTGTGCTACGCACTGCTGCTCCTGCCCACGGAGGCGTCACATGCAAGTATACATGCACCTGTTCTTACGCTTAGTTACCCTAAGACAGCTCATGCATTTAATTGTTCAATGGTGACTCTCAGCAAGGCTTGAAATTCCCAGTAGCTTGCTTTTCAAGCTGCTGCATGTTCCAATAGAAGCAGTTCAAGAATTACTTTCAGTTCTGCCTGCAGCTATTGTTAATCTATTAGTCTGAGTACCCCCCCCCCCCAAGTTAGCAGTTTTCCGACCCACCAAACACTGCCTTGATGGCTACAGCAAATATTCTCCCACCCTTTCTATTTAAGTGGATCCCATCCTTGTAGAAGCAGTCTCTCCTGTTAATACGCAGACCACGCTGAGAAAAATGCTACCCCATGAGCCTTGCACAATCTCTCCAGGACCAAACTGACTGCCAAAGCTCTCGTCATATACTCCCTCCTATCATGTCTGAGAATTGCAAGCACTTTCATATTTAACCTTAACTCGTGACTTTTTTCCAATATTACCCTGTACTTGTTAAGTAAGTCCATAGGTCTCCTACTCTTAATGTCATTAGTGCCAACATGTACAACATTATCACCTTTTGTGCCCTTAAAAGATGATATCTACCCTACATCAACTTTTGCCCCTGGCAGACATACCCTGTCGTAATCCAACCTGACAATTTGTAAAAGTCCATTTCCTGTTCTCCACTGGGCATTTCTGATACAAATATCCACCCCTTGCAATAATGAGAACTGTCTTTTTTAATATAGCAATGTCCTGCAGTATGTCCATAGTGAAAACACCTGCGGGCCACATGGCCATAAATAATACCTCCTGAATTTGTGACTCCTCCAATCAAGAAAAATGTATCCCAATCGTGCTGTATGCTATCAGGCTGTACAAATAAAATTTTATCAATTTGGGAATCCTTGAGGATGAGTTTTGCAAAAGTTGCAAGGTGAAATTCTCAAGGGCGAATGGAAAAAGGAAATAGGAGAAATTGGATACTGGATGTAAGTTTTTGATATTCTTATTTATCTAGAACACAATAAAGATACATTTTTCTTGATTAGAGGAGTCACAAATTCATGAGGTATTATTTAACAACTAAGCACTATGTGTGCTTTCGCTACAGACACATTTTTTTTTTTTTAATCAAGCTAAACCAAATGGCCACCTGAGCCGCAGCTCATCTGCCACTTACATCATAACTGTTTTATTTGTTAACAACCTTGGTCAATCAATTTAACAAAACAACAACAATTACAAAAGTCTAACTTGACTAATGACAAATCAAAAAACAGCACAACCTTTAGCCTCGCGGCGGAGTCGGCGTCTCCGCCCCCACCACGAGGAGGTAAGTTGCCCTATCTAGTGAAACACAGTCTGATATCCGTCAGACTAAATAATAATAACAATTGATCATTCATAAATTCATAATAACAATTGATCATTACAATTAATCATACAAAACTCACACCGGTCCAGTCCCTGCGAACCCCAACACAGACGCTACTCTGACCGACGACCCCCAGCCACCACCGGGAGAAGTCTTCCTACAACTGCTGAGAAAGAGGTACCCCGCCATGATACCACTAATCCTGTTCAGTCCTTCTCTTTAGAGTGTCAACTGCCTTTAGATATTCAGGACAAGTTCGATTGTTAGCACCATGTGCAGAGGGCACCTTCCTCCTCCAGCAATTTACACATTTTGGAGCATCCGCTCTTTGTGTACAGGACTTAAAGGTATGACCACTCCCAGCACAGTGACTGCAGAACTCGCCCGCATCACAGTACCGGGCCACATGGCCATACGCCATACATTTATAACATTGTGTCGGAGTCCACAACTCCCGAACACGGTGTGAGCTCCAATTCAAAAACACTCTTGAATATTTTAAAAGGTATCTCCTTACACGTGGGGAAACCTCCACCACTACATTATACCCAGGAGAATTCCTTGCCTTATTTTTAGTGAGTATTTTTATCTCGGAAAGAACTTGGTCTTTATTGACAAATCCGTCAACCAAATTCCTTTCCCACAATTCAGTTTTTAGGGACTCTCGATCTACATCTGAATCAACATCAAAAATTACTAGTCTTGGTAATCGACGAAGGGGCCTTCAACCTCCATCCCAAGCTTTTGTACCTCCGTACACTCTTCGATTTTCTTGACGTCGACTTCAGAAGCAGTTTCGATCATCACTCTTTTATTCCTTATAGGTTGAACTGATACTATCTTGACGTCAGTTAAGACAGGGGCAACTCGTCCCATCAACTCACTCTTAACTTGGTCACTAGTACTATATTTGTCCGCCTTTGCCTTCACTATAATCATTTTATTCTTGGACTTTACCTCACTGGAACTAACAGTCTCTGCATATGATCTTTGAACAGCCACTTCTTGTTCTTTCTGTTCCGTTAAAGTGTTCAACTTGGTCTCTAAGAACACATTCTGAACTGCCAAAGACTGCACCAACTCTGCCATCTTATCCCAGTATCCCATTATGATATCCAAATCATGTATACTTGGCTTTTTCAATGTCGTTACAAAAAATCTTAATTTACTTCTAAATTGAACCAAATTCTCCAAGGTGGTAGGTTCTAACATACACCGTGCAAATTCCGAGGAACTCTCCTGTGAATCTAAAGGTGTCTTCTGTCTTGAACTCGCTACAGACACAGCAGGATGTTGCAATATTAAAAAGATAGTTTTCATTGTGCAAAGGGTGGACATTTGTACCAGGAGTGCCCAGTGGAGAACAGGAAGCCAACTTGTACAAATTATCAGATTGTTAATTGTCCTTCATTACACTCAGTACAAAGCATGCAGTATCCTTTTTACCAAAGAATCATGGAGTATGTAAGGAAACAGACCAAGGACAACATACAAACAACTTATAAAAATGCATTTCTTCATGGCTGACAATGCAACAGAGCATGATCATTATTTTTAACATGCATTTCTGGACAATATGATCAGTTCTCCTCCCCTTTTCCATCAGGGGAAAGAGCTCCATTGGTATGTCTAACAAGAACATTAAATAGTTGACCTCTGGCTTTTCCACCACTGATTGCCCTGGCATTTACACCACTGATTGACCTTTATCAGTACAGTATCATCACAATATACACAGTGGAGTTGCCACAATTTGATTGGAACTGCTAATGCAATAAATAAATAAATAAATAAATATATATACAAAGGGTACTAGGAAAGTTTTGCAATATGACGCAACAATGAATCACAGGAAGCTGCTTCTTGCTGCATGTTGAGACATGTTCATACGTGCATAGTAGCCGCCGCGCCAAGTCGATGGGCTCAGTTATTCATTAGTAGTGAGAGTGTAAAGTGCTTGCGATGGCATCGTGGTCACAAAATGAGATAAGGACAGTTTTGCGGTATAATTTCGTGCGTGGTTTAACCATAGACCAGTGCTTAGAAGAAATGACTCTTGCACTAGATGATGATTGTCCACATCGTACAACGATATTCAGGTGGTATAGAGAATTCCAAAGGGGAAATTTCACTCTGGAGGATTCTGAGAGGCCGGGAAGGCCACGAACGTCAGTTACGGAGGAAAACGTTACTGCTGTGAGGAAAATGCTTGACGAAAACAGGCGAGTGACCTACCAACAGATAGAGGATACTTTGGGCCTAAATGCACCAGCAATTCGTTCGATTCTGCAAGATCATTTGCACGTGAAGAAACTTTGTTCTCTCTGGGTGCCGCATCAACTGACTGAAGAGCAGATGACACGACGTGTGACCTGGTGCCGGGAGATGTTAAAAAAGTTTGATAAGGGACAATCTCGGTATGTGAACAACATCGTGACAGGTGACGAGACTTGGCTGTACTATTACGATCTGCCGACCAAGGCTCAAAACAAAGTTTGGGTCTTTGATGATGACGACACACCCGTAATTGTCAGAAAATCCCGATCTGTAAAGAAGAAAATGATAGCTGTATTTTTCAAATCGAGTGGAATTGTGGAACGTGTCGTTTTGGACACGCAGAAGACAGTCACAGCTAAGTGGTATACTGAACAATGCCTGCCTAAAGTCATTGGATCTATGAAGAATCTGCTGCCAAAGTCAAGAATGGACACCTGGTACCTCCATCACGATAATGCTGCAGCTCACTGCGCCAAAGCCTGCACCGAATATTTGACCACAACAGAACTGAAACTTCTCGAGCATCCTCCCTACAGTCCAGACCTTGCTCCCTGCGACTTTGCACTGTTCCCGCATGTGAAAATGACGCTAAAAGGGAGGCGGTTTTCCAGTGATGAGGACCTTCTACGGGCTTGGGACAACGAGTGTGCTTTACTCCCTAGTGAAACTTGGCAGAACTGGTTTAAAGATTGGTTTCGGAGGATGGAGAGGTGTATTGAATGTAGAGGAAATTACTTTGAAAAAATTAAATAAACAAAGCTGTATTGCAAAACTTTCCTAGTACCCTTTGTATATATCATTTTAGCATATATGGAAGTTACAGTAAAGTTTTTCACAGCATTTAAAGGCTCCTTTTGTCAACTCATACTTATATATTTATCATCAGTAAAATACACAATACCTAAACTCACATATAATGATGAATTATTAAAAAAGTATATTTTGCATATTAAGTATAAGGAAAGCAATGATCGTTTTAGGATCAAAGTCACTACTCTCCTTTCTCCCCCTCCCCAAACATCATTCTTTATTTTTCTTATCGCCACTGGCTACTTACTGGCTGGTATTACTAACACAAATTCTTTTTCATTCTTCCCAATAAGCAATTAATACTAACACTAATGAGTCTTGAAAAAAATCCTTATAACTGGTACACATTTGTCCTTCACACTTAAAACTTCAGCTTCTTAAAAATCAAGTCAGTCAGTAATTATCTGTTCAGGTTCTTGTTGACATATCACACAGATATATTTTATACAGGGTGTTTCAAAATTATGTATACACACTTTAAAAATTTATATTTAATGAACAATATATACAAATGTAAATTTTTTTGATACTTTGAAGACAAAAAAAAAAAAAAAAAAAAAAAAAAACTTTTGTTTTACACAAGATTGCATTTCTTACAGATTCAACATTTTACTTCTTGATGTCCTCTTCCTGCCACACTAAGTTATTGATATTCTGAATGGTTCCATGCTCCTCAAATTTATCCCGCAAACGAATAACTGTTAAATGTGGGTGCGCATTTTGTTCCATATTGTAATTTCCACGCACGCTGAAATTCTTTGACATTTTCATATTTCCAATACCATTTTATAATTGCCTTTCTTTCTTCAAAATTTAATTGGGTACTTTCCATCGTTTTAGAGGTATCTATAAAATAAAACAAAAACTAAATTATTGTAAAAATTTGCCTTTTTTAAGCTACAAATTAGCATATTAAGTTTTTTATTAATTGCCTATTTTTAAGCTACAAAATGAGTTTAAGAAAATTAAATTGGTGCATATTGTTCATTAAATATAAATTTTGTGTGTGTAAAAAATATAAAGTGTGTATACATAATTTTGAAACACTGTGTGTGTGTCTATATATATATATATGAGTTAAGTTAAGAATGGTAAGAGTTTTTTTAAAGGTAAAATATGATATACTAGCTTATCAGGTAAACCATAAACCATGGCGGGTACCCAACGTGACCTGGAAAAAATCAATCTATGCCATGACATAAGCCATAAATTATAAACATATATAAAAATAAAAATACCATTAAAATGTTAGTTATGGCAATAAGTACATATTCTGTACAGATGTACAATAAGTACATCTGTACATATTCATACAGACCGATGTAATGTTTAATCGTCCTAGATGGCATTAATTGGTTCTGTGACTACTTAATATTTATTATAATATTTATATTTATTATAACATTTAATATTTGCTTTGTTATACTTGGATATATATATATATATATATATATATTATTTTGTTAAATATATGTATTATTTTATGGGGAAGATTACCATAAAAGATATACCTAGATAAATCTTGAACAAAATACAGTAATACAGTGTGTGTATATATATAATACAATACTAAAAAAAAAAAAAAAAAAAAAACATATATATATATATATATTACATTATGGACATAGTGTATCTACTGCCACTACAATGGCACTAGATATAAATTCCTATATATTAATGATTATCAACATACTATATAACTCACATATAAATATATCACATGTGGGCTGCAATACTGGCACATTGCAAAAAATATAATTTTTCAGTTAATACTACCTATGAACTGGTAGTAAGACTATCTTTCAAGTCTGCAATACTTGCACCAGTTTACTACACCCAAATGCTACTAGACGGAGGTGTCAGATAGCTGCTGGGGTAGGTATCAACATTGGCACAAATAGAAAAAAAATATATACAGTGAAACTTCCCTTTAATGGACAGCCATGGGGAACGAAAATGTGTCCGTTAGAGAGAAGTTTTTTTTTTTTTTTTTTTTTTTTTGATTTGGTAGTTGTTGGCGCATCGGCTTCTGTGGCCATATTGCACCTCCCAAGGTTTTTGCAGTACTTTGATCCAAGCCCGAGGCGGGAATCGAACCCGCGACCTTTGGGTTGCCGGGCAGGTACTTTACCCACTCGGCTAGCCCGGCCGGCTTAGAGAGAAGTGTCCGCTAACAAGAAGTCTGAGGGAAAAAAAAAAAAGAAAGAAAAATCGTTAAACGTTTAATGTAAAATTAAATTAAAATATATACAGATCATATTTTTGTAAATAATATACAATTACATACACAAGAGATAAAGAAAAATCGTTAAACGTTTAATGTAAAATTAAATTATATACAGATTTTGCACAATATTTTTGTAAATAATATACATACAATTGTGCTATGCATATTATGACTTTATCTTATGAAAAATACATACAGTAATCACTTATTTTCTTCTGCACCTTCTTCCGGCTGATAATTTTGTTTTCAACATTTGTTTGGAGTGAAGAAACCATCGAAAGTCCTTCAGTAAGATACTTCAGAGACGAAAAACATTTTTAAACGATTGATTTGTATGAGCGCTTCTATTTTCATCGGTGGTTCGTCGTTAATATGTTCTTCGACATAATGACCTCCTTCCATTTCTTCATCCTCATGAGGAACTTCTTGAAAAATATCGATGATAATGTCGTTGATATCTATAGCACCTTCTGTAGTGAGGTTCAAGTCTATATCTTTGTAGCCAGGGTCATTTGTAGCGGAAGTATCGTACATTATCAATAGATGAAATTCTTGTTCTGCTTGGTGCTCCACATTGCTGTTCACAACTTCAATTTTTGTGTTTGAGAAGCCAGACTTTACAAAACAGTTCAAGACAGTTTGTTTTCTAATTGCGTTTACTGAAGAGGAAATCCATTGAATCGCATCTAGGATGCTGATTTTCTTTGCAAGGTCACTCACACATGTTACA
Source organism: Mastigoproctus giganteus (assembly GCF_048544385.1). Lineage (NCBI taxonomy): Eukaryota > Metazoa > Arthropoda > Arachnida > Uropygi > Thelyphonidae > Mastigoproctus > Mastigoproctus giganteus. The sequence continues at coordinate 140,299,770 of NC_143584.1, read as the reverse complement.
TCGTTCATGTTTGCAATGAGATGTCTTAAAACACATTTTCTGTAGTGAAATTTAAAATTTTTTATTATCCCTTGATCCAAGGGCTCACACTCTGCAGATGTGTTTGGTGGCAGAAAAACGATTTGAATGTTGGACAATTCAATGTGCAGGTGAGATGCAGCATTATCCATGAAAAGAATAATTTTTCTGTTTTGACGAATCATGTTTTGGTTAAAGTGACTTATCCATTCGCTCAGGATATCTCGTGTCGTCCACGCTTTTTTATTAGACTTCCAATCAACATTCAACTTTATGCCCTTGAAACAACGAGGATTTTGTGGTTTTCCTATAACAAGAGGTTGTTCAAAGTCTCCCAGCACATTTGTACACAATAGTACAGTCAAGCGTTCCTTAGAAATTTTTCCGCCCTGGCACTTTTCGTTTTTTAGACTCATTGTTTTTTCAGGAAGAACTTTAAAAAACAACCCTGTTTCGTCAGTTGTAAATATCCTTAGCTTCAAAATCACGACATAAATCTTCCAATTTGACGGCCCACTCTGTTACAACCCCAGTATCAACAGATCCACCTTCACCACTTACGGTTTTCCAAGAAATTTTATGCCGAGTTTTGAACTTGTCTAGCCATCCCACAGAAGTTTTTAACTCATTTACTCCCATAGATTTCGCAAGCTCCAAAGCCCTAATAATAGGCCCATTAATGGAATTTTTTTTCCATTAATGGGCCTATCTGTCACGAAACGTTCGCGACAAAACCACTCATACGTAACATTGTCAATTTGAAGTCCAACAGTTTTCGGGAATGATTTTTGAACCTGATCATTTCCGTGTTGCCAAAATTATTATTTTATTATTATTATTATTAGCCACATGGTACAAGGAAGCCTGAGGCATATGCTGCACCAGTCAAAAAAATAATAATTCCCGAGTTACCCTGAGTGAGTGAGAGAGAGAGAGAGAGAGAGAGAGAGAAGTAGAAAGGAATCACCAAGAAAGAGAAGAATGATGATATCCAGATCAGGACCCTGGGTTTGCCAAGCCCATACTCACCAGATGTGAGCCCCCGGGGTTTAATTATTTGAGCAGTTCATTTTTTTTCTTTAGGATGTCTCTTACCTGCGTCTTCCCAATTTTGAATTTTGCAGCGAGAGTGCGAACACTAGTTTTTTGCCGATCATACGCATTAATGAGTTAGACTTTATCTTTTAAAGTTAAATGTTTACGAGAAGACACTGTGCACTTCACACGACACTGAACAAAACTGAAAACTGAAACTGAAAAGATGAAAGGCCGACCATATTCCCCCCCCCCTGCACACACCGAATTCATCAGAAATTTTACACGTGCCTTAAAATTCTTGAAAAAGGGTTTAGAACCTCGCCGTAAACCTTGATAAAATTCAGAGAATCGGAAATAGAAAATAAACACACGATTGAGGCAATACGTGGAAGAAAAGTTCCTAGAAAAAGGGCCGTAAGCTCGCCCGCTGTCCGTTATGGGGAGATCAAATTGAGTGCTAATCTAAACGAAACAGTGCAGATTGCCTGTCCGCGTCCGTTACAGAGAATGTCCGCTAGACAGAAACTGCAAACACGTTAAAACCAATAGAGGCGAGTTGGGGAATTTGAAAATGTCCGTTGTAGAGAGATGTCCGTTAACGAGAGGTGTCCGTTAGGAGAAGTTTCACTGTATATCAAGCACACACTAAAATCCTGGCCAACATTATCAAAAATTTACATTTTGTTATTTTCATATTCTGTTGTTTAAATAAAGCATTATGTTCATTTCTTTACAATTTTATTTGAATTTTATTCTCTTGACATCACCAAAGCTTTTGACTGTGTTTGTCATAAAGGTCTTCCAGATGAACTCCATCTTCTGGTTTGCAAACTGCAGTATCCAGTTTTTTCTCTGACCGCTCACTGCAGGTTATGGTAGACAGTTCTCCATCTAACTTCTCCACTAATGCAGGTATTCCTCAAAGTTCAGTTCTTCCTCTCAATCTTTTCCTCTTGTATATTAATGACCTCTTTTCATTGACCCAAAATCCTATCCACAGTTTTGCTAATGATAGCACATTCCATTCCACCTTTCAGTATGAGAAACTTTGCCCTGGACAAACAGCTTCAACTACTCAAATATCCACTACCAATTCCCTAAATGCTGATCTCCAGGTAATTCTCCAGTGGGGCAAAGATAATTTAGTTAATTTCAATCCTTCTAAAACTCAGTTGTATCTTCTATCTCACAAAATGGATTCTTCTGCTACTGTGCTTATCTTTGCTTACAATCAGATTTTTAGAGAAAAGCACATATTTCTATTAGAGATTACCCTGATTTCTAATCTCTCTTGGCATCAGCACATCACAAATATTTCTTCATCTGCACCAAAAAAAAAATAGGTTTTCTTTTTCACTCTGCTGTTACTTTTCTTCTAAACAACTGCTCACTATGTACAAATCAAAAATTCACCCTACCATGGAATATTGTTCCCACAGTTGGGGTAGTATCTCCAAAACCTGACTAAGGTTTCTAGACTCCATTCAAAAAGAGGGCAGTTAGGTTAATTAATGACCCACTGTCTCATAGACATTATATATCTGCTGCATGCCTTTTCTATAGATACTTCCACGGGCACCATTCTTCTGAATTGACTTCTATAAATTCCCGCTCTCTCTTCTAAACCAGTCATCCTTTCACTGTTCAACTCCAAACTCACAGAACCAACTTTTCTTCTTCCTCATTTATTCCTTCAACTTCAGTTTTCTGGAACAAATTCCTGAAAATTACAACCTACAGAAATTAAAGTCTAATGTCAACAAGTATCTTCTTTCATCTTCTGAACCTTCAACCAAAGCACAGTACTAAATACTACAGGTTATAATACTTCTCGTGCTCAGGGTTTTCGGAAAAAATACATATATTTTTGTCAAGCTACCTTTGCTGGAAACAGACTAATTCAGTCAGAGAAGAAAGCCCAAAAATGCCTCTGCCTTCTCCAATCCAGATTGACTCATTCCCATGATTTTCAATTCTAGCACTGATGTTGTTGTTATTTGGTTTTTAGGAGCATTAGCAACTAAAGCCATATTGCTCCGGGGATATGCGGTGGTCATTCCCTGACCTTTCCGCATTATCCGTATTTGGTGGTCACGGGCTTGAACCCCGGTCCAATCAAGAAGCATGTGCTACGCATTGCTGCTCCTGCCCACCTGGCTACGGAGGCACCCCCTGGCACTGAGTTTACATATACATGTATAACAAGAATATGGCAAAGTGCAAGCGAAGAGAGTTTTAATGCTAGTTGTGGATGGTCTGGATGCTTTAAATGCAATTTCCTGTTATAAAGAATTTTACACAAAGAAAGAAAAATAAATGAAACATCCAAAAATCAGTTCTTTAACAAAAAAAGGCTGCAATATCTGGGTTTATATGTAGCCTATATTAACTAAAGAGAAAAACAGTTAGTGACTCACATCACACATCATCAGATCACAAATCATATGGGAGAGAGGACTCAGTTGAGCTACTAATTGTTTTCTCCACTAATTGTTAAACTATTTGCTGTTATTCCATTTTTATAGTTTATTAAAAGTGATGAATGTGTTCTTTTATCCACATAAAAAAATTTTTTTACCTTCAGAACATATATTTCATGCAATATGTGTCATATGCAAATCAATGCTTATAGAGGTTGATTAGCTCTTCTGTTCATCGTTGTTTGTGGCGGTGCTAGGAACATAACCACAATGAATGGCAAGGCCTCACTGTATTTGCCAACTTATCACAATGTGAGTGATAAGTTGGAAAATTTTTAGGTTAAAAAGTGCATTCAAAGTAACAAGAACCAATGTTATAAAAAGAATAGGAAAACTTTAAGCCATCTTCGATTGAAGATATGAATCAACAACATACAGCATTAACACATTCACTGTTTCATTACACAAATATGCAGCATCAGGTTTTCAATCCACTTAGAGGGGAAACCACCCTACTTTTTAAAAATAGTCTCATAGTAAATATTGTAAGTTTGATAGCTGGACATATTTTAAAGAAAAAAGACTTTGAAACCTTTGGTAATATCAAATATTACATCAAAAAGGCGAAGATAAACTATTTACTGTTATTCCAAGATAAGGTTTAAAGAAAAATCCTTCACCATTCTTATAAAAGAGCTGAAAATTTGATGAAAGCAAATTTTCACACATTTGTCCTACAATCATCTTTTTCTGATTATGATTTCTTGGATTGAAGATATGATTTCTCCAATCCAAGAAAGAGTAAGGGTGTCATGAACGTTTAGTTTACTCAAACCATTTAAAGCCTTCAAGGTTTCAGTCAAGTCTACTTAGAGATGTCTATTTTCCAAATGCTGTGATTTACAGAACTCAAGTCTTTCTTGGTAAAAGCATCCTTTTGCACTGCAGAATTATTTTGTTGCCCTTCTCTGCACCCAGTCCAACTGATCTACATCCTTCCAAAAATTAGGCTTCCAAACCTACATGTGGTATTCAAGATGCAACCTAACTACTGCCTTGTACAACAGGATAATCACCTCTTTTCCTGGCTGGCAAAATTACTGTACATTACTGACAGAACTTAAGCTGTGCTAGCAGCTTGCCTGCAATGTCAGATTGTACAACTGACCCAGTCTATTTCATTCTTCATTATCTTGAGTTTCGTATCACCCAAATGATGTGTTATTCTAGGATTATTGTAACAGAAATGAAGTACTTTCCAATTATCAATGTTAAACCACAATTGCATTTTTCAGCATATCTGTTTAATTTATTCGGTTCTTGTTGGAGTAACATACCCTGATTACTGTCATTAATTACTTTCTGTTATCAACAAAATTAGACATTAAACTTCACATGCCCCACTATTCTTACTAAATATTAAAAACAGTAAGTAAGTAAGAAGCCCAAAACTAACTCCTGAAGAATCCCATTCATAACCACTTAGAATATGTCTGCCAGTGCAAAGGTAGATGACATTGTAGAGCAGATTTTTTTTTTAAGGGCACAAAAGTTGATATTGTTGTACACAATAGCATTTATGATATTAAGAGTAGGAGATCTGAGGTCTTGCTTAAGTCCTCAGATCTCCTACTCTTAATATCATAAATATTAACAGGGCAATATTGTGGAAAAAGTCGTGAGTTAGGACTGAATTTTAAAGTGTCTACAATTCTGCCCAGACACAATAAGAGGGAGTACATGTTCAGAGCCTTGTCATTCAATTCAGCACTGGAAAAAGAATGTCCAATGCTCAAGGGATATAATTTTTCTCAGCATGGTCTGTGATTGTTAACAGAAGAGACTTTTTTTTACAGGGATGGGAAAAATTTAAATAGAACAGGTGCAAGAACATTTGCTGATGCTACAAGACAATGATAGGTGGGTCAGAAAACTGCTAGCTTGGGGAGGAGGATATATATAGGCTAATAGATTAACCAGAGCCATACACACAGAGGTGAAGGTGATTCTTGCACTGCTTCTATTTGAAGGTGCAGTGGCCTGTCATGGAATAAGTGAATACATGGAATGTGTAAGGGTAACTAAGAATAAGACGGTGTTCGAAGGCCGGCCGCTAGTTAGTACACCAGACCAAACCTATTGGTAACTCTCTAGGAGGCTTCCGGATCAGGTAGTGTATAATCTTGCTACCTCTACTCTCCCAGATAGTGACTGGAGAGAGTCCGAGTAGTGTGTATGCGGGGAGCATTGTCGAGGCCACGTTATGTCAAGGATCTCGGTATATTCTTACCACATGTATGCCATATCCAAAAATTTCATTACTTCATACAGCATGTACCACCCACTTTTTCTTACTATTGAATACACCATGAATTGTCAAACTAATAGAGCAACCTTATCTGCGAAAAGATCTAAACCTCCCAAGGATTTCCTAATTCATTTCACAAATATACGTGGTCTCAATTCTAATTTCAATGATGTCCATTTCCACTTGCAGTCTGCCAAACCCCATGTACTCTTTCTGACAGAATCTCAGTTATCGGTTGATTCAACTACTGCTCATCTCAGATATCCAAATTATTCGTCTCAGATCTGCTCATCTCAGATATCCAAATTATGATTCCTTTCGCCTCAAAGGTGGTACTTGTGCATATGTCCGTTCTGATATTCCCTGTCAGAGACTTGGCAATTTGGAATCTCCTCTCTTTGATCTTCTCTGGCTTCAAATCTCTCTACCTCATTGTGTCAAATTCATCTGTTGTCTCTACCGTTCTCCCAACTCCACTAATCACTTGGAGCTCTTTGACTTCCTCTCGTTGCAACTTGACTTTCTCCAATCCAACTTTCCTAACAGTGAGGTAATTTTCCTTGGTGATTTTAATGTTCACAACTCCAGCTGGCTTCCGTTTTCTAGTCACACCGACCCAGCAGGTCGAGATGCTGAGGCTTTTGCAATTACTAATGACCTAGCACAGATTGTTCATTTACCTACAAGAATACCGGACAATCCTAATCATACAGCCAATACGCTTGATCTTTTTCTCACAAAGAACCCTTCTAAGTACACGGTCAAAGTGAGAGGTCCTTTAGGCACTTCAGATCACAACTTGGTGATTGTCTCTTCTCCAATGGAACCTTTATCTCATAGCTATTCCCAACCTCGTGTTGTTTGGCATTACATGAATGCAAAATAGAATGATCTGCGAGACTTCTTTTCTTCTTTTCCTTGGTCGGATTACTGTTTCAAAAGTTCTGATGTCAACGTTTGCTCAGATCGTGTCAGTAAAATTATTCTTGCAGGAATGGAATCCTTTATCCCACACTCCACTTTAAAATCTCGTCCTTTATCTAAACCTTGGTTTTCCAATAAATGTGCTAAGGCTGTCCAAGAGAAGAATGTTGCATATCGTAATTGGCTTGTTTCTAATTCTTCAGTTTCATTTTCTGCCTACACCAAAGCTCGCAACAATTGTAAAGCAGTTATTAATCAGTCCAAACTAGAGTTTGAACAGGCTAAGAGTAGAAAACTTGCTTCTTGCCCTAATGGTAGCCGAGCAGTCTGGTCTCTTGCCAAAGCTATTAGCCGCAACTTTTGCCCATCACTGCTCCCACCTCTGTCCAAATCAGATGGTTCTGTTGTCACTTCAGCCAAGGATAAAACTGACCTGCTAGCATCCCATTTTTCTTCCAGCTCATGTATTAATGATCTTGGTAAAACACCTCCCACCATTCCCAACATGCTCCATCCAATGCCTCCTGTGGTCTTCCGTCAAAAGGATATCAGAAGGATTTTGATGAATCTTGATGCTAAGAAAGCTCCAGGTCCTGATGGTATTTCTCCACTTGTTCTCAAAACCTGTGCTCCTGAACTTACTCCTATTCTTTGCCGCCTTTTTTCACTTTCTTATTCCAAAGGTGTTTTTCCTTCTGCTTGGAAATTTGCTCATATCCAGCCAGTTCCTAAAAAGGTGACAAATCCCTCCCATCCAATTATCGTCCCATTGCAATTACTTCTACTCTTTCTAAAGTAATGGAGAAATCAATTAACCGCCAACTGTTAAACTACCTAGAAACCTTCCATCTGATCAACAATCACCAGTATGGATTCCATCAGTGTCGATCCACTGGTGATATTCTGGCTTATGTTACCCATTTATGGACTAATTCAATGGAAAGGTTCGGTGAAACACAAGTAGTTGCTCTTGACATCTCAAAGGCTTTTGATCGTGTTTGGCATAAAGGTCTTCTAAACAAGCTTCCATCTTATGGTTTGCCAACTGTTTTTAGTAATTGGTTATCCAGTTTTCTCTCTGATCGCTCACTGAGGGTGATGGTAGATGGCTCTCTGTCTTCTAACTTCTCCACTAATGCCGGTGTCCCCCAAAGTTCAGTTCTTTCCCCCACTCTTTTCCTCTTGTATATCACTGACCTTCTTCCATTGACTGGAAATCCTATCCATAGTTTTGCCGATGATAGCACATTGCATTCAACTTTCCATTTTGAGAAACCTTGTCCTGCGCAATCAGCTTCAACTTCTTGAAAATCTGATACCAATTCCTTAAATGCCGATCTTCAGGTAATTCTCCAGTGGGGTAAAGACAACTTAGTTGATTTCAACCCTTCTAAAACTCAGTCTTGTCTTATATCTCGCAAAAAGGATTCTTCTGCTCCTATGCTTATCTTTAGTGACACTCCAATTTCTAGGCAAAAGGATATATCTCTTTTGGGGATTACCCTGACTTCTAATTTCTCTTGGCACAAGCACATTACAAATATTGCTTCCTCTGCATCTAAAAAACTTGGTTTTCTCTTTCGCTCTCGGTGTTACTTTTCTTCCAAACAGCTGCTCACTCTGTATAAATCGCAAATCCGCCCTGCCATTGAATATTGTTCCCACATCTGGGGTGGTGCCCCCAAAACCTCTCTCAGGCTTCTTGATTCCATTCAGAAGTGGGCAGTTAGTTTAATTAATGATTCATCTCTAACAGAGTCTCTCCACTCGCTGCCTCATAGATGCACTGTTTCTGCTGCATGCCTCTTCTACAGATACTTCCATGGGCACTGTTCTTCTGAATTGGCTTCTATAATTCCTGCTCTCTCTTTCAAAACAATCCGAACATGTGCTGCCACCAGCCAACATCCATTTACTGTCCAACTTCAAACCCACAGAACCAACTTTTCATCTTCCTCATTTATTCATTCAACTGCCGTTTTCTGGAACAACCTTCCTTCATACGTATTTCCTGAAAATTACAACTACAGAAGTTCAAGTCCAATGTCAACAAATATCTTCTTTCGTCTTCTCAACCTCCAACCCAAGCACGGTACTAAGTACTATAGGTTCTAATACCTCTCCTGTTTGGGGTTCACATAAAAAAAAAAAAAAAAAAAAATATACACTTGCATGTACACTAATGCTAGAAGTATTGTAAATAAACTTGATGAATCTGAAGTACTGATTAAGTCATCAAATGCAGACATTGCAGGAATAGCAAAGACATGGTGACACTCAGACATAAGTGATGCTGAAGTGATATCAGACATAAGTGATATTGGGAGTACAATGTATATAAGAACAGACAGGCCAGGAGGGGTGGAAGGGTTGTGCTCAATTAAAGAGCATATAAAATCTAAGGCGGTGCATCCAGTCAACATGGGTAACCAGTACAATGTCAGGTCAGTTTGGTGTGATATAAGCACTGGGAAAACAAAACAGAGGGTAGGAGTGTGTTATAGGCTTAATGGTTGTGATAAGTATACCAAACAGCTATACAGAGAAATGGAGTGGGCCAGTAAATCAGAATGTCTTATAAATGGAGGATTTAAACTTTTCCAATACTGACTGTAATTTGCGGGTTGGTTGGTTGGTCACTCGTACACTAGCAAGACTTTTATAGATTTCTTGGACTGTTTTCTACAGCAGCATGCTAGAGAGGCAACAAAAGAAAGCAATACTCTTGATTTGGTTATCACCAGTGATTACATGCATTAAGAATCTGTAGGTAAAAGAAACACTGCTTACAGCGATCATAGTGTACTAATGTGGAATTTAATTAAAGACATAACTACTGTAAAGGGAAAGGCTTTCACTTTCGTAAGGGTGACTGCAGTGGTCTCAGAATTTTTTTTTAAATTCTACTTTTTACAGTGAGACCAACTAATGATGTTACCAACAACAAATTCTAAATGGGAAGCATTCAGAGAAATAATCATTGAAGTTACTAGACTTTTCATACTAAGGCAGAATATGAGAAGTCCCTGGCAAAGTGCCAAGAAAAGCAGCAAAGACTTCTATACTAATATTAACAGTAGAAGGAAGGGAATGAATCACATTGGACACGATGTCAATGGGTTAACTGTTGATGACCCTGCTTAGGTTGCTGACAAACTGAATAGGTAATTTTGCATCTACATTCACACACAAGGAATTCTTAAGGAGAGGGGATGCCAGAGGTTCATTAAACTATAATAGAAAGATAAATGATTTTGTGATAACTAAAAGGAAAGTGGAGGAATTGAAGCCAAACATAAAAAAGGAACCTAGGGTGGATGAGTTCTGCCCAATCATATTAAGAGAAGCAGCAAAGTGGATAAGCAAGCCTTTAGTCGTAATTATGAGAGCATCCTTGGATTCAGGAGAAGTTCTTATGGGCTGGAGATGTTCGAATGTATCCACAATTCATAAAGGGAATCAAAAGTGACATCAGTAATTACAGACTGATTGCAAAAAATAATTTTAATGTCACATACTTGGATTTTGGGAAGGCTTTTGATAACTGTAGCACATAAAAGACTGCTGTATAAACTATGGAGTAATGTGGCATTAAAGCCAAGTTACTACTATGGATAAAGGGATGGTTAAGTGAAAGAAGACAGGGAGTGGTTAACAATGGGCACTGCTCTTCGTTTATTAATGTTATCAATGAAGTTTCCCTGGGTTCAGCACTGGGCCCATTATTGTTTTCAATAATTACTAATGCTATTGATGAAGGTATATCAGGTTTAATGTCAAAGTTTGCAGATGATACCAAGTTTGGCAGAGCGGTTAACGACAGTAATCAGGGTGAGCTACTGCAACAAGATTTACAAAAATTAGGTCAATGGTTGAGAAATGGTAGTCTAAGTTTAGCATTGACAAATGCAATGTATGGCATATGGGTATTCCAGAGTAACTTGTGAACTGTGTAGTACTACACTGAGGGTAGTGGAAAATGAAAAGGACCTTGGGTTAATCATCCAGTCAGCTAAGAAATCCTTTGAGCAGTGCAGATATTCTGCCAGGACAACTCATGGGGTTTTGTCAATAATATACAAAAACTCTGTAAACAGGGATAAGGACATGATTATCCCTTTATACAAGGCCATGATTAGGTCACATCTTGAGTATTATTCGTAGCCGAGTGGGCAGGAGCGGGAGTGCAGTAGCACACACTCTCTGAGTAGACCGGGGTTCAAGCCCCTGACTGCTGAATACGGTCGATCTGCCAACCCGCACTGGACCAGCGTGGCAGATTATGGTCCATTTCCCTCAGCATGAATTGTTGAGGAGGCTTCCATCCTGCAGTGGGTTGATAATGGCTGCACTTTACTTTTTTTTTTTACTTGAGTATTATATACAGGTCTGGAAGCCTCACTTTAGGATGTAGATCTGCTGGGATGGGTGCAGAGAGGGGCAGCCAGACTGGTGCCAGTGCTCTTACCTATCAAGGCTTCTATTCTGCAGCTTCTGGAGGCTAGGGACCTGTGAGAGTGATCTGATTGAGGTGTTTAAGGCCTTGAATGGATTAAATAAGCTGAATGTAAATAGCATTCTTCCTCTTGCTGAGACTATATACACGAGGGGACATAAATTTAAGTTGAAAGGGATGGTTGCAGGCTAGATGTGCAGAAGTTTGCCCTCAACCAGAGTATGGTTGATTTTTGAAACAGCTTCCATCTGTTGTTGTGGAAGTGAATTTGTCCAGTTATTCCTTGAATAAATTCAAGGAATAACTGGACAAATAACAAATTCTTGAAGGGTGTACACATTTATTTTTATTTTTTTTGGCTGATGCTATATAAGCTTGGTTTCTGGCATCATTATATGGCACTACTACCACACTATCCCCTACACTCAAACCATCCTTTTATCCATGGCAGTATCATTCCTTCAATACCACATTGCTTCAACTTGTATAGCAGTCATTCATGTGGAACAATATCAAGAATTTAACATACAGGTAGTTGAAATATTCTGAATATCGTCATCCTTTCACACATTGACCAGCATATTTTTTGTTGTTTTTATTTTGTTTTTTCTCGAGGTACTGTTTTATAAGATGACCTTTTTCTGCTGGTATGTGAGTAATCTAGGAATAAGAAAAATCTTCACATTTGCTATAAATTAATGCAGTCACCTACAAAGAACTTATCACTGCTAACAACTGTTATCACCATTTCTTTATAAAAAATTGATTTAAATTCTGTACAATAAAATTTATATTTCATTATTTTAATAAATGAAATAAATATTACAATGTAAAAATCACTGTACACCCCCAAACCACTAATGGCTATAAATTCTATATAGGTAAAAGGTGTTATTAATTAGCAAATATATCAATTAACTTTGATTAATTAGCATACATTTTTTGCATGTTTGCCAACTTTTGCCAATATTTATGATATATACAAAAAATAATAATAATGAAATTTTAGCTTTTTTTGCAATGTTGTAATCTGCGTGAACATATGAAACATTTATTTACATCGTTCCTCTTTCTCCTGTTACGTATTTACTTCATATTTATAAATTATGCGAATAAACTTTCCAATTTCATATGTTCAGCAATCTGTGAGCCAAAGTGGACAAATTACGTTATCCACAGTCATCAAATGTGCTCCAAAGCGGTTAACTCATATTAACAACCACAATAATAAACAAATACGATTTCAAAATTAATGTATCAAAGTAGTTCAAGTGATGGCCCATCACATAAATATAGACCTTTCCAATAAGAAATACTAGGGAGTAAACATCAGTAAAATAATTGCTAATGACACAATTTTAAACATGCAGATATACTTAATATAAGTTTTTATATTGTGTACTTACCTATGAATTTTTAAAATACCGAAAACTAACAATATGATAACAACCTTACACTAATTTGAGTTATTCCCAAACGATATTTCCACAACGGACTGAAAATGCCGAACAACCGCTACTGCCGAACGGAAACACGGAAAAGCAAACCGAAGACAGCTAATTCTCATGCGGAAATTCTTGTCTTTTCAGTAAGGCCACCTCACCAAATAGACAGGTTATCGTAAACATGATGCTGTGGCCTTACAGGAGATGTCGATCCGGTCAAGGTCGCCCTTAAGCACAAGCCACTTCAAAATATAGAAATAATATTTGAATCGAAGCAATCGAAACTGATGCCTTGAAAAATCATATGAAAAGGAAAGGGGAAAAAAAAAACTATATTTTTTTTTTTTTTGCTGTTGATCACTTTTGATTAAATTGTTCAATAAATCAGGTAATATCAGTTTCACCTGAGAGTAGCATAAATTAACTTGCCACAAAATGAAATCGTTAACAAGTATTCCTATTTTTAATTAATTTAGGATTCTGTACTGGACGATTTGTAATTCTAAATTATATGATTTACTTTTACATTGATAGAGTATAAATTGGGTACATACTTCCTCAGGATTACTAAAGCAGCGTGGAATAAACCACAATGGATAAAACTCAACGTTTGTGTGAGTGTATCCAAATATATGAGCATCACAAAGCGTTAAAATGGTGAAAACTTAAACTTTGCAAAATTTCTACAAGTTCATTACAGGGTTCTGTTTATATATATATATATATATACTAATTAAATAAATTATTTCAATCAAAGCCGTATTATAAGTTTCGGTTTTGGTCTTATAGTATTTATTTTGCCTAAAGTGTTCCAGAGTTTTCACTACTAGAGTTCGCTGTCTGCCAACTTCATTTTATTGTGTAAATAATTAAGTATGAATACATGACATCCAAAAAAGAAAATCCTGCTGATTTACATACAAAATTTAATACTTGTAATATAACATAATATAATACTGTATTAATTAATTTTAATGAAAATAAACTTTAATTTCATAAAAATTGAAATTATTGTTAAATCTGTTTACTCTACTTGTCTTTTTCATTAAAAACTATGAAAATAAATAAACGCAAAAAAATAAAGTATGTAATCTAAAAAAAATCACAGAAATGCAGTAATACAGTAAACCCCCGCGAATTCCTGAGAAATGCCGCGAATACTGAGTTATGGCTCCCATAGTAATAAAGGGGTTACGTTCCAAAGTATGAAATATATAAGAAAACTAGTCTAAAATTTTGTCTATGTATGTATTATATGTACCTTCATAATATGACTATGTATATAGACAGCACATAGTGAAATGGAAGCATATGGCATCCAAATAAAAATAAGAAACAATTTAATATTAAATGTAATATTTATTAGAAATTTCAGACCAGCGCCTTTGCTAGCTAAAAAACTTATCCCGCCAGTGCTATCAAGCTTCGTTAAAGTGTTGATAAAGGAGTTTTGCCTTTTCACGAATGATGAGTGAACTTAACGGAATTTTATTTTAAGTTCGGTCTTCTATCCACAGATTTAAAGCTTTTTCCATTTTTTCTAATTTAACATCACGAGTTACAGAGCAAATTTTTGAAGCAATAGCGCGTTTTCACGGACACTACGGCGGATTTTTTCTTCCGATTTCTTGATTGATCGTACCGTTAACTCATTGATTTTATAATGTTTTGCCACTGAGGAGACATTTTCACCATTAGAAATTTTATCTAATAACTCAATTTTATTCGCTAATGTCATCACCTTCTTTGATCTTTTCACATTTCCCTTGTTATCCGTAGCCATATTTTTGTACGGGTTAGAAAGAACTTGTCCAAATAAAGTCACTTTCTTCCGTTAACACAAAAACTCGAAGAAGTCTGTTTTACACTGCAAAACGGTAGATTCATCACTTTTGTAAGCATATCAATTTATAGATTGATAAATTTATTCAATTTATAAGCATATAAATTAAAAATAAACAACAAAACCTCCTATGGCAAGCGCATAACACATACTGAACAAGGATTAGCGAGAAACATCCACGCTCGCGATTTTGTCACCCCTCTCCCCCCCACCCACTGAGCGCTGTTTTGACCGGGGAAGATAATTTTAGCCACGCCCATGTTTTTTTTATGACGGAAAATGTTCACGGCGCTTTAAAATTCACATTTTTTTAGGTTTCATTTTATATTAAATCAGCGACCGCGAAAACAGATACCGCGAATAGTGGGGGTTTACTGTAATATGTTTCTCCAGGTTGCACATAGTAATGCCCATTCCGATTATTGTATGACTGCCCCAAGAGCACGAAGAATTTGAAATATTAATTCCTTAAACGATCTCCGCATTGGCATCTTCAGACGCAAATACTATTAATAATAGGGAAAAAGGATACACTTTCAGTGTAACAACATAACCTAGTTTATTCTGAATTTTTAAAAATCCATTTGTTCTCCACTCTAACCTCAAAGAGTTCACAACATCATATACTTGCTTTGTTGCAATAGGCCCAAATCCAGAATTTTTCTTTGGAGGCGGATGAACATTGGAACCATTACTTTGACCGAGAGAAAATGAATCAGTTGGGTTTTTTTTTTGGGGGGGGGTTTCCATTTTGGTCGAGTATCCCTTGAGGGAGGCTGAAGCATGACAGTCATCTCTCTTGGCTGTCATGCTTCAGCTCCATCTCCCTTGGTAAGTCCTTGATTGTAATCATATGATAACAATGGGCTGAGTTGGAATCCCGTCAATGACGGGAGAATTTTTATGGTTTTTTTTTTTTTTTTTTTTTTACAAAGTGGCTGAGTTAATCGGTCTTAGGCGAGGACAGCATGGTTTTTCTCCCGAAAACTCGGATTTTTCGTCCAGTAAACAGAAAATCGATCTCAGAACACGCGCAATTTACAGACAATATACACTGAGCAATATGGCCTTCATCGCTGATGCTTCTAAAAACCCTACAACAATAAAAACTGAGCTATATAGCGAAATATGTTTGCTGATGCACCTAAAGCCTTATAGCAGCAACAGAAGAATTTGACAAAAGCAAACGACAGATTTCCAAAAAACATATGCTCAATTTTTAAAATTACAAAGAACTGATGTCACAAAAAATTAACATAATAATGATAATAAGCACCAGAAACTACAGAAAATACATTGCCAAAGACCAAGTAATGATAGATGACACATTTTGACGATGCCACCTGGTCCCAGAAATAATCCAGCATATCCAAATACCAGTTGATCAAAGAAAGTGTACCGTATTGCAAGTACGAACCCGAAGGCCGTACTAGACACCCCCCCATAATTACTGGGACTTTGCCATACTAAGGGATAAGACGATCCCGCAAAGCAGACAAGACATAACCCTCGTCGACAAGAAGGAAATGGCTACCTACCTGATCGATGTAGTGGCATCCAACATCAGCAACCTCCAGGAAACCTACGAGAAAAAGATCAGGGAGTATGCAGACTTAAGAGAAGAAGTCAAAGAAATGTGGCATATGGGACAAGTAATGCCCATTCCGATTATTGTGTCCACCTTCATTAGAACCAATCAGGTCTCCCAGAGAACACTTACATGAAACTCCAAAATGAACTTTTGGAACGATTCCCGGAAAGCGGGTCAGCGAATAGCGGGCCAGACAAGGACCATCGTCATGAAGAACCTGATAGCACCTGCACTCTGGGGATCAACTACAAAGAACTACAGCGATCAACTACAAAGAACAATGAATATGGGCAACACGGAACAAGAGGAGGAAGAGCAAGAAGAAATACAACTCAAAGCAGCCTGAAGTGGAAAGAGACGAGGTTCTGACAGGCTTAACGTAGCCGAGTGGTCAGGAGCGCGAGTGCAGTAGCATGCACACTTTGAGTGGACAAAGGTTCAAGCCCATGACTGCAAAATACGATTAACCTTTGTATTGATGAATTATTGTAACTCTACCGACCTATTGGTCGTACCGGAGTATAAACAAAAACATTTAAAATGAATAAGGGCAAAAGTTTCAATGTTATAAAAGATTTCAGAAAAAAAGGGCCATAAATTTAAATTAAGAGGGAGGTGAAGAGTGGCTTGCAGGTAATCTTCTTTTAGCCAGTGAGTTGTCAATTATTGGAATAGGTTGCCTCCATGGATTTTTGAGGATGATAGGACAGGCTTGGAGAAATTCAGAGCTCAGCTGAATAGATACCTATGTGAGAGGAAATCAAATAGTTTTATTCATTGCCGACCGGGCTAGCCGGGTGGGTAACGTGTCTGCCTGGCAACCTAAAGGTTGCGGGTTCAAATCCTGCCTCGGGCTTGGATCAAAGTACTGCAAAAACCTTGGGAGGTGCATTATGGCCACAGAAGCTGATGCACCAACAACTACCAAAAAAAAAAAAAAAAAAGTTTTCCTTGCACCACACAGCAAATACTAATTTAGATGTCGCTCCAAATCATAGCTATAGAAAAACCACGATAATTACGCTTTCGCGAATGAGTGCTGTCCCATCTCGAAGGTGAATTTCTGCGTATGTTCTAGCTTACAGCTGCTTACTGATAGAGAAGTAGCGACATCAGGTGTAATCTCCTACCTAATCCTATTTCAAACTTTCTTCAGGTCACACAAAATGTGACCATAAGCATCAACTGGCTAGATCCATTCATTAGTATTAATATTTGCACCATGTCACAAGAAAGCAAAGCTCATGCAGAGAACAAATTGGACGAAAATAACGCTTGATGGAGGTACTTTCTTGGAGCAGTTACATTGGAACAGAGCTTGAGGCTGAACATAAAACAGCAGTTACATCTACGAATGAGGGTAACATGCATTTCGGAATCCGAAGGGAACATTGTAAATCTCTTTAGAATGTTCATAACTCGTAAGAGACTGTAACCATGTTCTATATCAGGGGTGGGCAACTTTTTTCGTCAGCGGGCCGAATGAAATTTTCGTATCATGATGCGGGCCGAATGAAATTTTCGCATCATGATGCGGGCCGGAATAGATTGAACGATTTAATAAAAAAAATCAGAACCTAAAAAATGTTACATTACTTGAATTACCAAATTATTAATGTATTTTTAAAAAAAATATCTGAATGTCCAATTATCATTGAAAATGCGGCATTCGGCATCAATTTTTCTTTTTTTTTAATTGGCTCATTTTATAGGCTATAAATTATATTAAATTAAAAATTGTAATAATTAGAAAAGGCATAAAACATAAAATATCTCGCACCAATATTATTTTTTTCAATAAGAAGTCAAACCCAAAGGAACTTCGTTCGATCGATGCTACAATAATAATTAGGAAATAACTCTTTGACGCTGCGTAGAATCACTTGGTTACTGTTGTACTGCCGCGATTCCCGATTGAACCGAACGTTTACGGCGAGTGTAGTCAGGTATGGATTTTCTATATTTATGCATTTACCGAGGGGGCCGGATTCAACATCGTCGCGGGCCGGCTGTTGCCCACCCCTGTTCTATATGCATTTAATATACAGGGTGTCTCAAAAATATTGGTACAAACGTTTAGGGGAGGTAGGTAACATCTAAAGGAATGTGAATCGCATAGGGGCGCCTCCGTAGCCAGGTGGGAAGGAGCAGCAGTGCGTACCACACGCTTCTTGATTAGACCGGGGTTCGAGCCCGTCACCACCAAATATGGAGGATGCGGAAAGGTCAGGGAATGACCACCGCATATTCCGGAGCAATATGGCCTTAGTTGCTAATGCTTCTAAAAAAAAAAACCAAACAACAACAATCGCATAGGAACCCATAACTGGAAACGTCACCGTAAGTCGGTACACGGCGCTGTTCATCAGTTCAAGAGAGAGAAAATTTCTGGTTTACTCATTCAAACAGTAGTCGCCGCACGAAGAGCATGCATTGATATACGAACTGTGAGCTGGCAGACATGCACCTAGTGTATGGATTAGCAGAGGGCCCACACGGTGTGCGCCCCCATGCGGCACAACATCGCTCCGCAATAAATGTGTGGGCAGTGTTGGTCGGTGACTGCTTAGTCGGCCCATACCTGTTACCATCCCGCATGAACTCCGCTAAATATCGGATCTTTCTTGAACAAGTTCTACCAGGGTTACTTGACGATGTTCCAGCAAATGGGAGACGCACCATTTCGTTTCAACATGACGGGGCGCCTGCCCATTATGGAAGGGGTGTTCGTGACCATTTGAACAGGTGTTTTGGGCGTCAATGGATTGGCTGTGGTGAACCCGTTGCCTGGCCCCCACGCTCACCTGATTTATCAAGCCTTGATTTCTTTCTGTGGGGGCCCTCAAATCTGTTGTGTACGAATCGCCTGTGGAGACGGAAATGGATCTCGTCGCAAGACTCGTCTGCACTGCTGCTACTATCAAAGAAACTCCAGGTGTGTTCGACCGTGCCCGCCAATCCATTCTGCGTCGGTGTCACGCATGCATCGCGTCTCATGGTGGAACCTTCGAGCATCAGTTGTAACATCCTGAAATGCATCCATCTCGTACTCCACTGTTAATATTATGTCAAATAAATGTTTGCCACTAATTACTGTCTTGTGTCATTTCTGCTTCTTTTGCCTCTGCTACTACTTTCCCGTGGCGTTTCCGGTTATGGGTTCCTATGCGATTCACATTCCTTTAGATGTTACCTACCTCCCCAAAACGTTTGTACCAATATTTTTGAGACACCCTGTAAAGGTCTTCTGCAGCCAGAAACAAAAACGTTTACAATCTAAAACTTGACATTGTCGTCCAATTTAGAACAACAGAGTGCATGCAGAAGAAAGAACTTTATAAATTCCGAAAGTGTCTTGATAATTGTTGTTCTACAAGTTCCAGCTAAACCCAAGCTGCCACAATTTCCAACCCCAGAAGACATTCCTCAGAAAGGAAAGAATAAGGAAACAGCGGTCAACTAAAGACAGCGTGATAAGCACTACGAAAAACCCAACTACCACATTAGGGGAAGTTAAGAATTACTTCATCTAAATGTGTGTATCATGTCCGTCTGCGCAGGTATCACAGTGGTATCGTCACCGTTCTCCCCACACCGGGTGGAAATCGCCCGGGTTCGAATCCCGTCGATGACGCGAAAAACTTTAATGGGCTTTTTTCATTCCGTGGCTGAGTTAGTCGGTCTCAGGTTTGTGTCTAGGAAATCGACCAGAGAACAAACTACGAAAAACACAACTGTCACATTAGGGGCATCTAAGAATTACTTCATCTAAATGTGTGTATTATGTCCGTCTGCGCAGGCAGCACAGTGGTATCGTCACCGTCCGACCAACACCGGGTGGTAATGGCCACGGTTCGAATCCTGTCGATGACGCGAAAATCTTTAATGGGCTTCTTTTCATTCCATGGCTGAGTTAGTCGGTCTCAGGCATAGATAGCAAGGTTTCCCCCCCAAAAAATGGGATGTTTGTGCCTAGGAAATTGACCAGAGAATACACGCAATTTACAGACACATTACATAAATGGGTATATATAAGAAATTACAGGTGGGTATAATATAATAATTTTATTTTATTTTATTTTATTTTATTTATTAATTTTTTTTGTGTATTATGTTCAAAAAATTGCATGTTCATGTCTTCTCTAGTGGATTTTCCTGTTTAGCTGGACGAAGAACCAAAATTTCTAAGGGGAAATCTTGTTTGCCATCCTCGCTTTGAGCCCGACCAACTCAGCTACGGAGTACAAAAATTCCATCAATGTCCCTCGCGTTATAGTAGTAGTAGTGGCATGTGATGCAAGAAAGCAAGTGTATGAGCTTATGAAGCATCAGCCAAAAAAAAAAAAAAAAAAAAAATCACACCATTCCCTCCAAATGCCTGTCCAGTTCCTCTTTAAATTTGTTTAACCTATCAACTTCCACAACGACAGATGGAAGTTTGTTCCAGCAATTAACCACCCGCTGGCTAAAGGAAAATTTCCGCACATCTATTCTACATCTGTCCTTTCTTAATTTGAATTTATGCCCCCTGAGGTTCATAATCTGAATAAGTGGAAGGATTCCATCAGAATTCAGCATGCTCAACCCATTCAAGTCTTTATACACCTCAATCAGATCACCGCGCAGGTGCCTAGTCTCCATTTGCTTAAGCTTCTCTTGGTAAGAGGATCCCTTCATTCCTCTCACCAATCTTGTTGCCCTTCTCTGTACACGCTCAAGTAAATCTACATCCTTCCTAAAATGAGGCCTCCAGACCTGTACGCAGTACTCAAGGCATGACCTAACCATTGCCTTATACAGAGGGATAATCACCTCCTTTTCCCTTCTAGCAAAATTCCTATATATCATTGACAAAACCCCATGACCTGCCATGGCAGCCTGTCTGCATTGCTCAGGAAACTTCATATCTGCCTGTACAATTACTCCCAGGTCTTTTTCATTTTCTAGCTCCGTAAGTGTAGTACCACACAGTTGGTACGTTTCTCTGGGGTTACTTCTACCCATATGCAGTACTTTGCATTTGTCAAGGTTAAACTTCAGTTGCTACTTCTTAGCCCATCTGCCCAATTAGCTAGATCCTGTTGCAGTAGCACACTGCCATTACTATCATTAACAACCCTGCCAACCTTTGTATCATCTGCAAACTTCAACATTAAGCCTGATATACCTTCATCAATATCATTGATAAATATACAAAACAACAGTGGACCCAACACCGAACCCTGTGAGACTCCACTAATAACATTAGTCCACGAAGAGCAGCACCCATTGATTACCACCCTCTGTCTTCTCCCACTTAACCATTCTTTTATCCATTGTAGCAACTTACCCTTAACACCATTCTGCTCCAATTTGTACAATAATCTTCCATGCGCAACAGTGTCAAAAGCTTTCCTGAAATCCAAATATCATATATTTGGATTTCAGGAATACCTTCGTGGGTAGCCCAGCTAGTATAATCACCATCTTCCCCACACCGGGTGGCAAAGGACTTGAGATTAGAACTCGTCAATGAGACGAGGAATTTTATAGAACTTTCTCACAACGTGGCTGAGTTTCTCAGTCTCGGGCAAGGGCAGCATGGTTTTCCTTCTCAAACTCGGGTTTTTCTTCGAGAAAAATAGGAAATCGACCACAGAACACAAGCAGTTTACAGACTTATTATGTATGGCGCAACATGGCCTAAGTTGCTGATGCTCCTAACGTCCTAGACCAACCTCTCTGGGGTTTTTCGTTAAGCAAAACAATAAATCGACCACACTTCGTACAGCATAATGCGAGATTGCACATAGTAGTGCTTGTGCCAACACAGAGCTGGTGATCCAACGCCCCGACGAAAGGAACGGGTAGCAATAATACCGCAATTTGGAGCCACAGTGCAGAACCTGATATTCACAACTAAATTTAATTACTTCTAGATTGACTGGGAATGTTCAAAAATTGCAATTTTACAATTTGTACAGACCCACACGATGCTGATTGATAATAGTAATTCTGAATAATAGGACGCCGCCGTATTGGCCGCCATCTTGAAAATCAGCAACGTGGCGATCGCTCCCTTAGGGTAAAACTAGTAGAATTTGGATAATACTGGAAGCAAAAGTGCAAAAAAGTCAAACAAAAATAACATGATGCTCTAGTACAAAAATTGTGACCACTATAGTTATCTGCGTCTTAGAAAACCCCCATAGAAAGTAGTCCGATATCTCTATAGCTATTTTCATATTTTGGTGTTTCCCCCTCTGAAACTGCAGTAGGGAAGGCCAAAAACTTGAATTTAACGTTTCCAAGCAACAAATTATGGCACAGACTCACAGTTGGCATCATACACAATCATTCCCTCAGCCTCCTCCTGATGGAGAAGTCCTGAACTCGATAATCCGGAGTAGTCTCGATTATCCGAAAACACACCAACTGGGACAAATTGAGTAATCCAAGTCACAAAATTAACTGAAGAAGCTATGGATGAAGAAAAACAATCAAGAGGACCAGATCACAGCCAAGACCAAAATGATGAATTCCAAATAACAGAACAAATTGGAGATGGTCATGATCCACTGCCACAGCCGTCCTCTAAAAAGAAGTATAAGAAATACGTTACCCCCAAAACAGAAAGGGAAACAAGATCCCAAAGCAAGCCAAAGGAGCAAAAAGGCAAAGAGAACCCCCGACCAGAACAAAGCGAAGAAGCAAGTAAACAGCCTGAATTTCCTAACACTGACCTCAGACTGGCAGAAGGAATGGTGCTGGATCAGGTACTGACCCCTTTGGGTCGAGCTCGAAAATAAACTCAAAGAATCACAGCAATCCTGAGAGCTGAGTTTGCGGGTATTTGGACCAAACTAGAAACAGTCCTCCACAAGGTCAACAGCGAGGTTGAAAGAAATGCATCAAACTAGAGGCCTATCTGGAGTGTAAGGGTACACAACAAATGCTACAGTGCGTCCCTACCTATGCAAATACGCTGAGGAAAAATATTGAAACAGTACAGCAACAGGAAACACCTCCCCACAAGACATGGACATGTGGAGAGTGTAGAGTGTTTAGTGTCAAACGGCACCAGGGGTTTCCCCCATCTCCGCGTAGTATACATTGTGGGTGCGGAACAGAACACTGCAATGCCAGAGGTTTAAAAGTGTATGGGTTTTGTATGTGTGTAGTG
The DNA here is from genome assembly GCF_048544385.1 of Mastigoproctus giganteus. Taxonomy (NCBI): domain Eukaryota; kingdom Metazoa; phylum Arthropoda; class Arachnida; order Uropygi; family Thelyphonidae; genus Mastigoproctus; species Mastigoproctus giganteus. The sequence continues at coordinate 140,276,565 of NC_143584.1, read as the reverse complement.
TCGTGTACCGTTGTTCCTCTGGTCATTTAGCCGCTGGGCCCCTAATGGGTTCCAACGTTGTCCACACTCTGCCACGTGGAGGCAGACCAGGTACACCAGTATTATAGTTATTTACTCTGGCAGGTCCTGCCACCTAATTTCCAGAGATTTCAGTGGCTAAGACCTAAAAAAAAATAAAACGCTATAGATAAGGGTCAGCCAAAAGGATTACTGATTATGCAACTGATGTTGTTATTAAGTTTTTGGGTGTAGGGCTCAGGAAATTTAGAGATGGTTCAGATGCTGGTTATAAGTTAGAGAAGGGGGAGGGAGACTGAAGGCTGGGGGAAAGGACACAGATAAGGAGTCCATAGCGAAGATGACCCCCAAATCAGTGGAGCAGGCCCATGCCCCACCAGAGGGAAAAGAGGGATGGCAAGGGGGCAGGCGACCAAGGGTAACCTCCCCTCCTTCCTGGATGGTGGAGAAAAAGAACTACGCAAGGGAGCGTGGTAAAGAAAGCTTAATGGCAGCAGCTGAGCTGTGCATTGGAGTGTCATAGCTGGGACGAAGGTCCCGTCCCACCTTGTCTTTTTTTTTTTTTTTTTTTTTTTTTCAGAGTCTGGCAAGGCTGTCACACTTGGGACTACGTAATGTGTCCCGCCCGATGTATACTTGTCACTACAAGTTCGGAGCTTTCAGGTCTGATGTGTGGTTATCGTCAAGTGTGTGGTTATCACTAGACTGTGTCACTAGTACGGGTCTCACCGCGCATTTGTCCCTTCTGTTAAGTCAAAATTAGAGATGTGTGTTCACTGCAGTCTGACTTGGGGGCGGTTTCAGGGCTTCTGTCGATTTGGTCACTGGGTCAGCAGAGCTGCATAATATCACAATTTGTAAAGAGTCTAAATCAGGAAGGTCCAAAACGTGTAGATATGTGGACATGTGTTATTGTTAGGGCGGCTCCTAGAACGTTAGTTCAAATCCGCCTCGTATTACTATAGGTTTTAATAGACTCTATAAACTAGGCCAGACTTGAAGTAGTGTCATGTTTGTATATTTTATGAATGTTGCTCTTCCAGATACTAGTCCACACCACGGGAAGGTGGGCCAGTTCCAGTAGCTGGGACGCCTTAGGTCTCAGTTTATGAGACAAAATTAGAACAAAAAAAATCCTATAATAAAAAATAATAATAATAATTTTTTTTTTATTATATGAATTTTTTCCCAAAAATATTTTTGAATTTTATATGAATTTTTTCCCAAGAGTTTTTTTTTATTACATGAATTCCCCCCCCCCTTCCCCAAGCAATCCAATTTTGTTATACTTCGACCAACGATCCCGGTAGAAAACCAATTCAGCAAGGAACTCAAAACGCAGGTTATGGTCAAGCTCAAAGATGAGCTGAGAACCACAACAATAAAAGCGGTCGGGAAAACCAAGAATGCTGGTATCCTGATCGAAACAGAAACTAGGGAAGAGAGGCTGATAAAATTAAACAAAACGCCAGGATACCTGAATTAGGTTTGACAGCTACTGGACCGAAAAGGAAAGGACCAGCCATTGTGATATATGATCTGCAAAAGGATCTGACTCCTGACCACCTCATAGAGGAAATTTATCACAGGAATCAGACCCACACCCTACCTGGCCGAGATACCGGAACATTACTTGTTTGAAGATGCTGCATAAACTCAAGAGATGCAACCAAAGTAAACTGGATACTAGACCTTGCCCCGGAGGCCTGGCAGACTCTGCTTGGGCAGACAAGGATATTCATTAACTGGAGCAGCCACCGCTTCCAAGAACGGGTGACGATCCTCAAGTGTTTCAGATTTTGCAGGTTTGGGCACATCACCCACACTCGCACAGAAACCGAACCGATCTGCAGTCACTGCTCGGCGAAAAGCCACTCTTTCGCCGCATGCCCCAACAAAGCGAAAAAACTACCTGCGTAAACGGCAAATCCCTGAACTTGGATGCTACTCACTCACTCAGGGAAAATAAATGTCCAATATACTTAAAAGCCAAGAGCTTACACCAAACTCGGCTAGATTATGAGGACACACCATAAAATGTATAACAACATCAAAGTCAATTTTATGCAGTTCAATGCACAAAGAGCCAAAACAGTGGCCGACCAGGTCAAGCTGAAGGCCGAGGAGGAAAACATAGATGTGCTGATTTTACAAGAGTCTTACACAACTATGAGGTCGGTTAGAGGCTATCTACTGACCTACAAGATTATACATTAGGATAAAGACATCCCAAGGGCAGTCATTGTGGTCAGAAATCCAGATATATCCGCCACATGTGGACATGTGTATATGTAAAGGGCGGCTCCTAGAACGTTTGTTCAACTCCGCCTCGTATCTCTGTGAAGAACAGTAGCACTACAAATGGGCCAGATATGTGTGTGACGTCGGTTTGTGTGTATTATGTGTGTGTTTTGTTGTTCTGTTCTGGCCGCTTGGCTATCCAGAAGCATCAGTCACCTGGACAGATGATTCTGGGTACTCGTCCACACCACGGGAAGGTGGGCCAGTCCATGTAAAGCACGTACTGTCTCAAGAGAGACTCTGACCCACCTAATGTTGTCAGAAGGTAGGCCAGGATCCTCTGGGGGCCCATTCCAGAGGAAAAAAAAAAAATGATCACCCGTGGTGCTGGATTTGGAACCAAAATTATTAAAATAAAACATTTATATAAATAAATAATAAAATAAATAAAATTAAATTAAAAAAATAATAATAAATAAATAAATAAATAAAATTAAATTAAAAAAATAATAATAAATAAATAAATAAATAAAATAAAAATAAATAAATAAATAAATAAAATTTAAAATATCCGCCACAAAGAAAACAAATCTATGCACAGCCTGGGCTGCATGCGCCCACTTACTAACCGCCCTCGGTCCCCTCCACGTTGTGGCCCTGTACTGCCGCCCTGGCGAAGACATCACCTTCGTGGTGAGATATCTTCAAACAGTTCTAGACACACTACCTGATGCCTGGATCATTGTTGCCACGGATGCAAACTGTAGGTCGCCTGTTTGGCATAGCCACACTGCTGACAGACAGGGAACTAGGAATGGGCAAAGGCTAGAGGAATTCCTGGCAAAGTTGGTTCAGAACCCCTACACCGTTCTGAACCAACCTAATAACCTCCCGACTTTCTGCAACACAATGTAGGAGTCGACTATTGATGTAACCATGGCCACCAGGAATATAGCTAACAATATCACCGAATGGATTGTGCAAGACGATTACCGTGCAATAACATTTCAATTTACCCTCTCACTCACGACACCCCTCTCCCTCGTCTACTGCAGCACAGATTCTCGATACACCCTTGAAACTGTGGTGAGTGAAAAGTTCAGGAAAACTGCCGTTTCAGAGATGCTTTGTCCAACACGTCTTGCACCAACTACCATGCCACATTCAAAGTCCGTTAGATCACACCTTTTCCCCATTCTTGCTACGCTTCGTACGCTTATCTGATACTAAGAAGGTTGTTCTGCTGATTTATATCCACAACTGTGGTCATGTGACACAACGTTGTTGGACAAACCATTTGTGTGCACAGCAGGGGTGTACCTAATAAAATGGCAGCACAGTGTATGTCAATAGCCAAAAGGTGTTGAACGCCTCTTTGAACCTAAGCAAATTCACTGCCTCGGCCACTTTGGCAAGTAACTAATTCCAATAATCTATGTCCATTGAAGGAAAACTTCATGAGATCCAGCTGTCACTTCCTAAGATTGTATATTACCCTCCCCCCTGGTTTTTTTCACTCTTACCGGTGGGAATTGCTACCTTCAATCCTTTCAAACTTAAACAACTGTCAAGAAGCCCTCTCCCCCCCCCCCCCCAAGATATCTAGTTTTCAAGCTTTGCAGACTTCATATTCTAAGCTGTTCTTCATATGAATTTCGATCAGCGCCCTATACACCAGTGTAGTCATCCCTTTTTGAGCTGTCTAAAAGCTTTATGTCTTTTTTTAAGTTACGGCTCTCTTACATGAATACAATACATGGTATCCCGATTATGAGAACAACTACAGCAGAAGTATTCGAGAGAGCCATACAAGATCGAATAACGTTTAGAGCAGCAGATGGTGACCCATATCTGGTAATTATCAGAAGAGAGAGGGGAAAATGACAGCACAGGAACTCAAGAGCAATTGTCCAAAGCGATTACACGAATGTTTCCATATGTTTCCATATTCGATATGAAATATGTCTGTATTCTCATTTAGTAAAGAGAGAGACTGACCTAAAAATATCAGGAAAATGGACCGCAGTAGAAGAGGTGGTTTGATGAACTGAAATGAAGTACAAAATCCTTGAACACTGTATTCAGACTGTTTTGAGTGCAATAAATCCCAGTTCCTTCTAATTGATGATCATTCTCTTACTCATAGAGATCAGTTGGTGGAGGTCTTAGTTCAGAGTAAAAATATTCCCAGAATGGCATGGCCATTCAGGTCTAGAGACCTGAATCCCTTTGAACATAAATGGCATGTTCTGGGGAGACAAAGTCTGAAACCTTCTTACACGAGCTATGCATTGCTACCCTTCCTCAAGACAAACTTACCAGCCACGATGTGAATAAAGCCTATAAAAGTTCCTCTCGTCATTGACGGGATTCCAACACAGCTTGGTTCCGCACACACGGTGTGGGAGGACGGCAATTATAACAAATGTATTACCCGCGAGGACAGCTCTTTGGAACATTTCTCATGTAACTGTCCCAACACTTCCCAACACCAGTAACATATTTGAGTGGACATTCGTGACCTTGATATCTTCGCTTGTAATTAGTCGCAAGTAGTTCTTCACCTCAATGAATTACTCTCTGTCGAACTAGGTGGAGTTTCCAACTTCCCAGGTCATTTGTTGGTGTTTAAATCCATAGTCACAGTGGCATATCATCACGAGCTTGGACCCTAGTGAAATGTTTCTTTCTTAACGTCTTTCGTAATATTTTTTTCACGAAGTCTTTCTTTTATTCGTTTGACTCCCCCATTTCCTCCTTGATCTTAGAGCATTGTTGTTGCTACATTATCTTCACTCTAGGACAGTGTTTGTCAACCTTTTTTTAATTATCGCCCCCTAAAGGGCTTTTTCAGACAATTTTTTCCTAATCTCTCCCCATAAAATTTTAAACAAGAAAATACTTTATACTTACTCTTTTTGTTCAATGCGATTCTTGAGTCTGATGTTTCTTAGCTAAAAGTGAAATGTTCGGTATGATGTTAGTAAGTTTAATTTTAACGTCTCCTTTTGAACTCAATTCCGTTTCTGATCAATTCTGTTTCTCTCCTTTGTTAATATTTTATTTACTGAATTAAAACCGCTTTCAACGATATAAGACGGGGAAAAAAAGAAGTACTTGGGCCATTTCAGACCACATTGTTGGATAAAGAAGTTTAGTTGTTTTTGATCACAACTAGGCCATTTCACCTTTTCGAATTTATATTTGCATTCTTCGTTACATTTAATTCAATGAGTTCTTGAATTTCTTCATTAGCAGACCACACCCGGCATCGCATCGAATTGGATCTAACATCCATGGCTTCACTTCAAAAGAAAATAAATCTGAAAATCTATTTTTAATTTCACCTTTTAAAGAACACAAATGATGTGAATAATTCTTAAGATCATTCTCGGTGAGAGATTCATTGATTTCAGCTAACTCTTGCATACCATGAAATTGTTTTCTCATTAAATTGCTTTCAAATATTTAGTTTTTCAGTGAAGGCTTTAATATGCGTTTGCAGTCTATCACCGTAATTAATTTCCCTTGAAGTTGAAGCGATACTTCATTAAGTTTTCGAAAAATCCAGCCATATAGTATATGTTGTTTTTGTGTTTGCTGATCTCCTTTGCTACATCTGTGTCTCCTTCGATTTCTAAAAAACTAATTATCGTATCAAAAAGGTTTACATATGTTGTTAGTCAGTTTCCTTTAGAAAGTGAACTGATTTCTGTACGTCAAAGAAGACTCACATATTGTTCTTCATTATCAATACAAAATTTTCTGAAAAGGCGATCATATTTGCTATGTGGCTTTATTTTATTGAAAGTTTTAATGATTATACTGAGAGAATGATAAAGAACTGGACTAATATTTTTACCAGATGATGTCGGTGCACAATTCAGTATTTTGCAAGAACTTCGGGACATACTTCCTTTAGGTGGGCTATAAAACCTCCATGTCTTCCAACCATGGAGGTAGCACCATCAATGGCACAGGATACCAAATTTACCAATGGTACTTGTTTTTCATCAAACCATGTTTTTTGAGCAGCAAAAATGGAAGCTCCAGTACAGTCAGTTTCTATAGATTTTACAAACAACATCTCTTCTTGCAATTTACAATCATCATAGAAATAACGAACGTAATTAGAAGGGCCTTACTGTCATTAAGTCACATGCTTCTTGATTAGACTGAACCCCGGTCTAATCAAGAAGCGTGTGCTACGCACTGCTGCTCCTACCCACCTGGCTACGGAGGCACCTTAATACCTATGAAAAGCAAAGGTGGCTGAATTAAATTACGCCCAATATCTTCCTTTTATCAAAATTTCTCACTCACTCCTAATATAATATACTTATAGGTTAAAAATCAGTTGTCTCAGGGAAAAAGAAAACCAATAAGAGAAATTAAATATTAAGGAATAGATGTCGTTGGCTACGGTTTAACTTTGGAGGACCACAAACCATTGTAATACCCCTGATTTTTTGCTCCCAAAACAATTTTCGCCCCCTTGGGGGACGATATTGCTCCCGTTGAGAATCCATTGCTTAGTCGAACTGCTGCAACTCTTTGGACACTTCACCTGTCGTAACTGCTTTATACTGAAACCGATATACCAGTGCATCAATTAACAATGAGTCATGTACTTTTTGCAGCAGGGTACGAGATCGATAAAATAGTATCCGCATCCATGTATTTTACCACAGGAATTCACAAGGATAAGTACATAAACAAGACTGTACGTTCACTTTTGGAGAAAAATATGAAAAGAAGGACAGAGCTATTAAAGTTAAAAACTAGGTTTTTAATTAGAGAAGGTTACACCTTCTAAAGCTGAGTACTGTATATATTTTCTTGGGTGTTTGATCGCTTTTATTTATGTATACATTTTATCAGTTTTAAAAAAAAACTTATTTTAAAAATTTTAGTTTTTTATTTATTTATAAATCACTACTTTCTTTGTTTTATTCAGTGTAATTTTATGTTCCAGTTAGAGTGTACCTTAATGTATGATATGTCACAAGGGCACTCCATCATACCCTTCCCTCTCCCTTTTTTAAATTAGGGTTTTAATTTATAATAAGAAAATTCGTATGAATAGGACTACTAATACAATATCTGAATTAATGCAATTTGTTAGTTGAAGATACACTCTCTCTCTCTCTCTCCTTATCGAATCCATAAATTCATTTTATGAGAACTCCATAACTATCGCACACAAATCGCTAAAAATGATTCGTAACCAAATTTACGACTTGATCTTTCGAAATGAGTAGATAAGAAGCAGCCCAGTTACCAATGTGTTGTGTTCTTTACCGTGCAGCAATATATATAAAAACTGCAATAAATTAAAATACTAGACTTCAGAAAATGACGCGAAAAAGCTATCAGGTTGTTAAAATTCCAATGCAGAATAATTTTGAATGATCCACTTGAATTATCAATCGCAAAAGTACAATGCTGAAATACAAGGAAAAATATACCTTAGGTTAATAAGAGATTTTATTTCCTTATTCAAAATACAAGTTGGTTAGTATTTCGCAATGTTTCTTTTGAAAATGCCACAATTTATTCCTCTGTGCAACGATCAATTTTTTTTTTTTTACATTGTATGAAGGTACAATATATGAGATTTGGGAAATATTACCTACCATACATCATCTGGTACTACAAGGCAGTAATATCACCTGAGAATTAGGTTGTTTATAGAAAGTTTCCAGTTGTGTCAGGGACACACAAGATGACATAGCTAAGCTGTACAGACAAGAGACGCAGTTAGACAGTTGTGAAACTAAGTAATAAAACACTGCTCGTGACAAAAGATAAGACTAGATTTTCCATATTTGGTCTCAACCTGTCAATAGAACAGATTACTGTAACTCGCTATTTATGTAAAAGAGTTGTCGATATAGGTAAAGGCGATAGCATTGAAGATTTCAAATGGGTCTTATTCTTTCTAGAGATAAAGGGAGATTGCGAAGCATAGCTGTGAACGGGTGTGTTAAAATAGAAGACTGGAAGCAGCCGTATCCAGGCTCCAGTTCTCCAGGCCAACAAAACGAACACGGTCCTTTTCATCTTTGGGTGGAAAGCAGTTATCATTTGTTTTTTTAGGAGCATTAGCAACTAAGGCCATATTGCTCGGGAGATGTGCGGTGGTCATTTCCTGACCTTTCCGCATCCTCCGTATTTGGTGGTCACGGGCTCGAACCCCGGTCTAATCAAGAAGCGTGCGCTATGCACTGCTGCTCCTGCCCACCTGGCTACGGAGGCGCCCGTTAGTTTGCCACAGAAACCTTTCCAAAGGTTTTCACATCGTTTTTACTTTCGATTAACATCACTATTATTTACTCATTTGCTTTGTAAGAATTGTTTATCGAAATTTAATATTGGTATGAGCATTAGTAGTAGCTTTTGATGCAAGAAAGCAGGCTTAGCCAAAAAAAAAAAAAAAAAAAAAACCTACACACGTCACCAATCCATACTTTCCAAGAATTTGTCCAGTTCTTCCTTAAATTTATTCAAACTGCCCACTTCCACAACTACAGATGAGAGTTTGTTCCAACAGTCAACCGCCCGCTGGCCGAAGGCATACTTCTGAGCATCCGTCCTTCCTCAACTTGAATTTATGCCCCCCATTTGAGTAGTCTCAGCAACAGGAAGAATGCCGTTAACATTTAACTTACTCAATCCATTCAGTGCCTTAAACACCCTAATGAAATCTCACAGCAGGCACCTAGTCTTCAGACGCCGCAATTTGCAGAACTGAAACCTTTCTTGGTAAGAGCGCCGTTTTATCCCTTCACCAATCTGTTTGTCTTTCTCTGCACCCATTCCAGCAGATCTGCATCGTTCCTAAAGTGAGGCCTCCAAACCTGTATACAGTATTCAAGATGCAGCTTAATCATGGTCTTGTACCATGATTAAGAGATAAATCACCTCCTTATCCCTGCTAACAAAATTTCTGTATATAATTGGAAAAAACCTCATGAGCTGTCCTGGCAACCTGTTTACACTGCTTGGAGAATTTCCTATATGACTGCACAATTACTCCCAGCTCTTTTTCATTTTGCACTTCCCTAAGTGTAGTACCACACATTTGGTCTGTTAATCTCGGATTACTGCTACCCAAATGCAGTATACCTTGCATTTGTCAATGTTAAACTTCAATTGCCATTTTTCAGCCTATCTAATTTTTCTAGATCTTGTTGTAGAGGCATACCGTCATCACTCTCATTAACCACTCTACCAACCTTTATATCATCTGCAAACTTAGACATTAAGCCTAATATACCTTCATTAATTGAAAACAACAATGGGCTCAGCACTGAACCCTGGGGAACCCCACTAATAACATTAGTTCACGAAGATCAGTGCCCATTGATAACCACACTCTGTCTTCTCCCACTCAACCATCCCTTTATCCAAGCAACATGCTATTGATAAAGGGATAACTTTCCCTTAATGCCACACTGCTCCAGTTTGTGCAGCAGTCTTTTATATGCAATAGTATCAAAAGCTTTCCTGAAATCCAAGCATACGGTATCAAAATTATTTTTTGCATCCATTGCCTTGGTCACTGAATCATAGTATCCAATCAGATTTGTCAGACAAGACCGCTCCTTAACAAATCCATGCTGCGACAGCAGTATAATTGCGTTCCTGTTTATATGGTCCGGCATTACCTCTTTAACCAATGACTCCATTATTTTCCCGGGGGGAAAAATTAAGCTAACAGGTCTGTAGGAGCATACCGTCATCACTCTCATTAACCGCTCTACCAATCTTTGTACCATCTGCAAACTTAGACATTATGCCTGATATACCGTCATTAATAAATATTGAAAACAACAATGGACCCAGAACTAAACCCTGGGGAAGCCCACTCCTCATTTGCGAATTGGGGATACATTCGCAAATGAGGAGTGGGGTTCCCCAATCTACAGGGATCTCCCTTGAATCCAGTGATGCCTCATGATTATGGCTAAGGGGTTGCTTACCTCCATTGCTGTCTCCCTTAATATAACTGGATAGATTCCAGCCACCACATGCGCCTTTCTTATGTTTAGCTTCAACAATTTCTCTTCTGTTTCCTTTCAGTTATCACAAAATCAATTAGCTTTACGTTAAGATTTTGTTAAACTCCTGGCATTCCCTTTACTAAAAAATTCCTCATGTGTGAATATAGATGCAAAATACCTATTCAATTTGCCAGCAACCTGAGTAGGGTCATCCCACAGGGCCACTTCTGCTTACCAAAAGTAGCCCACTAGGCACTCACATCATTTTACGATATTGATTGTGGTATGTGCTTCAAAGAAAGATAAAAGTGATCTGAAATACAGGACCACGCTTGATGGTTGTTCACGTGGTTCAAATTACACTGGCCGCAAAAAATATTAGTTTACAAATCATCCGATTTTGTTTTGTAGGCAAGTTACAATAATTAATATAACTCGAATGAACACTTATTTCTCTAAAGAGGTGGTCAAGTTCATATTAAAATCATAAAATGTAACTATTTTTAAATCTAGTTCTCACAAAATTCACAAGGCCAAATGTAATGCAAAAAAACAAAAGAGAATATTTTTAACAATAGTGGAAAAAATAAATTTTATGAAAGTAAAAAGTAAGTACGTGCAACAAATGAGATACAAATTATGGCGATTCACCATATTCGTACCCTTTTATTACTAGTGCTCATTTCTATTAGAGTGAAGGCCAACAACGAGCAACAGTGAGCCTTGGCGGCCTGTTCATGGTTTACAGTAAACGCCCTCATAGCGCCCATATGAAAATTTGAGAAAGAAAGTCTATATATCATTATCAAAATGTTCTCTCGATCTATGATTGCATCGTGGAAGATGTTCTCCAATTATGTCACTGGTAGGAGCGACAAAAATGAACACTGACCCTCTTTATGTTTGAGGGGAGAATGGCAAGAATTGTATCGAGGCACTTAAGCCTTGATATGATGGTCCTGGTTGTGGAAATTGATACTGCATAATCGAAAACCGAAATATCGATTGGCGATCTGTAATTTACTAAACGCTCTAAGAAGAACGCTAAGAACAAAATGGTGAAAAAAAATATAGGATATTTATATGTCAACCTCGACTTCAAAATGTGCGCCATATGAGATAATTGAACTAACAGATGGCGTAAATTTTAATATATGAAAAATATTAACACATATTAGAAGCAATATGAAAAAAAAAATATATATACAGTATATGTTTATTTATTTTATTATTTATTTTTTTAATTTTTACTTTTTGTAACACCTACTCACTTTGCATTTTTTATAATTCTAGGCCCAGTTTCTAGACTATAGCTAGGCCTGTCCCATGAGGCAACACTATAAATGTACACCCCCCCCCCCCGAGATTTCAACAGTTCCCCAAGTGATCTTAAACGACCATATTAAACCAACTCTCGGATACCCTGACTCTTTGAAACCCACGTGGTGACGACATAACGGTATGGTAGTTTCGTCCATTGATATACCTTATGAAAAACACTCTGCCGACAGTAATTAATCAAAAGGTAATTTGATCAATTTACGGATTTAGCTAAATTTGTAGTTAAATAATCCTAGTTGTACTCATAAATTGAGATTTAGTTTTGCCCCTCTCAGGGATGGAGAGTTCATTATCCCCGAAGTGGGGGGGGGAACTGAATGCTTTAATATAGTGCATTTCTCCCTACCTGCACATCATTGGTCTCCTCTATTATTATTATTATTATTATTATTATTAGTCATATGGTGCAAGGAAGCCGAAGGCTTATACTGCACCGGCCAAAAAAATTTTCCGAGTTATCCTGAGAGAGAGAAATAAAAAAAGGAATCACCAAGAAAGAGAAGAATGATGATATCCAACTGAGGACCCTGGGTGTGCCAAGCCCATATTCACCAAATGTGAGCCCCTGGGGGTTATGAGTGAAGCTCGGAGATTAGATTATAAACCCAAGAACTCTGCTTAAAACCAGAAGTGGCAACCCTAGGTATATGTCAACGTATACCACTGTATTCCCTTCACATTTCCTAATATAGTGGCTTCAGCAATCGTTTCTGTTTAGATAAAGAGTTGAGATTCGATTCCTCTGCAGACCTTCCGTAAGTCTCTATAAAAGACTCTCATTCCTCCACTAGAAAGATGTAGTTAGGCAGCCTCGAGCGAAGGTATATAACTTTATTCCCAGAAACTCGGGTTTCCACTTCCGCATGCAAAGTGGCCTACAATATATGCAGTAAAATATGTGAATCTAATGATAGAATACAGTATTCTGTCTCTTAAATCATGAAGCGAAAAGAACATGTGGAACAAATATTTCGTGTTTTAAAAAAAAAAAAAAAAAAAAATATATATATATATATATATATTTTTTTTTTTTTTTTTTTTTTTTTCCATGATAAGCAAAATGCATTGATATATTTAACTGATATATTTAATAAATATATCAGTATATATATATATCTGAATATGGTAACAAAATTTATCCTTCTTGAAATTATGAGAAATATGCTGAATCAGTTTCTCACTAGAATTATTGATAGTAAAATCAGTGCCAGCCAAAAATAAACACCTTTTGTCCTAGTCGATCTACACGTTTATCCTGACAAAAACTACTTTCTATTTATTTATTTTTTAATGGAGTTTGATGTAGTACCATGTTGGTGTGATTTTACCTTCTAATGGATTTTGATAAGACATTCAAAGTTAAAGTTATATAGATTGTAACAACTGATTATGTTAAAATGTACATTCTGCAGACAAGTAAATTGTAAGTACGGCATGTAGTTTTGTCTGCTTTAATGATTGAATAAAATAGCATTGTTAAATGAAAATATCTAATACGTAACTCATATATGACTTCCTTATATTTTCTGGAATGTTGGATATTTTTATTTACTAATACAAATATCCAACATTTCAGAAAAATAAAAAAATCACTAAAATATTTATATTTATCATCACTATACACAAGGCTTCCTACTAATCTGAAGATTACGAAGATTGTTCAATTTAAACGCGTTCAAGGGATCACAGTTCTCAACGGTGTGTGTGTGGGGGGGGGGCACATTTACACTTAAACTAAACAAGCTACAGCTTAGGGCCTCATATTACAAGGGGCCTCGCTCCAACTTAAAAATTATTTTTCGATATTGTCACAGTGAACCGATAAAGGACCCATACATATTATAGCTTAAGGTCACAAGTTTAAATCCGGCTCTGCCGGGGGGGGGGATGGCGGTTGTATGAACGCAGCACAAATTCATAGTTGTTGCTGTTGTTGTTTGGTTTGGTTTGGTTTGAATTTTATTGGCGCATTAGCAACTAAGGCTATAATGCGCCAACTGTTGTTGTTATTTGGTTTTTAGGAGCATAAGCAACTAAGGCCATATTGCTCCAGGATATGCTGTGGTCATTCCCTGACCTTTCCGCATCCTTCGTATTTGGTGGTGATGGGCTCGAATCCCAGTCTAATCAAGAAGCGTGTGCTACGCACTGCTGCTCCTTCCCACCTGGCTACGGAGGCGCCACAAATTCATATAACCTGTTTAATTTCATTTGTTCTTTGTTACAGATATACTGCATATGCTTAAGACATTTCAATAAACGGTGCAGTAAAAAACAGATCAGCGTGTAGTGATTCAACTGCTGAAAGTGAAAGAAATTAATAACACAACATTGGCTGTGAGTAAATTGCAGCCATTATCAACCCACTGCAGGATGGAAGCCTCCTCAACAATTCATGCTGAGGGAAATGGACCATAATTTGCCACGCTGGTCCAGTGCGGGTTGGCAGATCGACGGTATTTAGCAGTCAGGGGCTTGAACCCCGGTCTACTCAAGGAGCGTGTGCCACTGCACACTCGCTCCCTGACCACTCGGCTACGGAGGCCCTTGTGTGTGTAGCGGAGGTTGCTGTGCAAAAACCGTTGTACCGTTACTACAAATTTATGTCGACACGTTATCATATTATTAGCCATAGGGTGCAAGGAAGCCCGAGGCTTATGATGCAACAGGCAAAAAAAAAAAAAAAAAAAATTTTGATGGGAGAGAGAGAGAGAGAGAGAGAGAGAGAGCGCTCGGGACCCTGGGTGTGCCAAGCCCATACTCTGGGCTCAAGAAAAAATTAAATTATCTTTAAGATGAAAATTCATTAGATCTTTGCGCTCGTTTTCATAGCAGAGCTCGGGTTGGATGACGGAATGGAGTGCTGGTTCGTTATACGTAGCAGTAATGTCCGAGTACATGCGTGCTCTGACATTACCTTCTGTATGTATTATCCTGACCAGCGTTCCGTTTCGTAAAATTTTCAATTTCGAGACCGGTAATGATTTGTGGTCCTGTTCACTCTAGGATGCAGCTGCCTCTACCAACGACCAATCCTGTATACATGGCCAGGCAGTTATAAAACCTGGTAATTCTAACCTGACATCGAGAGCCTTCAGCCAGGGGCAGACTATGCACAGATGCATGAAGCTATATTACGAACTTTGAGCCGCTGGCAACTTAAATTCCTCTGTGTCTTCGGTGGGAGCCTTATCACAGCCCGTTACTTGCAAACAAAAGTATTTTATCATGTTACAGCTGTCAGATGAGTGGAAGATGTTTTCTGATCTGCGCTAAGCTGCTGATTTGAAACTCACTGGTATTACAAGTGGAATATTTCTGTAGTAATAACGTAGTGTTAATGTATTAATATTGTTTCTTGATTAAAAATAACTAAGGCCACAGATAAAACCGCAGTTTTAACTATCGAAAGAGCAAAGTTAAATGAAATTAAAAAAAAAAAAAAAAAAAAAATGAATAGAATAACCAAATGTTTCGAATCCATAACTGTAATCCTCGTTAACGCCATCGGTATACCGTGCTACTTGAAGAGTGTGGGTGTGTTTCCAAAATGTGCATATTTATTTATTTTTGAATAATGTAGATCTATTTCTATTAACGCAAAACTCAGAACCTATCAGAATCCTTCTATTCGTCAAACTCATTGGTAATGTCATTTATACGCATTAACTACAGTTGTTATATTAGTTATCATGACGAGTGTTCCTTTTGGTAAAAAAAAATATTTCTATTCTGAGCCCTGTATAGCGTTCCATTTCTTAAAATTTTCCGTTCTGATCCATGATTAGTCCATGATCTTAGTTACCGTAAAATCACAGCTCAATGGTCTCTAAGGTTGTGAATAGAACTTGCGAATGAAATTATCGTATGAGTTAACGCTATCGTGAAGAGGGACAATGAATATTTGAATAAGACTGTAACAGGAGATGAACCTTGGTGCCATCATTTTAAACCGTAGTCTAGCCTTTCAGTGTCAAAGAGCATAAAAATGTCTAAATTTCTGTAGGAAAAGTTATGGTAACTGTTTTCTTCAATCACCATGGTGTTTTCCTAATAGACTTTCAAGAATCTGATGCAATCATTAACTCGGAACGGTATTGGCCTGACGTAGCCGAGTGGTCATTAGAAAGAGTGCATAGCACGCGTTCCTTAAGTGGACCGGGGTTTAAGCCCGTGACTACTAAACACGATAAATATTTGCGGAGTATAAACAGAAAATTTAATTTATTCTGAAAACTGGGACAACCAACAATGCAGGGAAGGAGAAAGGCTACAAGTGGATCAATTTAACGTTGACCTACTCCAGGACGACAGCATTAGAAACAACTTCACACAGAGACTGGATGCTCCAATTAACATAGAGATAAAAGGTAATACTGAAGAAATCTACGAATATTTAAAAAATACTGTTAAAAAAAAAGCTCATGAAATCCTAGGCAAAAAGAAGAGCCAAGGACCAAAAAAGACCTGGATTACAGAGAAAGTAAGAGTTGCTGTAG
Organism: Mastigoproctus giganteus; assembly: GCF_048544385.1. NCBI lineage: Eukaryota > Metazoa > Arthropoda > Arachnida > Uropygi > Thelyphonidae > Mastigoproctus > Mastigoproctus giganteus. The sequence goes on along the minus strand of NC_143584.1, from coordinate 140,260,460 downwards.
AGGAAAAGAAATTTGCATATCAGAAATGGCTGGGTGATAGGAATGATGCATATAGGAATATTTATGTTGAAAAGAAGAAAATAGCCAATCGGTTGGTAGCAGAAGAGAAAAATGAACACTGGGAAAGGAAATGCGCAACTATTAATAGCAAATTGGACTTCAAGCAATCAGCAGAATCGTGGAAGGTCCTTAAAGACTTGAGAAAACAGAATAAACACAACGCTGGTTTGCAATTAATAACTTTGAAAGACTGGACGGAGTACTATGAAGGACTTTTAAAAGAAGACCGGGAGGAGTTCAAGACGATGGAGGATTTTGATGTAGAAGACTCGGGCTTAAAAGTTTCTATTAGGGAAGTGGAACTTCTGCTAAAAGAAGGAAGGAATGGCAAATCACCTGGACCTGGAGGAGTTTACATGGAACTTCTGAAATATGGAGGAAGAGGAGTGGCTGTTCTGATAAAAAAACTGTTAAATTGTATACTGAGAGGAGAAGAAATACCGAAAGAAATGATAACAGGATATATTACATCAATTTATAAGAAGGGCGATCGGAAAAGCTGTTCAAATTACAGAGGAATATGCGTCCTGAACCCGCTGTTAAAGATCCTTGGAAAATGGTTCAGGAACCATTTAGAAGCCCGAATCGAGGTATCAGAAGAACAAAGTGGTTTTTCAGCCGGGAAGTCATGTATAGACCATATCTCAACAGTACGAGAGATCCTTTAAAAATGCCAATCAAAAGGAAAAAAAATCTTTATGATTTTCATTGACCTTGAAAAGGCATATGACAGTGTTCCAAGAAAACTCTTATGGGAAGCACTGAAAGAGGCAAATATTGATGGACAACTGATTAACATTATTAAGGCAATTTACAGTAATAAATAGATGCGGAATTAAAGTGGGATCAGCTTTGTCACCTGAATTCCACACTTCAAAAGGCTTATTACAAGGTTGTTGCATGTCACCAACATTTTTCCAAATTTATATCGACATCTGCCTAAGACCTTAGTCAAAAAATGTAATAAAATGGGATTGCCGATTAATAAAAACACCTATATTCACAATTTACTTTTTACAGACGATCAGGTCGTGATAGCACAAGACTTAGAAGATTCAAAGTATGCATGTCGTCAATTGTTCGAGGAATATAAACAATGGGGTCTAAAAATCAATTTTAGCAAGACTGAAATGTTGTCTTCAGGACCAGGACACGTTCTAAATATTTCAGGTTTTAAAATCAAACAAGTCGATAAATTCAAATATTTGGGATCAATCTTACAAAATGATGGATCATCCCAAGCAGAGATCAATAAGAGAATTGCAGACGGCAGAAAGGCTATCGGCATGTTAAACTCTGTTCTGTGGAGCAAAAATATCCTAAATAAAACAAAGAAACTACTGTATATTTCAAACGATTGTACAAAGTCTTCTATTGTATGGAGAGGAAACTTGGACATTGAATAGGCGAGCGGAAAACAAATTGCTCTCCACAGAAATGGATTTTTGGAGACGCTCAGCAGGAACTTCTAGAAGAGACAGAAAACGGAATGAAGACATAAGGAAAAAAATGGAAGTGAAAAGGGCTATTATTGACACCATCAAAGAAAAGCGTCTAACATGGTATGGACATGTAAAACGGATGCAAGAAAACAGATATCCAAAGGCTATGCTGGAATGGATACCTCCAGGAAGGAGAAGAGTAGGAGGACATGGTAGTAGGAGGACATGGATGGATGGAGTATGGGAGTGCATGACAGCCCGAGGCTTAACCGACCAAGACACCCTGAACCCCATTTTATGGCCTGAAAAACTTCCTAACAAGAAATAACTTGTAGGCTGAGGAAACCCGTTGTAAATGGAAACACTCCTCTTGAAGAAGAAGAAAACTGGGATACACACACTCAGACATCCTGCATGCAGTCCAGATATGTCATGATGGAATCATGGAAGTTCCCCGTCTTTCTTTAGTTACAGTCTGGAGGCCGCATCTAAAGAAAGATAAGGAAGCTGTGGAGAACGTGCAAAGAAGGATGACTAATTGGTGAAGAACGCTGAGTATTATCCCTATGAGAAACAGTTTAGAAGACGTGGTAGAGCTTTAAAACTAGACACTTTTCAGGGAGGGGGCCTAGACTGAAATGTATATGACTTTGAGGTAAACTATTAAAATGAATGCGGTAGGAATATTCTCACTAGTGAAAGGAAACAAGAACCAGTGGGCACAAATATAAAATCTTAGGGAGTAACAGTAGACTAAAACTTGTGAAATTTTCCTTTGGGCAGCGTCTTGTAGGACCTTGATATAAATTGTCTGCAAGAGCAACCCGAGCAGAGAGCTTGGCAAAATCAAGTAAGAGCAGGCACTTTTGACGATGAAAATAATACGGGAGAGAGCTTTTTTTTTTTTTTTCTCTTTTTGTATATGTAGAATAAGTTCGCTTCCTTGAAGCATTATGCCATTTAAATACTAATACTGAAAATTAAAATTTCGTAGTACAATGTAGTTTTTTCGTCATTCAATATAGTTTTTCGTTCTATGTAATAATAATAACTACTAACCGAGATCTCACAAATATATAAAATAAATGTTTTTTGTTTTTTCTTTTTGTATCAATGAACGATAATACATATTGTTTAGACATGCAAAAATATACGAGGCTGTTCAATAAGGAATGATCAAAATTTTTTTTTCAAATTTTTTTTCTCGCATGTACCTTTATTAATCATCCATATTTTGATGGTCCTTTTCAAAGTAATCCCCATTTGATGAAATGCACTTCCGATGTCTTTACAATTTCTTCTGACGACTGGAAACGTTTTCCTCACGGCTCCTTGTTTAACTTTGGAAATAATAAGAAAAAAAAAAAAAACAATCGCAGGATGCAAGGTCAGGGCTGTATCAAGGTGGATGAGGAACACATTTGACATTAATGCTGGCTAAGTACTCGATGGCAGTATGAGCAATGTAAGGTCTTGCACAAAGTGATAACGGCTCATCCGCCGTTATTACCTTGTGCAGAACCTTACCATCTTCAGTAACCATTCGTCGCAGCTCCTGGCAAACCACCATTCGAACTTGCTGTTGCTCAGGTGTGAGTAGTCTTGAAACTCAGCGTGCATAAACACGTGTCACATACAAATGGTCATGGAGAATACCGTGCGTGCTTCCTACTGATATTCTTGTACATCACTGCCATCACAGCCTTACGGTTATTCGACGATATTCTCTCACGATTACAGAAGCAGTGTTTAATGGTTTCTGTGGTGACAGCAGAGATTGGAGCTTCAGGACCGCCTACTTTTTTGATTGAATCACGTCCATCTTTAAACATTCTAAACCACCTGCGAGTTGTGATATATGGGAGTGTAGATTCACCGTATACTTCTTTTAACATTTCATACGCTTCAGCTGATGCTTTCTTGAGACGGAAACAAAAATTGAGAGTAGCATACTGTTCCTCGTGTGTCACGTCCATTGTTATGTAGGTTAGGTGAAACTGAACAGGCATAAACTTGACGGACCAAGGTCACACCGTGTGCGCGAGTCCACTGCGCAGTTGCCATGTGATGCAACTTGATTTGGTCTTTAATTTCTCATTCAGCTAGAAATAGCAAGCAGTACGGTTGTAAGTGAAAAATTATGGTCATTCTTTATTGAATAGCCCCCGTAGTTTTAAACATAATTTTTAAAACACTATATATGTATTATATACGTATATATAATTTTTTAAAACTATTATATTAGAACTACCGCCGAAGACTTCTGAATAAACATTTGCAAAGTTTATTATTATTTTTTTTTTTCAGTACACTGCAACTTGTTTTTCAGTTTCTCCATGGTTGCTTTCATTACACTTTCGCTCAGAACTGCTGTGGTTGTAATAAGTCTATTATAATCACGGCAGTCGGCTAGTTAGAAACACGAAACTTCCTCTAGGATGATTACGAAATACTGATAACGCTCTCTAAGCTTACTCAGTATTAGAGATTTCAAAATAATATTAATTATTTACATAGCAATTTATAAATCAATTTCGCAACCTGAATGCATCAGACCATGCTTCTTCAGGGTCAGTTTCCTATCACATATTTATATTAAAATCAATTCCATTATCTGGTTTACTGGCCACTTTTTTTAAAGAGCCTTGATAGCCTTTTGGTTGCACTTCCTTCATTAATAACTACAATCGCTGAAGGAAGTATAACCAATAATTTAAATGCATTCAAGTAGATAATTATGAAGTAAAATAAAAAAATGATAAAAAATACCCATAATTTATAGTAATCATTTTTTTTTTTTTTATCATGTATCTGGTTGACATTCTCGTGTTTTTAAGCGTCTTGATAAATCCCTTATGCCCTCGTAAGTTATTTGGTATTATCACCATACTCCCCACACGGGGTGGAAAAGATCTGAATTCAAATCCTGTCAATGACGCGAGGAATTTTCATTTTTTTTTTTCACAACCGTGGCTGAGGTAGTCAGTCTCAGGAGAAGATTGTTTTTTTTCCTCCCGAAAACTCAGGTTCTTGGTCTAGCACACACAGCAAATCGATCGCAGAACAAATGCAATTTACAGACATATCACAGTATATAGGCTCAATATAGCCTAAGCTGCTGATGTGCCTAAAACCCAACAACCCTTTTATTTCTTCTATTTGTGTCAGCAAAAGGAAATTACATCTGCGCGGTAGCACAGTGGTAATTTCCACCGGGTGTGGGAGGACGGTGACGTACTCCCACCCGGGTGGAAAAGGTCCAGGTTTGAATCCCATCGATAACGCGATGAACTTTTATGGCTTTTTTTCACTCCGTGGCTGAGTTAGCGTACATGTCAAGGTTTTTCGTCCAGCAAATCAGGCAAATCATGCAATTTACAGACACAATACACATGGGAAGATGAAATAACTTTCCGGATGACCCTAAGAAATATATTTTTTAAAGGAAATTACGCCAATAACACGCAAGTGTAAATTTACTTTAACAAAATATGCCAAAAAAGAAAAGAAATCATTACAGATTTTAAATGTATTATTCCTGTTCTAATCTCATAAATAAATGAGATTATAACAGGAATTTATGCTGAATTTATAACTAGATGAGCTATACAACTGTCTAGGACCCGTAATTTGACAGGACCTCTAATTCTGTTGCATTAATCATAATTATCTTTTGAAATTAGGCGAACCTGTAAGCCGTTGTTTTAGAACTCAGTTTATGCTATAGTAATACGATATTTTAAAAAAGCCTAAAATTGGTAATAATTTCGTGAATTATTATTTGAAATTTTTCATTGGATCCCCTGCGATTCGGCCCCTAATACGGATATTTTTTCTAGAGCCCACAACTGCAGAAATACAGTACTGTATTAGAAATAGACTAAAAAAACTAATCTCATTTGCAATAACCGTAATGTTACGAGTAGGAAGGAATATAAATATATCAATAACACGCACTCTAAAAAATTGCGATATATACATAAAATTATATAAAAATTATTTTAAAAATGTCATAAATTCCTGTTTAAAATTAAACATCTCCATTTTCTAAGTTTGACGCGAAGGACAAAAAATATCATCATTCTTCTCTCTCTTGGTGATTCCCATCTCTCTCTCTCTCTCTCTCTCTCTCTCTCAGGGTAATTCAGAATTTTTTTTTTTGCCTGGTGCAGCATAATCCTCAGGCTTCCTTGCACCATATGGCTAATAATAGTAATAATAATATACTTGGAGTTCATAGATTGTCAAAAATAATATATTTAGTAAATTTTAAGGAAATTCTGCAATAATATATTTCATTTAACCCAGGGGCTTACATCTGGTGAATATGGGCTTGGCACACCCAGGGTCTTGAGCTGGATATCATCATTCTTCTCTTTCTTGGTGATTCCCTTCTACTTCTGATACACACTTTCTCTCAGGGTAATTCAGAATTTTGATTTTTTTTTTTTTTTTTTTGGTTGGTGCAGCATAAGCCTCAGGCTTCCTTGCACCATATGGCTAATAATAATAATTTCTTTAGGTTTATACCGTGTCCAAAAATAAAGTTACTACCATGTTTTCAAGTGCATCTGCAGTCACCTAAAATTGAAAGTGCGTCAATTGTTCCGTTCCGATGCAAGTGAATTATGATAAATTCGTATAGGGCATCAGATTACGATTTAAGCTAAGAAGTCAGGCGACTATAAAAGTGCGTATTACAACAGGACCACTAATTTGTAATCTAACTTGTTGCACAATGCAATTTATCAGTTTTCCGAACAGGGCAACGTAAACTTTTTATAAACTTCGGAGCGGTGGATGGCTCTTGGTAGGATGACGGCAAGAGAGTAGTAGCTGAGATGCCCAGGGCCTTAAACACCTGTAAAATATAGAGATCAAAGTGTACCGGAACGCAGCTCCGGTTCATTTGTCACACATATCGGCAATGTCGTGTACATACCTATTAAAATTTAGACATTTTATTAATGAGAGCTTCGTAAAATTTTTCATTTCCACTCCTGAAAAAAAATTGTCTCAAGGTCATGACAACAACATGACAGAGATAATGTCTCGAAACAATTTCTAGATGGGCCAAGAGTTAGACCATTCAGGAGGACGATAAAGATGCAGATGATGCTGCTTTTAAAATACAAATTTGTACGCGAAGTTATGACGTACTCACTTTTTATTCAGCTACACAGAATCGTTCATGGTCTTATGGTATTCTCCCTCCCCAGTTGCAAATACATACCTATATCAAGTCATTTGCAGTCAATTTTCCTTCTGTTCCATTTCATAATACAGGAGGAAAATTTCAGCTTCTGTTCTGTTTGTGTAAAGATCGACAGCGGTATTTGAGAATGATTTCGACACTTGAGGCGAACCATAATTTTTAAGCTCTCCGTCTTGGCTTTTTTTCCTTGAAAAATTTGCCTTTTCTATAAGTTGCGCCTGTGGCAGTTGTCGTATTTCCTCATGTCTCGTGTGGCCCTGTTCGTATATTTATTACTGCTTCAGCATCCAGTCGTCCTTGGATTAGAGTTGTACTTAAATACTTTCTTTCTCTTTTAAAAACGAAACTGGCTCTCGGCTGATATATTCAGTGCAAGAATACTCGAACAAGTTTTTTGAAAACTTCTTTACGGAATCGTTCTTGAATAGATTCCGTACATGTTTGAAGTAATTCGATTACATATTTTGATGTACTGACATTTGTAAAATTTGAAAATACTAAATAAGTCTCTTTATTACGCGACTTTTTTTTTACTAACGATACAACTGCCAAATGTGAAAATTCCCTAAATTAATATTAAATGAGGTATAAGAGTAAATTCCGCCATCTAGCGTATGCTCTAAAGCTGAAAAGTATGCCTAGGTTTTCAGCAAAAAACAGCGAGGAAATAAATACAAAAACAGCATAAGTAAACTATTTTAGTGTGCCTCAGATATGTGGATTCCATAAGACTCGTGAGAGCAGGGGCGGATTTAGACATGGTCTTTATGGGCTGCAGCCCAGGGTCCTGTTCAATCAAAGGGCCCCTTCGCGGTAAAAAAAAAAAATAATAAAAACAATTTAAATCAAAAATTTAAGAAAAAATAAATTCTACAAAATTTTTTCGTACCTAGATAAAGTTTAAATCGTTGGTTTGCAACACTATTGGATTTGAATAAAATATCAAATATCAATGTTTCAAATGACAGTATATAGTAAATACGGCTCTGTCTTCTATCGCCTCTGTCGGTAGTCGGTAAAATCAAAATATACTTTGTCATTTGTCAATTATGCAAATAATGTGGCAACGTCGGAATGGGAGTGCAAGTCTAGCCCCTCTAAAGCGTGTTAGCTTACTGTGACTCTCACCTCAACTCACCGTTTGACATTTGAAGTTTTGTATAGTACAGTATAGTTGAATACTAAATAGTCATTCGTTCGGTGAAGTGTACTGTTCAGGTGCTTCGTTTCTTCACTGGTAAGTATCGGCAAAGTTTACTAAATACTAAATAAATATAAGTTAAATCACTCTCAGGAAATCTTTTGTCGGCACGTAAATTCAATCGTTTTTGGCATTTCCTCGAAATGAGCCATAATAAAAATAACTGGACACCGTTTATTTGAAGTAAGCGGTAGGCACTAGTAAGCGGCGTAAGCTATACGCTTGCCTACTTGACAATGACAATATAAGATGTAAAATCCTACAAATTTAAAATAAAAATAATTGTTTTGCTAGAAGTAATGTTAAAGTTAACGCTAGATTTAGTGATGGGATAGTTTAAGAGGGAGAACTGAGAATAGTAGCAAAGTGGTAAACAAGTAATTCAAATAATATGAGAGAGCAAACAGGGACAGCAGGACTCAGTAAAGAGGTGCCATTTGAGAACGGGCATGAAGGGGTTGCTTAAGGAAGAACAATAAGAAGTGAAGTGGAATTATGCGAGGCGCCTCCTTTGATCTATGACACCGTTGGAGCCAAAACAGGAAATGAGTGGACGTACAGTGTTCGCGTCAAATTAAAAACGGCGTCAGGCTGACTGATTTTTGGGTGTTGGGATACTTTTAGAGAGAAAGGTGTGAAACGAAAATGAGTGTTTTTGGAGGTTGCCGGTGGACACTGAATGGGTCATAGTGCCTGTGAAAAAAGAATAAAAAAGTTCGAGAAAAGGGTTGGTTTGCGCACTAGGGAGAATTGGGTTGGCAAATGGAAAGGAACGTAAATTTAAACAGAGGGGAAGGATTGGTTGGGGGAGGCGTGCGAAACTTGAGGGGAAGAGTGAAGTTCGGGGAAAGAAAAATTGAGAGAAAAGAGCATTTTGTGTCTGACTTCTGTGTGGTGTGGTCAAAGGGAAGAAAGAAGGTCATGAGTGTGGGTTGAAGTGGAGTTGGTGAGTTTGGTAATGTGGGCCTTTGTAAAGACAATGAGCTAGGTATGTACACCTGTGAATATATCGTCTACACAAGAAGGTGCATTATGTCAAGAGTGCCCCAGAAGTGAAAGTAAGCCTGTCAGGCTCGAAAGAAAACTGGAGTGCCCCCCCCCCAGCAGTCTCGAAGGAAAACCGGAGTGACCAAGGATCTGAAGTAAGCCTGTCAGCCGCGTGGGAAACCTGAACGCGAGGATATTGGAAGTAGCGGCGAAGTCGGAAAGTAAGTCGGTTCCTTGTTTCTTTATTGAATCCTGAACTCAAGGACTCATAACCTAGCTCTGTAAACCATTGAGTGATAGATAGTCCTTGTAAAAGAAAGGAACATTCCCGTTGTTAATGATTATGAAAAAATGTAAGGGTGGTTCAGGAGTAGCAAAATCAAAGTAATCATGTAAAGGAATTAGGAATTAGTAAAGAAATTATATTTATAAGGGTAGTACTGTAAGGATAGGTTAACCTATGTCATTAAATTAGGCCAAGTGCCAAACAAGGTAACATATCAGATGAGGTGCAAAGAGAAATAAATTTTATTAATAGATAAACCTCATGAGTAAAGAGGGATAATTAAGGTGATAAGTAGGGTGGCTAGGATATTAATTAAGGCAGAATGGGTGACCTATAAGGAATGTTATTGAGATGAGAGGGTATCAGACGTAATACGTTTTGTGTGAGAGGCTAAAACAAAGATTCTAAAGAAGTAATAAGAGCTTAAGTAAATATTATTGATGTAAGAGAAAGAAAGAAAAAAAATGGTATGGTAAGAGAATGATTGAGTAATCATTGTGGAGTCAATTTTATGTAATATACAACTGATACAAACTGATGTTAATAATTCTCATATTGAGAATAACCGAGGAGAGGGAGAGACTGTGTAGTGTATTGTAGCATGGTTTACATATGTATATGAAATTGTATGTAATTATTTGTTTCTTTTATGTAAATGCTGTATGCTCATTAACAGTTTGTTAAATTTCGTAAACAAAATGTGTGGCTTTAATGTTCTGCTAAAAACCGCTTTATACACCCTAGAAATTGGAATTTTCTGAAAATTGTAGTCAGATTTGCATAGGTGGGGGTGATAAAGAGGTCAATAGGGTGTTCAGCGAATTGCAAATTTTTAGATAGTTAATAAGACAATTTTTAAGTAAATAATAAAAATAATATAATAAAAAATAACCCTCCCCACAAAAACTAACCTAATATGGTGGTGGATTGTTTTTATTAGGTTTTTTTTAATTTCTTTTCAGATTAAATAAATACCTAAAAAAATGTCTGGTAGAAAATATAAAAGTGCAGCTGAAAAACGAAAAACACAATTAAATAGAGAAAAAGAAATAAGTAAATGTGCCAAAATTTCAAAATTTTTTGTATTGGAAAATAAAAATGAGAATCTAAACGATATAGGTGCAGTAATAAGCGAAAGAGAGAATAACTTAACCGAAGAGAAACAGAAAAAAACAACAAAATGTATATAACAATAACGAAGAATTACTAAAACTAGAATCACAACCGAGAACCTCTAAAAACAATGTTGACGTTGACGAACATTCAGTACTGGACAAAAATAGAAGTCTCTGTTGCGGTTTTGTAAGAAGATAATGATAAAGAGGCTTTAGAAAATGTCCAGATTTTGTCCAGTTAAATGATAATTTTATTAATCGCTGTCTCTCACATGAAATGACTTATTTACAAAATAAAGATGCAAAAAATACATATATCCAGTTTCAATAAGGAATTACAAAGAACAAAACATTTTCAAATAAGTACTTTACGAAAAAAATTAAAAATGGTCAATTACTGGAAAGATCTTGGTTGTGCTATTCTACCAGTATGGGAAGTGTTTTTTGTCTAGTCTGCAAACTTTTCTCTAAAGTCCCTTCTCAATACACAACCGGATTCTCTGCTGGAAACATGTATGACCTTTTTAGAAAGTCACGAAAATTCTAATGAACATAAGAAATCATTGTTAGTATGGTTAACACGTAAAGAAAATAAGTCTGTTATTGATAAGCAGTTGTAGGAGCAACTAAGAAATGATACGGAATATTACCGCAATGTCCTAAAACGTGTTATTGCAGTGGTGAAATATTTAAGTATAAGGGGCTTAGCATTCAGAGGTCACGAGGAAATATTTGGCTCTCCGCACAATGGTAATTTTATGGGGGCTCTGGAATTACCAGCAGAGTTCGATCCATTCATGCTTGTTATTGTTTGTTATTTGGTTTTTAGGAGCATTAGCAACTAAGGCCATATTGCTCCGGGAATATGCGGTGGTCATTCCCTGACCTTTCCGCATCTGGTGGTGACGGGTTCGAACCCCGGTCTAATCAAGAAGAGTATGCTACGCACTGCTGCTCCTTCCCACCTGGCTACGGAGGCGGCGATCCATTCATGCGCGAACATATCCAACAACGAGAACTGCGACCAAAGCCTTTCACTTCGTACTTATCAAAAACAGTTTATGAACAAATAATAGAGATTATGGGAAAACAAGTAATAAAAAGAATTATAGCTGAAATAAATAGCGACGATGCAAATACTACTCAATTGTGATGGACTCGACACCAGATTTGTCCCACAATGAACAACTACCTATCATAGTACGATATTGTTTTGAGGGAAAAGTGTATGAAAGATGTATCTTTCATCAAAATTAGTAGTCACAGTGGCTTATCTTTATTCAATTCCTTACAAGAATTTCTAGGAAAAAATGGACTGCCACTGGATAATTGTAGAGGACAGTCTTTTGACAACGCTGCAAATATGTCCGGCAGATACAATGGTGTGCAAGCACATCTCAAACAAAAAAAAAAAAAAAAAAAGTGTTGATTATATGCCGTGTGCTGCACATTCGCTAAATCTAGTTGGTGGGGAAGCGGTTAAAGTTGCGACTCAAATTGTGAACTTTTTTGGAGTAGTGCAACAAATATATATTTTATTTTCTGGAACTACCCATAGGTGGGAGCTTCTAAATCGTGAAACAAAACTAAAATTTTCGATAAAAAATTTTAAACCAGACTAGATGGTCTTGTCACTATGATGCTGTTAGAGCTTTAAAAAATAGTTACGGTGATATCGTGAACATATTAAAAACGTTTAGTGACAATATGGATGAGAAACTTGATTTTCGAAGAGAGGCCCAGAATTTATATAATAGAATAGAATCTTTAATTGCAGCAATGATAGACATACAATTAGTCCCGTCACGGCATGGTGGTGCCAGGGGTTAACAAAACATATTTACAAAAGAGATACACATGAGAAAAAAAGATAAATCAGATTATTAACAAGGCGCAGTTTTACATTTTCAGTTCGACGAGGATACCCTTCCTGTATTTTTTATTATTGACCACTTCTTGGAGGTCCCCGTCGATGGCTTGCAGTGAGGGCAGCATTTGCTTTGGCAGGAATCTGTCGGTTAGTACTAGCCGGTTACGGTTTGCTAGCAGCTGTGCTGAAGACCGGAGATAAGGGGGAGGAATGCGCCAAGAGCAGTGATCCCAGAAGTTCGGCTCTGTAATTTTACCGGTGGCCATCTTGATGGTGAACAGCAGCCTTCTTTCTGCGATGTAGGACCGGAGCCTGCGTAGTTGAAGAGCTTCTGCTAACTGCGTTGATCTGAGAGCTGGGGGAAGGTGGAGTTTGCTGTTGGCCCATTTTAGAAGCCAGAATTCGGTAGAGAATATTCTTTTAATGTTGGATTCGGCGGCCGAGGCCCATATCTCTGAAGCATACAGTATTGTCGGGTAAAGGATTGATACGATGTATCTTTTTACCAGTTGTGGGTCGGTGGTGTGGAGCAGCTGTTGTTTGGCGACCCAGCGTAGTGAGTTCAGCCTCGACTGTATGAGGTTTATGTGATCGTTGAAAGATAGTTTGGAGTCGAAGACGACCCCCAGATCTTTGTGTGTTTGAACACTTGGAACTGAGGAGCCGTTAAGCACAGGCTCCAACGTTGTTGGGCTGCCCTTTAGAGAGTAAGTTATTTGTGCTGATTTGGAGGTTGAAGGTATTGAGGTAGTCAGCCATTTCCTGCAGTTTGCTAGTGATTTGCTGAGTGATTTCGGCTGCCGAGTTGGATGGCGATATTTTAGTAAGGAGCTTGACATCGTCAGCATATGTGATCCAATTGCACTTATTGGTCACAAATGGCACCATGATTGCTGAGAAGAGAATGCCAGACAGGACCCCCCCTTGAGGTACACCGGCAGTTATGTGGCGCGTGAAGGTCTTTGTTCCGATCTTTAGAACAAGGGTCCTCTTCGATAGGAGAGATTCTAGGAACCAGAGAACATCGCCGCGAAAATTGAAGTAGTTTTCTAAGAGACGTAGGAGATTAGGTATATAGATGGCATCAAAAGCGGAATGGATGTCAAGATATACTTGACATCCATGTACCCTACCCCTCTTAGAAGTTCTGAAACGTTTAACTGAAACACCCTGTATAACTGACAATTCCTGTCTTTGTTCGAAGGCATCTAAGATGTGCAGAGTGGTTGTTACAAGGTTAGTTATAGTTGACCTTCCTGATATCCCATAGTGTATTTGCTGAGGACTGTCACGGAGAATTTGATGGGTGACAGACGGTAGCAATGCTTTCTCCAGAATTTTTAGCAATACAGAGGCGCAAGCGATGGGCCTATGTTGGCTTGGGAGCGTCGATTGTTGGTGCTTAGGAAGGGGCCAGACAGAGTACCTGTTCCACTGGGGTGGAAAGAAATGAACTTCGAGGCATCTGTTGTATAGGTTGAGGAGTGAGTCGATGATGAAGACACTTAAACATTTGATTATGAACTGGGGGACGCCGTCGTCACCGGTGGTTGTTGTGAGAGGGAGAGTATTAATGGCCTGCATCAGTTGTTGCTTGGAAATTCGGATCGTAGCGAGACTATCAGTGAGATGAGAGCGGTTGAGGAGTGGCCGATTAGGTAGAGCTGGAGGTTGATTAGAAAATCTGGCGACGTAGTTGAGCCAGTCAATTGGGTCGGTGTTGCTGGAAGAACTAGCCTTTGTTTTGTAGAATGGTTTCCCCCTTTTTAGGGTTCTTTCGAGGTGCTTTTTAATTGAAGCTGATTTGTTTCTGTTGAATTCGGCCCTGGCTTTGGAGAATGAAATGCGGTCTTGGACGTCGCCGGAAGCTTTCCACTTGGCGTGTAATAATTGTTTGTAGTGGAAACTTTGGTTGAGCTGGGAAGTCCACCATGCTCTGGAGCGCGGAGTAATGGTGACTGTCTTGGTAGCGGTGTGAAGGGCTATGGTATTGATCTATTTGGTCATTAAATCGATTGCGAGGCTCAGTTCACATCCATCTAAGATGTTCCATGGGACTGTGGATGCGGCTTCAATGCAGAGTGCTGGATTCAGAAATTTTGGGGCGGTGACCTTTTTCACAGATTTGGTTTTGGGGGTATTGAAATATTTTTTGGGTAGAAGAGCTGTAAATATGATTGGTTGGTGGTCTGATTGAAACATGTCGGCTGTGGTTTCTTCGACTTGGCATGTTGCCGAGGAATAGACTATGTCCAGTAAGTTTCGGTCTCTCGTTGGCTGGTAGTTAACTTGGAATATTTGGATTGATTGGAGAGATTCTGTGAGACGACTTTTGAGGTGTTGGGTAGATGGCGGAAGATTGAAGTCCCCACATACGATGTGAGTGGCTGCTGGGTGGAGATTATTTATTAACCAGTTAGTGGCTGCATCAATGGCCATCATAGTTGGCGTTGGAGGAAGGTACAGGGATGCGACGTCTATAGTGGTACCTTGATGTTCCAGAGTTATCATTAAGGCTTCCACGTCTTGAGAGATATTTGAGACAGAGTGTATGATGGAGAACTTTGTCGTATTGAAAATTATAGCAACTCCACCCCCTCTGCGGTTTGGCGAAACTTGAAACTGCAATTTTAACTGTTTTTTGGGAAGAAATTTTAGAGAGATTCAATTTAGTTAACAAAAAAAGTGCAGACCCCAGGCTTAGACATATGTGAAGGTGACAAATTAATTACGTCATTAGAAGCGTTCGTGAGCAACATACGAGAACAATCAGATCAGAAACTAAACGAATACGAGGAGACAGCCAAAAAATTAAGTACTAGTGTGGAAAAAGAATACAGTGATTTAAAAAAGAGACGTATTACTTCAAAATTTTCAGATAAATCTACAGAGAAAGTTTCGCTAAATGGAGCAGAAAAATTTAAACGGGATACGCTAAACGTTGCATTAGATAAGTTGATTATCGATTTATACAGAAGAGGCCATGTCTATGGGGAATTTAGTAAAAGATTCAAATTTTTAATGGATTTGCCAGACATTAATATCGAAAATATTGACTTGGAAAGTGCACGTAATGTTGATTATTATTCTATTCGGATGACATAGACGAACATTTAGTCAATGAATGCATTCAGTTAAAATCCTACTTACAGACTAAACCAGACTCATACGACTCATGCGGTGATATATTCAAGCTAATTTATGAAAAGAAACTTGTCGATGTTTTTCCGAATTGCTATGCAATCTTAAAAATTTTTTTTGGCGTTGCCAATCACCAGCTGTGAGGCGGAGCGATCCTTCTCCAGGATGTCCTATATAGAAAACAAATATAGGACAACAATGACGAATGAAAGATTAAATTATTTATCAGTTCTTTCCATAAACTGTGATTTAACCAAAGAATTACAACGTGGTGATCAAATAAGAGTTTGCAGCGAAAAAATGCAGAAGAGTTACTCTTTAAATGTCTTTAATGTATTAAAAATATTTACATTATATAACTCCTAGAATGTTTTATTTATTTTATTTTTAAGAATAAGTATTATTTTTGTTTTTTTTTCTTAGTCTATTCTTGACCTGAGAATTTGTTGTTTCGTTTTTTTTTCTTTGTTACTAAAAGTAATATCTAATACATTTTATTTTTTATTTGTTTGATGTTTGTTATGTATACAAAACCTTTTTTCATTATAACTGTATATAAAAGTTTATATATCCAAGTGCATCAAATAAAATAAAAAAAAGTTCTTCAATGTCTGTTGCCTATAATTTTTCCTATTTAAAAAAGGGTAAAAAAACAGTTTTTCGACAAAATGGCGAATGAGTCACCACAACTAACACAAATTTGGGTTAATTGGGTAGGCCTCCAAACAGTGTTAGTCCAGGCAGAGGCAGACCGTTAACTTTGGGGGCCCTGGACCAACATTCTCTTTACAAGGGCATACATTACCAAACTCGCTTACCTCCACTTCAACCCGCAATCATGACCTTCTTTCTCCCCTTTGACCACACCACACAGAATGCTCTTTTCTCTGAATTTTTCTTTCCCCGAACTTCACTCTTCCCCTCAAGTTTGGCCCGCCTCCCCCCAACTAATCCTTCCCCTCTGTTTAAATTTACATTCCTCTCCATTTGCCAAGACAATTCTCCCAAGTTGTCTCCTTGTGCGCAAACCAACCCTTTTCTCGAACTTTCTTATTTTTTTTTCACAGACAGTATGACCCTTTCATGTCCACCGACAACCTCCAAAAACACTCATTTTCGTTTTACACCTTTCTAAAAGTAACCTAACACCCAAAAATCAGTCAGCCTGACGCCGTTTTTAATTTGACGCGAACACTGTACGTCCACTCATTTCCTGTTTTGGCTCCAATGGTGTCATAGGTCAAAGGAGGCGCCTCGCATAATCCCACTTCACGTCTTATTGTTCTTCCTTAAGCAACCCCTTTACTTAGTCCTGCTGTCCCTGTTTGCTCTCTCATATTATTTGAATTACTTGTTTACCTCTTTGCTACTATTCTCAATTCTCACGCTTAAACTATCTCATCACTAAATCTAGGGTTCTTCAAACTTTAACATTACTTCTAGCAAAACAATTATTTTTATTTTAAATTTGTAAGATTTTACATCTTACATTGTCAAGTAGGCAAGCTTATGGCTTACTAGTGCCTACCGCTTACTTCAAATAAACGGTGTCCAGTTATTTTTATTTTCGCTGATTTCTAGGAAATGCCAAAAACGATTGAATTTACGTGCCGACAAAAGATTTCCGGAGAGTGATTTAACTTATATTTATTTAGTATTTAGTAAACTTTGCCGATACCTACCAGCGAAGAAACGAAGCACGTGAACGGTACACTTCACCGAACGAATGACTATTAAATATTCAACTATACTGTACTATACGTAACCTTAAATGTCAAACGGTGAGAGTTACGCTTTAGAGGAGCAAGACTTGCACTCCCCCCATTCCGACGTTGCCACATTATTTGCATAGTTGACAAATGACAAAGTATATTTTGATTTTACCGACAGAGGCATATTTACTGTCATTTAAAACATTGATATTTGATATTTTATTCAAATCCAATATTGTTGAAAACCAACCATTTAAACTTTTATCTAGGTACGAAAAAATTTTGTATAATTTTTTTTTTCTTAAATTTTTAATTTAAATTGTTTTTTTTTTTTTTTTTTTTTTTTTTTTTTTACCGCGAAGGGTTTGACCGGAATACTTGTAAAAGTATTTTATTTCTACCCGCTATTCTTATTCAGAGAATTACTTTCGGTAACATAAAGGCTAACTTCCTATTTGATTTTACCGCACAGGACTCCTCAGAATAAAACACCTGCTGTTATTTTCTTACAACCACTTAAAATTATTTCCAGATGGAATATTGACGAGTACTTTCCATCCTTTTGAAGCAGAAAACATTCTCCACTACCCACACTGTAACGGAGTACTTTTCGTGCAATAAAGGATTAGTGTTGTTTGATTTTACGAATGTTCATGAGAAGACAGGTTTTCGAAGGTTGTAACTCAGCTATCAATAGAAAAATATTTTCTTGAACCGATATTGTCCCTAAAAACAATTACAAAAAAGCAAACTTTTTTTTATCAAATTACTTTGCAGTGTTATCAGTTTTACACCAGTTTTTCCCGTTTCCAGTGTGGCTTCCAATGATTGAATTTCCTCGATTTTGTGTTAGTAGATGCAATACACATTGAAGATACGAAGGACGATCTTTTCGTTTTTCAAAAACAATCTGTTGCAATTCTTTCGGTTATGTTTTTTATGCCGAGAAACGGTTGTCTGCATTATTTTATTATTATATATATATATATTTCCTGGCAACGACTCCGTACTTTGTGGCTTACTGCGTGCTTTGCATTGCTTTTACAATACTTTTCGAAAAAGAAAGATACCGAAGTTACGAAACGGAACGATTTGAAACGAAAGGTTTCCCCAATTCGTTTTGGAAGAAGACAGAGAGAGTACGTGATTCTTATTTGTTCACGCCCACATTAGTTGTACTGTTGCAGTGTATATTCTTCAGCAGTTTTCTGATTACTGTTTTAATCTTATTTAATAATAATAAGGTTCTTTATATACATACTTCAAAAATTATATACATTCGCGATTCCGTACACTCTACCAATAAATTGTCTCTGCAAGTGAACAAACTTGTATTTCGTTAACTAATGAAACAGTACTAAAATAGAAGTAATATTTAGAATAAATATAAGATTCAGAACTGAGCTTTCTGATTCTTCTCATCATTACATAGTTCATCCCAGTTTGAAAACATTTATTTTACAATTTCAATAGAACACTTTGCCGTTATTTCTTTGCTGGAGTAGTTTTTTAATGACGTGTTGTACAAGGGAGGCCTCCTTTCCACCTCACAAAAAAAGTCCTCTGTGTCAAACATCGTCTTCCCCAAAGTATAATAAACAAAGCAATTAAGGCCAACCATCCCATACACAGAGAGAATATCTCCTCAGGCTATACAAACGCCAAGGCGTACGCGCTTGTAACGCTTCCGAAGTGCTCGTCTAGTTTGCATGCCTTTATCCTCTGCTTCCTGTAAAACTGGGTGTTGGAAGGCATCGCCGAAGCAGCGCTTTCAGCACTCGTCTCCTATAGACTTCAGAGATGATAAAACTAGTCAAAGGAACTGCGGAGCTAGCAGTGCCGATTTGAACAGCGCACCAAACTTGAATTAAAAAGTTATTAATCTATTTTCAACAAATAAAAACCTAACAATGGATTTCATTTTTAAAAAAAAAATTCGAGATTACCCAAGTCTGTTAATGATAAGTGTCCAGTTAATGTTTGTAGTATTTTTAACTTGCTTCTTATTCATACGCTGGCATTATTACCATTTATGTCTACATGTCTTATAACCAAGGAATTTAATGTAACTTTAAGAAGCAGCACCTCCATTATATCAGAGTCACAAGCCGCCACTGAGTGAGTGAGTGAGTGAGTGAGAGAGAGAGAGAGAGAGAGAGAGAGAGAGAGAGAGAGAGAGAGATGGCCCTAGTATTTCGGTTTGCAGATTAACCCGGAGAACATTAATAACGACTTAAAAAGCACTCAAATTTACCCTCGCCTCCACAGAAAAGTGTCTGCACTCTGTAGAACCATTAAAAGAAAGCATTTAAAAAAATAGTTTATTAATAATTCCTAAATTTAGAAGTATTTTCAAAATTTTGAATTGTAAAACGGGTAGAGAGAGAGTAGAAATTTTATGTCAAATGTAAAACATATTCAATTAACGGCGCAACGCTTATTTTAGACAACACCTGTGGCAAGTGCCTCACTTCCTGTTTCAAAACATCTCACAGGCATTTAATTGAATTGAGGTCGGGCAAATTTGGAGACCAATCATAATGGGTGATATCTTCTTCTAACTGATGCACAGTGCAGGCTGATGTTGCAGTACATTATCATCTTGGAAGATCTCGTTTTTGTTTGGGGGAAAAAAAAAATGCAACATGGAAGGGTACACATGGTCTCCTAAGAGCTGCCAGTAGACATGGGTAGATGTAATCATTTACGAGTAACCCTAATACAATAATAGACCTCACCAGTGGGCAGATTTGAACTAATGTTCTGGTGCTGCATAAGCCACTATAAAAAAAAAAAATGACCTCACCAGTGAAATGTGGTCCATGTGCAACCACCAACTGCATGAATAGTGGGCACCATGGACTCGTGTTGCCTTCATTATGTTGTTTAGGCCATGCATGAAGGAGTCTGTCAGCATGTTCCACAAGGTATTTGGAATCATCTGACCACCACATTCATTTCCAGTCCTCCAGTGTCCAACCAGCATGTTGTTGACACTACAGCATTCATAATCGATAATGATCGGTGGGGAGAAGGTATCTCTTGGGTCATCTGGTATGGAACCCCATACATCTGAGTGCACTGCTAATCGTAATTTTGGATATTATTCTTGCATTCCTCGTATTGTATTGCGATGACAACTGTTGCACGGTGATCTGTTGTTGAACCCATAAAACCATTTGCTCACCATGCACATCCACCTTGCATAATCCTTTGCAGTTCTGTTGGCTGGAGGTGGTTTGACCTGTTTGATACAATTTTTTGTGCAGCTTAACCACAGTCAGATGTGCGTTTCCGATATGGAAACGCTTGACGCAAGAACTCTCACAATCATGCGCTTTTGAAACTCATACCTTTACTACATCCCATAACTGCTACTTTATCACTTTGACTTGCACAACCAGATGCAACTTTGGACTCAGGGGAGGTACCCATAGACTGGAGATGTGCAAATGTGACCCCAATTTGATACTCCTTTGTTGACCCCTCCAACAAAGGAGGATCAAAGGCTGACAAAAGTAATTATAGACCTGTGAGTTTAACTTCTGTTCCAGGAAAATTAATGGAGGCACTGGTTAAAGAAGCACTGCAGGATCATCTAGACAAGACTTCAGTTATAGCTGGGACACAGCATGGGTTTGTCAAGGGAAAATCTTGCCTGACCAATTTGATTGGATACTATGATGCAGTCACAAAAGAACTCGATGCAGGAAATAACTTTGATATTATATATTTGGATCTTAGAACGGCTTTTGATACTGTTGCACATGGAAGACTGCTGCACAGATTGGAACAGTGTGGCATTGGAGGCAAATTGCTGCTATGGATAAAGGGGTGGTTGAGGGGGAGAAGACAGAGAGTGGTAATCAATGGACACTGCTCATCGTGGACTAATGTTATTAGTGGAGTCCCTCAGGGTTCAGTGTTGGGTCCATTATTGTTTTCTGTATTTATAAATAATATTGACGATGGTATATCAAGCTTAATGTCCAAGTTTGCAGACGATACAAAGGTTGGCAGAGTTGTTAAGGACACTACTGACGCTATGCTGCTGCAACAGGATCTAGAAAGGTTGAGCAGATGGGCTGAGAGGTGGCAAATGAAGTTTAACATTGACAAATGTAAAGTACTACATATGGGAAACAGCAACCCCAGAGCAACGTATCAACTCTGTGGTACTACACTGACAGTAGTGGAGAATGAAAAGGACCTGGGGTAATTATGCAGGCAGATATGAAGTTCTCTGAACAGTGCAGACGGGCTGCAAGAGTAGGTCATGGTGTCTTGTCAATGATATATAGGAATTTTTCTAGCAGGGATAAGGAGGTGATTATTCCCTAGTATAAGGCAATGGTCAGGCCACACCTAGAGTACTGTATACAGGTCTGGAGGCCTCATTTCAAGAAGGATGTAGAGCTGCTGGAACGAGTACAGAGAAGGGCAACAAGATTAGTGAATGGAACAAAGGGTTGCTCTTACGAAGAAAGGCTTAAGGTTTGCAAATTGTATAAAGCGTTGAATTGTTTGAGCATGCTCAATGCTGATGGGATTCTTCCTCTTGCTCAGAATAATCACCTGAGAGGGCATAAATTGAAATTGAGGAAAGACAGATGTAGGATAGATGTGTGGAAATTTGCATTTAGCCAGCAGGTAGTTGGTTGATGGAACAGACTTCCATCCCTTGTTGTGGAGGTTGATAGCCTAAATAAATTTAAGGCTCAGCTGGACAGGTATTTCGAACGAACAGAGGGGTGAAGTGGAAGTTTTTTTTTTTTTTTTGGCTGATGCTGCATAAGCTTGCTTTCTTGCATCATATGCCTCTACTAATGCTAATGCAAATTACCACTGCTCTGCTGTATGAAGCTGTTTGGATTTTTATACTGCGAGCTATGCCACTACTTAGTTCATTAGGGATGGGAAGTGGTCAACTTCAGTGATCACTAAGTGTGTGTGTGTGTGTGTGTGTGTGTGTGTGTGTGTGTGTGTATATATATACACACACACACACACACACACACACACACACATATATATACACCGATGAGCCAAAACATTATGACCACCTACCTAATATGATGTTGGCCCTCCATGTGCAGCCAAAACAGCTCGTACCTGGCAAGGCATGGGTGCTACAAGATTTCTAAATGCATCTTGTGGTATCCAGTACCAACACGTAACAAGCAGATCCTTTAACACCTGTAAGGTCCGTCGTTCAGAAGCCGTAGATCGGAGTTGCTGTTCCAACACAAACCATAGATGCTCGATGGGATTGATGTCTGAGGAATTTGGAGGAATTATCCTGCTGAAAGACGGCACAGCTAGAGGAAAAGACTGTTGCCATGAAAGGGTGTACCTGGTCAGCAATGAAGTTTAGGTAAAGTGTATTGATGTCAAGCGGCTCCAGGGGTTCCACCATCTCCGCATTTCATACATTGTGGGTGTGCCAGTTTACTGGGAAGGCCAGAGACTTAAAAGTGTGTGGATATTGTAGATGTGTAACGTCATATACTGTTGTTCCTCTGGCCATTTAGCTGCCGAGGCCCAACGTTGCCCCACTTTCGTCCCGTGGAGGCAGACCAGATACTCAGTACTTTCTATTTACTCTGGCAGGTCCTGTCACCTAGTTTCCTGAGATTTCAGTGGCTAGGGCTTAAAAAAAAAAAAAAATAAATAAAATATTTCCATTGCATGGGGGGGGGGAGTGTCGCTCAAATTGGAAAAGCAGAGAGTATGGGCAAAAGTTAATTTAAACAAGTTCAAATTTGGGTGTGTTGGGCTTATGCTTGCATAAAGATAGAGGGGGAGTCTGAAGACTGGGGGAATAAGGCAGAAGCATGGGGACAATAGAGTAGACCACCCCAGTAATTCAGTGAGGCAGACCCATGCCTCACCAGAGGGAAGAATGAGGGTGGGGGAGACTAGAGCTTTTCCCCCAGGGAAAGTGAGTCAGGCAAGAGTGCCCAGCTCAGGTCACCATATGGCATTTGTCATGTCATAGTCCTGTGACGTCCTTGTGGTTGTCACATTTAGGTCGTGGTGGTCTAGTCTGGTGTGGTTGGATCAACTCCTGGGTATGGGAGCCCTTGTGTTCCATTGCAGTTTGCATCAGGGTGGTTTCTGATGTTCATGATTATAAGTTGTTTTGTCTACATTTTTCTGCAACTGGAGGTTATGGTTGTCTGGATTTTATGGGTTTGATCTGGTAGTCTAGTTGGGTTGTATCTGGTGGAAAGTTCTCCTCCTCGCAAATAGTTTTTGTGCAAATTCTGTGAAGGCTTGGTAATCCTCCCTGGTGTCCAGCAGGTGCTGTTCTTGTCCTCTATGTGAGTGGGTTAGTTTGTTGATCAGGATGCTGCATAGGTCGTCATAGAGCTGGCAGTCATACATAAGATGCTGCCAGCTCTCAATCCCTCCGCAAGCACAAGAGGGGTCCTCCTGGACTCAAGGAGCGACAATTTTGCATTTATGGCCCCTTGTGTTAATGTTGAATTGCACAAAATACTAATATTTATTTCTTAAATTCAGATTATGTAATGCAGTTTTCTGCATTATTCTGATAAAAAATATTCAGCATTTTCTTTGTGGTAATGGCTTCAACAGCTCATTATCCCTATATTTTTTTTACTGAATTGCAAATGTCAGAGTCAGTACAAAAAATTTCACTCTTACTGCTCGATATTCTGCTCAATCATCATTTCATGATGACTAGTAGCATTATCAAGAAGCACAAATTCAAATACAGCTGTAGCCATTAATGCAGCCTTTCCAGAGTGTCAAGTAATTGGCAGGTTTCATCACATAGTGTGATGAAACCTTGTCCTATTACATGAATACACAAGATTGTATAGCATTGCCATTGAAACCAATAAAGGTTTCAATATTTCTCAGGTGGCACTACAGCAGATATCTCACTGATACTTCACTAAAAAGGAGCTGGAAATTTATGTTGTTCCTTGGCCTAAATGATCCTATCAGTCTGTTGCTTGCCTGAAAATTTTCACTGTGAAGCCTTTGTGAAATTTCTTTGGCTTTTGTGTTATGCTCGGTCCAGAAATCAAAATGTTTGCTTGCAACGTTAGTGAAAATTTTAATAACCTGGATATTAAGAAATTCATTGTCTGTTCTGCATAATTTTAATTTCCTTTCATTTCTGCAGTTCTCCTTCCAAGCTTTCAGAATCATTTTCTTGTTTATGTTAAAGTTTCAACTGCTGACTGACACTGCTCATGCAAACTTTTCAGCAATTGTTCTCTGCTTTTTTTCCAGTTTTTCAAATTTCTTGTTTTCCAAGTTCAAAACTTAAAAAAAAAAAAAAAAATTTATGCTGATTGTTTAATTTATTTTGTTTTGGGCCCACAATTCTATTAAATTTTTATTTTACTTTAACATGCATAGACCCTTAGAGAAACAATAATGTGATATTATCTTGGAAATCTAAGGGGAGATTCCTTTGGATTGGAGTGTGCGCCAATATGTCACCAATACACAAAAGTGGTCATAAGAGTGAAGTTGGTAACTACAGACTGGTTAGTCTGATTTGAGTGGTAGGAAAAATCTTAGAGGCAATGATTAAGAGTGTGATCCAGGGAGATAGATATGGTATTCTGAAGGACACAACATGGCTTTGTTAAGGGTAAATCATACTTAACTAACTTAGTAGGCTATTTTGACACTTTAAACAATTTAAACATAGTTTATTTGGATTTTAGCAAGCATTTGATTCTGTCCCGGTAGATGGCTTTCATCAACCGGTGAAATACCACCACTTTGCTTATTGGAGGCTTGAAGTGGTGAAACCCATGTTTAGTCTCTAGAGCAAAGTTTCCGGCATCCCCCTCCCCCCATACTTCTCCTTCAACCCTAACCCAAGCACGGTACTAAGTACTATAGGTTCTAATACCTCTCGCGTTTGGGGTTCACATAAAAAAAAAAAAAAAAAAAGAGGTTACTGTATAAGCTGAAACATGTTGGGATTACTAGAAAGATTTTAAAATGGACTGCTGGGTGAGTGCTGGGATAAGACAGAGGGTTGTGATTAATGGATATTCTTCAGGTGTAACATCAGGAGTGGGGAGTCCCTCAAGGATCAGTTCTTGGACCACTGTTGTTTCCAATTTTCATAAACGACATTGACAAAGACATAGAAGGTATGATGTAAAAATTTGCAGACAACATAAAGATTGGTAGAGTTCTTAATGATCCATGTGCCAAGCAGCAGTCCTTCAGAATGGCTTTAACAGACTTCAAAAATGATTAGAAAGTGACAGCTATGTGTGTAGCACAGCAAAATGCAACATCTTACACCTGGGGAACAGCAACCCCAAAACAAATGATACACTTGGTGGAGTTGAATTAAAAGCAGTAGAAGAAGAAAGGGATTTGTGAATTACATACAGGCAGATATGAAGTTTTCTAAGCAGTGTAAACAGCCAGCCAGGAAAGAACATGGTGTCCTATTGATGATTTATTGAATATTATCCCGTAGACATAGAGAGGTCATAATTCCACTGTATAAGGCAATCGTAAGACCACATTTGGAATACTGTTCACGTATGGAGACAACATCTGAAAAAAAGACATGGAGCTTCTTGAAAGGGTCCAAAGGCAGGCAACTCGAATGGTGAGATATGTAGAAGGGCGACTGTATGAGGAAAGACTGATTATGTGGGCTACACAACTAGACACCTCAGAGGTGACCTCATTGAGGTTTATAAAGCTCTGAGAGGGATTAGTAAAATGAATGAATGTGGAATTCTCACTGTTATAAATAATTCCAGAACTAGAGGTCATAAATCCAAATTACAGGAGTTGAGGTTTAGATTAGATTGTAGGAAGTTTTCTTTTAGCCTGCGAGTCAGTGATTGTTGGAACAAGTTGTCCTTGCAGGTAGTTGAGGCTAAAAGTTTGAATAAATTCAAAGGTCAACTAGATAGTTACCTGTGTGAGGAAGGAAGCACATAATTTGTATTTTCTCATCTACTTGTTTTTTTTTCTGCCAGTGCAGCAAAAGCCTGTGGCTTTCTTGTACTATGCGGTGTGTACTAATACTATCCAAAATCCTTCCCCTTACACAGACAGACTGTTCTTTATTTTAACTTTTTTATTTAATGTTTTTAATTCACTTTTTTTAAAAATAAAGTCAGTAGTCTCAAAAATAGTTAAAGAACTTGGCATGCTGGTGTCTGTTGTTTGTCAACAGTCAGAGATCTAATATTTTTTATGGTCTTACTTCTGGAATCGCTACATTACAGGAGGGGGAAAGGCTGTTTAGCAAGTATAAGGGGCAGTTGAGTACAGAAATTTTCATTTGTACAGACTGGTACACAAAAAAACACTTTTTTTGTGTACCAATATTTTTTGTATGATCAATAGAGAAAGGTTAAAATATGAACTGAACCATGGCATGAAATGGTAATCCTCTCTACCTTGGCCTGGCCAAGTGAGAAAGGATTAGTGATGTGTAAATTAATACAATTTTGCTAGTACTCTAAAATGGTGGCAATTATGATAGGTGGCTAACTTTACAGATTTCACTGTACTTTACCTTCTGTATATCCACACTTCTGTATATTGCATCCCTTATCAGAATGAATTCATGTTTCTCTAATATCCCTTTTGTATCACCATTTGATGACAACCAATACTTCAAATTCATCTTTTATGCTCCTAGCTCCTAACTTTAGTTTATAAACAAGTAAGCATCTGCCTGTTTGTACACTTTTTAACTCCAACATAGCCAACTGGACCTTGGCTGCTGTAAACACTATGCATGGCAACTAAAAAATCACTTAAAGAGATGCCATACATTTCAAGCAATTTGATACCACTGGTTAAGCAAGAAAAATAAGTGTGAATAATAACTAGGTTTTGGCATGTCAGAATCCAATGTTGCATTCTGGGCATTTGCAATATACAGGGCTTTCCAATAGTAACGCTCGATTTTTGTAACGCAATAAAACAAATTGTGAGAGTGATAGTGATCTATTTTTATTTTTATTATGAAGTATATGTGTTAACATTATGTTTTAAAAATTATATCAGATAAATGTCCGCCGCGGCTTTGTCTGGTTTGGTTAATCCTAGATACCCAATTGGTGATGACGTTATCGCATAAAAGTGGCTCAATTTCAGCAATAACGCGCCTAATGTTGGCCTTTAAGGCGGCAACCGTCCGTGGTTTGTTAGCATAGACTTTGCATTTTAGAAATGCCCCAGAGAAAAAAATCCAGTGGCGTTAGGTCGCAGGATTTGGGCGGCCAATTAACGTCACCATTTCGCGATATAATGGAACCTTCAAATTTCTCATGCAATAGTGTTACTGTATCACGTGCCGTATGGCACGTAGCACCGTCTTGCTGAAACCAAATGTTTGTTAGATCGATTCCATCCACTGCAGGCCAAAAAAAATCTCTTATCATAGCCCTGTATCGCTCACCGTTGACCGTAAGTGCCACTTCTTCTTCGTTTTCGAAAAAATACGGACCGATTATTCCGCCGGACCAAAGTGTACACCATACCGTAACTTTTTTGGAATGTAGTGGGACCTCATGAATCTCCCGTGGGTTTTCGTCGCTCCAAATTCGGCAATTTTGCTTGTTAACAAAGCCACTTAACCAGAACTGAGCCTCGTCACTAAACATTATTTTTCGCCCAAAATCAGGATCGACCTCCAACTGCTCTAGCGCCCAATCAGCGAATGCACGCCGCTGCGCATGATCGTTGGGCTTTAGTTGTTGGGTTAATTGCACTTTATAAGGGTGAAGCCCGAAGTCCTTATGCAGGATTCGCCAAGTTGTCGTCGAAGACAGGCCAAGTTCTTGAGCCCGACGCGGAATGGACTGTTGCGGATTCTCACGCACACTTTCCCGGACTGCAGCAATATTTTCAACGGATCTTGCGTTTCGCTGACGTACAGGCACTTTCAGATTTGCCACAGACCCAGCTGCTTCGAATTTGTTTATTAAACGGCGAATTGTGGATTCTGAAGGACGTTCGTCGACACCATAAACTGCACGGAGTGCACGAAACGTTTGACGAATAGAACATTGGTTTTGATAATAATTTTTTACAATTTCGACTCGTTGCTCAGTCGTGTAACGCTCCATAATAAAATGCAGAGACTAACTGAATACGACTACCAAAGATACCACCTGTGTGACTGTCGACTTCGTCATGCGCTGTTGCCAAACATCGAGCGTTACTATTGGAAAACCCTTTACAAACATTATTATGAGCATCAATGTGAAAAACTATCTCTGTGACATCAAAAGTGTTGATGATGAAATGAAGCAGTTACAAGATGAATACTCTATCTGAACAGTGCTGGCAAGGCTACATGATGCAAGGAAGCAGACTTTTTTTTTCAGCATCAGCCAAAAGAAAATAAAAAAAAATAAAATTAAATGAAATAATAAAACAAAGCAAAATATTCATAATATTCCAATTGCCACTGGTTAAAAAAAAAAAAAAGAAGGTAAACTGCAGCCATTATTAATCCTTTTGTTCCCCTCACTAATATCAGTGCTCTTCTCTGCACCTATTCCAACAGCTCGACATCCTTCCTAAAATCAGATATCCAAACCTGTATGTAACACTCAAGATGCTGCCCAACCGCCACTTTATACAATGGTTAGTGAAAAAAAAACCCCATGAGCTGTCCCTGTCAAGGTGCTTGCACTGCTCAGTTCATACCTGACTGCAAAATTATCCCCAGGTCTTTTTCGTTTTCCACTACCCTGAGTGTAGTATCACAAATTTGGTATAGTAATCTGAGATTACTACTACCTAATTTTTGTTTAAAATTTGTTTAAACTTAATTTATGTAATTTTTAAATCCTTATTTCAGTAATGTTGTAAAATTAATTTTGACAATATTTTGTAAATTTAATTCAAAACTTTTCTCAAGTATTTCTTTCAGCTAAGTTAAATTCTTTCTGGTAACTTTAGTAGGTTTATTGTAACTTCACTAGTGGGCAAGTTTTTTAACAGTTTAATTTAGTCATGAGTTTGTTGTTTGTATAGCCTGTGGCATATATTCTAGTCTAGTAGACAAACCAAGCTCAATTGATGATTTTTTTCATTACACCCGATGTATGAGTATACTGATCTCCAATTAAAACTTGGTGCATTACTTAAAAGAATTTGAATCACTGAAGAAACGGGTGCCTGCCTTGAAACAAATGTAACTAGTAGTAGTAGTAGTGGCATGTGATGCAAGAAAGCAAATGTATGAGCTTATGCAGCATCAGCCAAAAAAAAAAAAAAAAAAAATCACACCATTCCCTCCAAATGCCTGTCCAGTTCCTCCTTAAATTTATTCGACCTATCAACTTCCACAACGACAGATGGAAGTTTGTTCCAGCAATTAACCACCCGCTGGCTAAAGGAAAATTTCCGCACATCTATTCTACATCTGTCTTTTCTTAAAACTGGGATAGGATGGTCCCTAACTCGTCAGGGACTAACCCATCTCAAGACCTGCTAATGATGCAACCCTGATTCAGGTTCTAGAAGAGAATAGCCAAGTGCTATATGTTTTGGTTGAAGGAAATTTAGTTTTATTGGAAGACTATTGTCAGGGAAGCAGATAACATTTTTTTGTAATAAAGATAGGTGGAGCAGAAATAGGGTGTGTTTGCCAGGAGCAACAATTGATGATATTACCAACAGATTGTCATATTTTAAGGGCAGTAAAAAGAATATTACTATTGTGTGGGAACGAACGATATTATATGAACACAATCTGGTGATTTGTTGGACAAATATAAGAACGTGCTGAAAAATCCAAGTTAGGTCAGAATGTGTACATGTTTTTCTAATACTGCCCATATACAACAGGAGAGACTATATGCTGAAAGTATTGTGGATTAACTCAGGACTTGAGGGGCACTACAAGGCTTTATGGGGAGTGGGATTTTTATCAGCATGGGTGCACTTTGTAGGCAGAAGGAATCTATTTTGTAAATGAATCTATTATTCATTTGAACAAAGGTTGTGCAAGGATTTCTGCCAGTATCATTGAGGATACCTTAGGGGTTCAGGGAAACTACTAGTTACGGCAGAGAATTAATATAGACATGTTTATCTGATGATATGGGTCAAAGTAATGTTTGCACACAACAAGAATTCTTTGTTGCTGTAACAGCCAACATTGGAAAGATATTTCGAGAATAGCAATGCTTCAAGTGGGTGGGAAGATAAAGCTAGGGGAAACAAGCCTAAATAACTTCAAGAAGTGTGTCAGGGCAGTAAACTATAGAAGAATACTTAATCTTAACTGTGTTTGCAGTAATGACAAGAGGGCTGTCAATAAAATAGGTGAATTGAAACTCGTGGAAATTCACCATGGAGAACAAAATTTTTGATAAATTAGATAATTATTATCTGTACCAGCATGTTAAAGAAAATACTAGGGGTAAGAATATCTTAGACCTCATCATTAGTCATGAATAAGATTACATTACAGGGATTACAGCACAGGAAGCATTGGTAAGTAGCAATCATGCAGTTGTAAAGTTAGAAGATGAAGAAAGATTGTAGAAGGCAAAGGCATGAGTTTTAATTTCAGAAAAGGGGGCTATGACAGTTCATGTCATCTATTAATTGGGCAGATTGCAGAGGGAGGGTAGATACATTAGAATTATGGAATATCTTTAAATAATCACAGAAGCCATGAACATTTATATGCCATTAAAAAAATATAACACAAGGGAAGGATGCCAAGATAGATAAATACAGAGCTGGCCAGTCTAACAGAGCAGAAAAAGATAGAACTGGAAAGTTACAGAATGATGAAAAGTACTGAGAACTACAACAGCTACAAGTTGATCTGTAACAGTACCACAGATAAGGTTAGGGAATCCAAGGCTGAGTATGAGAAAGCATTGGCTAAGAGGGCCAAGAATGGGGACAGAAAGTTTTTAATGAATGTCAATAAAAAGAAGAAAATGAATCAGGTTGGAACCTTGTATACTTGGTGTGGGAAGATGTCAGATAACCCAGCTGATGTTGCTGATGAATTGTATAGATACTTTGTGTCAGTCTTTACTAACTAAAGACCCTTCATGCCAAGACACATGAAATTTGTGATTTCAAAATTACAGATGGCTGTTTATTAGAAAACTTTTGAGCCTAAAAGTGAGTAAGATGCCTGGAATTGATAGCATATATTCTGTAATTTTGAGGGAAGTTGCCAGAGAGAGTGTATTGTACCATTGAGGTTAATTATGGGATCATAATTGGACTCAAGAGAGACTCCTTTGAATTTGGAAAAGTACCAATGTATTGCCAATACATAAAAGTGGTTATAAGAGTAAAGTTGGCAATTATAGACCAGTTGGTGTGACTTCAGTGATAGGGAAAAATCTTAGAGGCAAACGACATGCAACATGTCATTTGTCTCTTAAAAATCTTAATGGAAAATGACCCAAAACATGGTTTTGTTAAGGGAAAATCATGTTTAACTAAGCTATTTTGAAATAGTTGCTCATGAGCTGGATGGAGGGAACAATTACTAACCAAACTTATTTGGTTAGTAAAGGCATTTGACTCAGTCCCACATGAGATGTTACTCTATCAGCTGGAACATATGATTACCAGAAAGATTCTAAGATGGATCACAGGGTGGCCGTAAGGCAGAAAACAGAGGGTTGTGATTAATGGATATTCTTCAAATTGGTATAACGTCAAAGTGGGGTCACACACAAGACTCAACATTGCACTGGCCACACACATCAACTGGGTGCATCTGCCACAGTCAAGTTAACAAAGAACACTAACTTCTCCCCCACCATCCTATGGATCCTTTTTCAACTTATTATACTCGCCAAATTCAAATAAAGTATCTCTTATGCCTGAGTGGCAGCATCCAATAACCTTACAAGTATCAGCAGCAGCCGCCCAGAAAGCCAGTTGCTGGGATTTTAGGAACTGCTGGGGGACATGAAACAAGTAAATACATGGGCTGTGTTAGAGTAACTAAGAGTAAGAACAAGTGCATATAAACTTGCATGTACACCAATGATAGGAGTATAGTAAATAAATTTGACGAATTTGAAGTGCTGGTTAAGACATCCAAAGCAGATACTGTTAGATTTCAGAGACATGGTGCCACTCAGATATAAGGCATGCAGAATTGGCTGGGGAGTACAACGTGTACAGAAAGGATAGACAGGATAAGAAGGGAGGAGGGGTTATGCTGTTAGTTAAGAAACACAAAATCTAAGGAAGTGCATCCAGTTGACATAAATGGACAGCAGCATGTTAGAGAGGAAATAAGAGGGAGTAACACTCTTGATCTGATTATCAGCAGTGATTATTTATGCATTAAGAATTTACAAATAAAGGAATCACTAGGTGGCAGTGATCACAGTGTACCGATGTGGAATTTACTTAAAGGTGTAACTACCATCAGGGGTAAAGGGAAGCATTTTTGCTTTCGTTAAGGTGACTACAGTGGTCTCAGAGATTTTTTAGGTGGACCAACTGATGATGTTACCAACAGCAAATTTTGAATGGGAAGCATTCAAAGAATAATTTCGGAAGCTACTAGGCTTTTTGTTCCAACTACGAAATACTGCTCTAGGTTTAGGCCCAAAAGAATGTCAGATGAACTAATGAGACTCATGGCAGAGAAGAAAAATGCATGGGATGCACAAATTGTCAGGCGACACAGAAGCCTATGGTAGATACAAGCTAGTCTGTAACCAAGTCACAAAGGAGGTTAGACAGGCGAAGACAGATTACGAGAAATGTTTGGCAAAAGATGCAAAGAAAAACAGCAAAGACTTCTTTACTTATATAAACTCTAAAAGGACGAATCAGATTAGTCCACTTGATATCAATGGTTTGACTGTAGATGATCATTCTCAGATAGCTGCCGAACTAAATGAGTATTTTGCATCTACGTTCACACATGAGAAGTTATTCAAGGAGAGGGCCAGATGTTTATCAAACTGTAACAGGGAGTTAAATGATTTTGTATTGATTTTGTTAAATAATTTTGAAAGAAAAGTGGAGGAGAAATTATTGAAATTAAACATAAGAAAGGCACCTGGGATAGATGGCAAAGGAAGTAAGCAAACCCTTAGCCATAATTATGAGAGCATCCTTGGACTCGGAGGATCAAACAGTGACACGAGTAATTACAGACCTGTTAGTTTGACTTCTGTTCCAGGGAAAATAATGGAGTCACTGGTTAAAGAAGCATTGCAGGATCATCTAGACAAGACAGTAGTAATAATTCAGACACAGCAGGGGTTTGTCAAGGGGGAAGTCTTGTCTGACCAATTTCACTGGATACTATGATGTGGTCACAAAGGAACTGGATGCAAAAAATAATTTTGATATCATATACTTGGATTTCGGGAAAGCTTTTGATTGTTGCACCTGGAAGACTACTGTACAAATTGGAACAGTATGGCATTAAGGGCAAGTTGCTACAGTGGATAAAAGGATGGTTGAGTGGGAGAAGTGATTGAGTGGTAATCAATGGGTACTGCTCTAAGTGGACTAATGTTATTAGTGGTGTCCTTCAGGATTCAGCGTTGGGCCCATTGTTGTCTTGTATATTTACCAATGATATTGATGAAGGTATACCAAGCTTAATGTCAAAGTTTGCAGATGATACAAAGGTTGGCAGGGATGTTAATAACAGTAATGACAGTATGCTGCTGCAACAGGATCTGGAAAAAAATGGGTAGATGATTCTGAGAAGTGGCAACTGAAGTTTGGCATTGACGAATGCAAAGTACTGCATATGGGTAGCAGTAACCCCAGAGAAATGTACCAACAATGTATTGTTACACTCAGGGTAGTGGAGAACAAAAGAGAAATATCTGACTGCAAAATTACCCCCAGGTAATTGTGCAGTCAGATATGAAGTTTTCTGAGCAGTGCAGACAGGTTTCCAGAGTAAGTCATTGGATCTTGTCAATGATATATAGGAATTTTGCAAGCAGGGGAGAAGGAGGTGATTATCCCCTTGTATAAGGCAATGGTCAGGCCACACCTTGAGTACTGCGTATATGTCTGGAGGCCTCATTTTAGGAAGGATGTAGAGTTGCTAGAACGAGTACAGAGAAGGGCAACAAGACTGGTGAATGGAACAAAGAGTTGTTCTTAGGAAGGAAGACTTAAGATTTGCAAATTACAGTGTCTGGTGACTAGGCACCTGCGAGGTGATGTGATTAAGGTGTATAAGGCCTTGAATGGATTGAGTAGGCTCAATGCTGATGGGATTTTTCTTCTTGCTCAGATTACAAACCTGAAGGGGTACAGATTTGCTGATTTTATTGATTACATTACTATATATAAACAATTGAGACTTACTGTTCTTGTATGTTTAACAACCCTAACACAACCTTTGAAGTTTTTAGGCTCTCTTCCCTGGCATTAGGTACCCGCTCACTTGAAACGTTTCTGCACCCAGAACATCTAGATAATATGTCCAGTTGGGGGAAACAGATAAGAACTCTTGAGGTATGTGCAAGAGTTACTTTGACCAATATTATCAGATAAATGCGTGTCAGTATTACCCACATCCCAACTAACTAGCAGTTTCCCTGAACCTTTAAGGTATCCTGAATAATACTGGCAAAAACGTTTGCACCACCTTTGTTTAAGTGTATTCCGTCTCTACAAAACAAATTCCTTCTACCTACAAGTGTGGGCCAAGCTGACAGAAATTTCCCCCCCAAAAGCCTTGCAGAGTCCTTCAAGTTTTGAGTTAATCCACAAGGCTTTTAACATATAATCCCTCCTATCGTGTCTGGGCAGAATTGCAGACACATAGACATTGTGGGCTAGCTTGCGGCATTTCCTCAGCATGGTCCTGTATTTTTACAACAAATCGTCAGATCGTGTACGTTTAATGTCATTAGTCCCCACATGACTAATAATATTCTCTTTACCCCCCTTAAAAGCTGACAATTTGTTGGTGACATCATTAATAGTTGCTCCTGGCAGACATACCCTGGTTCTACTCCACCTATCCTTATTACAAAAAATATTCCCCATTTCCCTGACAATAGAGTCTCTTAATAAAACAAAGTCCTTTTGAACCAGAGTAGTTTGCACTTGGTTTTTTTGTTTTGAGGCCATCACTTTGGAGTGCATCACTTGGTAGATTGCTGGAGTCTTGAGTCTATGATGAGCTCCCAGATGCATTATTCTCGAGGGCAAGCACCCGTTTTTTCAGTGACTCAAATTGTTCCATCCGTGCACCAAATTGTAATTTAAGATCGGTGCACTCCTTACATCGATCACAAAGAAAAGAATCCCCAGATGAGCTATGATTAGTCATCAGGTCGACCTTGGAAAACATTCCACAGGTTCCGCAATGGATTAAATCATGACTCACAAGTAAATCGGCTATTTCCGTGTGAGTCACGATACCCTGTGACTTGTTTAAGGCAGATCTCGTAATTACCATTATAAAATCAACTAAATATCAATGAAATTTAACTTTATACATTATATGCTATACAGTTCCATCCATAACATTATAAATTAGTTTATATCCGTGTTAAAAGTACCTCTAATAGTAATTACACAATATCAATGTGATTAATTAACATTCACAACAATGACAAAATTCCCTCTTACTCTGATACTCGTTCAGCAATTTTGGAGCCCACGTAAGAAAATGTTTACCTACTTTATCAAATTAACACAAATAGCTGCACATCTAGTTTTAAAATAACAATACACCAAAAAAGAATAATTTTTATGTAATAAAACGTCCACTTAATGAAGTTGAAATAATGGTGCCTCATATGTGGATAATCTTAAACTATTTTGTAATTGTAATCCCTGACACTTTGCTTTCCAGTCTTCTGCATGCATCAATTAGAAGCTGTGCAATAATCACCTGGTGCTGTTAATCTATTGGCCTGTAAAGCTCCCCCCTCCCTAGTTAGCAGTTTTCTGCCTTGATGGCATCAGCAAACATTCTTGCACCACTTCTATCCAAGTCTATCCCATCAGTGTAAAAAGTCTCTCCTGTTAACAAACACAGACTGCACTGAGAAAAATTTTACCCCTTGAGCTTTACATTCTCTCCAGAGGCCAAACTAATTGACAAGGTTCTCATCATGTACATCCTCCTATCGTGAATCCTGCCACATTGGATGTCACCTGTGTTGCGTGATGCTTGATTGTAGTGTTCAGCATTGTGCTAGGTGCCCAAGTGCTTGATGGGTCCATCATTTTCATTTCTTCAAGGGCACCAATCCTATTTCCAAGACCTCATATAAGGCTATCAGAACATAAAAACATCTCCTTTGGCTGAGTGAGATCACATTACAGTTAACTTCTCAAAAAATAGGAAGAAGTACACTGTACATAGCTCTGATTCACAAAAGAACTGCCATCAATGGTTCTATCCTGAGCCACAGCATTCCCACTACTTTCAAGCTTTTTGCTTTGCTGCTCTTGTTTGATTTTGGTCTAATTTTAATTTAAAAACACCATATACACTATGAAATAAGAGAATAATAATGCTGCACTATTCCCAGCGACTGCAGCACAAACTATGTTATTATGTTTCTAAATAACACTATTGACTTTCTAAATGTTTAGGCAAATACAAAAATAAGCTAACTTACACGATAGGGCTGTTTATTCCAAAATCAGGACTTCAAACTATATTATTTACTACAATTTAAAACACTGCAATTGATTACTACTGTGCATAAAGGCTTCTGGGGGAGGGTTTATCAGCTTGGCCCGCACTTGTACGTAGAAGGAATCTGTTTTGTAGAGAAAGAATACATTTAAACAAAGGTGGTGCAAGAGTTTTTGCCGGTATCACTGAAGATACCTTAAAGATTCAGGAAAACTGCTAGTTTTGGAGGGGTGACAAGAGTAATATAGATACACGTTTATCTGATAATATTGGTTTCCACATACCTCAAGAGTTATTGTTTGTTACCACAATAGATCATATTAGCAAGGTGTTCTGAGGGCAGAAATATTTCAAATGAGCAGGTAATGCCACGGAAGCAAGCTTAAATAATGTCAAGGGATGTGTTGGGGGGAATTAACTATACAAGAACACCAAGTCTTAATTGTTTATACAGTAATGTCAGAAGTGTTGTTAATAAAATGAGTGAATTTGAACTCCTGGCTAGGACAAGTAAAGCTGACATAATAGGGCTTATGGAAACATGGTACCACCTGGAAACAGGGAATGATGAGTTTCAGTATGGTATGTACAATGTATTTAGGAAGGATAGAGCAGATAGATGGGGTGATGGGGTCACTACTTCTTATCAAAAGAAACCCAAGTGCAATGAAAGCTTTCCCGGATTCAGATGTTTTGCATGCTAGTACAGAATCTGTATGGTGTGAGATCATTGGAAGCAAAAGTATAATTAGAGTGGGAGTAATCCACAAGCAGTGATTGTGAAGATTATGATGAGAACCTCTACATGCAAACGGAATGGGAAAGTAAGCATGTCTTATTATGGGTGATTTTAATTTGCCTCAATTGGTTAGAGCAAATATGGGAAAGAAACTCAACATAGAGGACAAAATTTTTAAATCAACCAGATGATAGTTATTTGTATCAACATGTCAGGGAAAGTACTATGGAAAAGAATATTCTAGACCTCATCGACACCCATGAACCAGATGAAATAATAGGGCTGACAGTACAGGAAGTGATCATGGAGTTTTACGGTGGATGATGAAGAGAGAGAGAGAGAGAGAGAGAGAGAGAGAGAGAGAGAGAGAGAGAGAGAGAGAGAGAGAGAGAGAGAGAGAGAGAGAGAGAGAGAGAGAGAGCAGTAGTTAAAGGCAAAGGAATGGGTTATAATTACAGGAAAAGGAAATTACGATGGCTTAAGGTGCTCTACAGGGCATATATCAACTGGATAGATATCTCACAGAGAGCAAATACAACTGAATTTGGTATTCCTTTCAAACATTAATCACAGATGCCTTGAATGCTTATATACCATTTAAAAAAATCACGTGTACCCTGTACACACAAAAGATATTTCGTGTGTAAACATCTTTGATGACACCTACTAAATTTCGAACAGCTAGAACTGAAATCACGAACGATGTATTTATGTTCCCACCCGCTACTTACTCTACAGAATCAATGTTAGTGATAAACAGGATACACATGCCCGCTGCTTACTCTACTGAATAAACGTTTGGAAGAGGTTAGGCCAACAGCCTAATTACCCATTTGTTGAATAGTATGATTGCAACAATACAAGTATTTGTATTGCTATAATCATATTATCACGTAGGATCATGTTACTCTATCATACTTTGTCGCAAATTACACATGCAGGACTACGAGGTCTGCAAGAAATGACAGTATTCACGCATATGCTATTGAAACTATGACTTGGCTCAGGATCTTAATGATTACAAGCACGAGATGGTAATGCTGCACATTCCATTTCGCAATGAGGAAACAGAGATACTGTTTCCTCATTGTGAAATTTCCCCACACTAGATTGTAAATTGTATGAATCAGACTTGGACATTCGCAAAACGATTGAAATATGTAAGACGATGTGTCAAGACAACGTTGACCCTGACAAAGCATGCGGTAATGACCTACACAGCCTTGTAATGCGACTGTGAGAAGACCAGTTTCAAAATTTTTACAGTCATCCAAACAGCGAGATGAATGAGGATCCAAAGCTCGCCACGCTCAATTAACTCAGTGCAATTGCAAAGAAGCCCGAAAACTTGATGACCAACGAGGACTTCTGCAACTTAATGAGAATGACAAATGACATGCAAAAGATTCTACTCATACATGTAATTTGGAGTCTTATCTCCCAATCGTGAACGAATTCAAATATTCTTGACTGGCCCAGCTGGTTGCAGAAAAACATTTATGATTCGCCTCTTGATGGAAATATACAACTGCTTCAGTAATACAGATGGTTACTGTAACACCTACTTTACATGCATTTCAACTGGTAAGGCTAAAGCACATTTAATGTAATGATCTTGGATATGCTTACAGCTGGTTTATGCCAGCTCTGAGCACATCCAAGATCACTGCCCTCTAGATATCCATTTCTCTGGTTACCAAAAGGTTTCTGCCACGGGTGGCAATGGTTAGCCCAAAGCCATTTAAGTAGTATGTGGCAAATCATAAACGTTTTTCTGCCACCAGCTGGTTTATGCCAGCCCTTAGCATATCCAAGATCGCCTCCCATGATCCTTTGCGTGATCTCCTCATCCGACTCCATTATTCCTTGTTATGAAATGGAAATGACTTCATTTCTGTGTTGCAAAATCGTGACAAATTGATTTTACTTGATTGATTTTGATTTTACAAATTGATTATTGTCCGAAATTTGGTAGGTGCTGCAAAAGATGTTTACACAACAAAAAAATGCTTCATGAGGAAGATTTCAGGTTGGGTTAATAATGAAGTTCCAGATAACTTGAGCAGAAAAAGACAGCATGGAAAAGCTACAGAGCAATGAACAGTAATGAAGCCTATAACAGCTACAAATTGAACTGTAATAGTGACACAGAAAAAGTTAGGCTGGCAAAGGTAGATTATGAGAAATTGTTGGCAAAGAGTAGGATAAGGAATTCTTCATATATAAATGCAAAGAAGAGAAAGGTAAACCAGATCGGACTTTTATGTAATGGATGTGGTATAGTATTAGATACCCCTGCCGATGTTGCAGATGAACACAACAGTTACTTTGCATTGATATTTACAGAAGAAAAACCTTTTATGTTAATGACAAATCACGGGAGTGAAGTTGAAAAATATGTAATTAATGATAATGAAATTTCACATGATTTTTCAATGAAAAAAAACTTTAGAGCCTACAGGCCAGTAAAGCTACTGGTGTTAATGCACATACCCTATAATCTCAAGGGGGATGGCAAATGAGTGCACTGAACCATTGTGACTAATTATGAGAGCATCATTGGACTCGGGAGTGAATCCGCAAACGTGCCAGTGTATTCCCAATACATAAGGGCAGTTCTAAGAGTGTAGTGGGAAATTTCTGACCAGTCAGTCTAACTTCAGTAGTAGGGAAAATCATGGAGGCATGATCAAGGTGGAATTCAGGATTTAGGGAATAATTTTGACATTGTTTATTTAGATTTCAGCAAAGCATTTGACTCGGTCCGACATGGGTAGTTACTTTATAAGCTGGAACAGGTTGGAATCACAAGGAAAATTCTTAGATAGACAGCAGGATGGCTTCAGGGCAAGAGGCAGAGGGTTGTGATAAATGGTTATTCCTCAGATTGGGTTAATGTAAGAAGTGGGGTTCCCCAGGGATCAGTATTGGGACCAGTGGTTTTGATTTTCTTAAATGACATCGACGAAGGGATAGAGGGTGTGATGTCCAAATTTGCAGATGATGTAAAGATTGGTAGAGTAGTTAATGATCACCACCAAGCAGAGCTTCTTAACAGTAACTTAGACAGACTCCGGGAATAGTCAGAAAAGTGACAGCTTCACTTTAATCCAGCAAAGTCTTACACCTGGGGAACAGTAACCCCAAAATAACTTATACACTTGGTGGAGTTGAACTAAAGTCCGTAGTGGAAGAAAGGGACTTGGGAGTTACAATTCGGTCAGACATGAAGTTCTCCAAGCATTGTAGACAAGTTGCAAGGAAAGCCCATGGTGTCCTATTGATGATTTATTGAACATTTGCTAGTAGAGATAAGGATGTTATAATCCCATTATATAAGGGTATTTTTAGACCACACTTGGAATATTGTGTTCAAGTATGAAGACCTAAAAAAAGACACCAAGCTTCTTCAAAGGGTGCAAAGATAGGAACTCACCTGGTGAGATTGGCAAAAGGGCATCCATATGAGGAAAGGCTTCGAATACATGGGTTGCACAGCTCGGAAAGTAGGCACCTTAAAGGAGACTTGGAGATGTTTAAGGCTCTGCGAGGCAAAAGTAAAATGAATGAGGATGAAATTTTCACAGTTATAAATGATTTTAGAACTAGGGGCTATAAATTCAAGTTACGGGGGGGAGATGTTTAGACTGGATTGCAGGAAGTTTTATTTTAGCCAGCAAATTATAAATTACTGCAATACGTTACCTACATGGGTGGTAGGACCTGACAGTTTGTGGAGTCTGAGGAGGTGGGAAACACATAGGTTGTCTATTTCCTTTTCTTTTATTATTTATTTATTTTATTATTTTTTTATTATTATTATTTTACTCTTTTTTTTTTTTTTTTTTTTTGGCTGGGGCAACAAGCCTTAGGCTTCCTAGCACCATATGGCCATTACTATTGCTAATAACACTACAATTTACTAGTTACAAGATATGATGACAAAAGGCTCTATTCGTAACTTAAGGAATCCTTCGCTAAATTCAAAAATAAGATAATATACATGATTTTGAATGAAAACTATTTATTAAACACAATGAAGTATAGTAATTAAGTCAAAAGGACATCAAAATTTTCCAAAAAGTTGTGTTTCAGGAGTGAGAATT
The DNA here is from genome assembly GCF_048544385.1 of Mastigoproctus giganteus. Classification (NCBI taxonomy): domain Eukaryota; kingdom Metazoa; phylum Arthropoda; class Arachnida; order Uropygi; family Thelyphonidae; genus Mastigoproctus; species Mastigoproctus giganteus. Next base: position 140,218,962 of record NC_143584.1, on the reverse strand, counting down.
TGTCAGCAGCTGTTTTTTAATGCTTTTAATCCTTCAGTGTAGGGGTTACACCTGTGAGGTGTCACTCAATAATAAAGAGCCCATGTTGACTGTTGGTTGAAGACAAAAAAAAAAAAAAAAAAAAAGTGTAATTTTGTGCACCTTCTTAAATATAGACTAATTTTTATTTGGTATGATTTTCAATTTTTTTTTCTTTGTCCCAGAGTATAGTGTGATTACACACAGTAGATACAGCCTCACCATGTATTTTTTCTACTTTTAACTAATACTAACATGGGAAAGTTGACTGGCTGAAGCTACAAAGTGTGGAATTCTCTGTTTGTTTCTAGATCAGGTTATAAAAAAAAAAATCTCCCACATGATCTAATGATACCAACCGTTTGTAACAGTCGTCCGTTATGTATTTTTGAAATGTTCATTGAGGTACTTATTGAGATGTTCAAGGACTTGAATGGATTGAGTAAGTGCAATGTTGATGACATTCTTCCTTTTGCTGAGATTACACACATGAAGGGCATAAATTCAAATTGAGGAAGGATGGTTGCAGGAGAGATGTAGGGAAATTTGCCTTCAGCCAGCAGGTGGTTAATTGTTGGAACAAACTTCCTTCTGTTGTGTGGAACTGGTTAGTTTGAATAAATTTGAGGAAGAACATTCGAGGAAGAACTAGAGAAATTCTGGAGGGGATGGATGGGTGATATGGATTTTTTTTTTTTTTCCGCTAATGTTTTATAAGCTTGCTCTCTTGCATCATTTTCCACTACTAATACTAGCACGGGAAACTGACTGGTGCTGAGGCTACATAGCATGGAATTCTGTGTTTGTTTCTCAATCAGGTTAGTTCTAAAAAAAAATATCCCACATGATCTAATGACATCAACTGTTTGTCATTTGAAAAATTCATTATTTTTTAATAATAAACATGAAAACACAGAAGGTGATATTCACTCATGAAAGAGTTAGCAACATGCATAATATTCAAATTTAGTATGTTTCGTGGCATGCCATGTTTGAAATAAATCTTGAAAAAATTAAAAATGAAAGGGAATGATAATATCTAATATATATACAGTATTTAAAAAAAAATTAAAACTATATTTATTCCTATAATCAGGAGAAATATATGCACATGTTTTAAGTTTTATGTGTTCAACAGTTTTAAACTAAAATGGAAGAAGATAATAGCTTTATCTTCATGTTTTTTAATTTAAAATTTTAAACTATAAAAAAATATATAAAATAAGTACGGATATACTGTAAGTAGAATTCTAAAAATTCATAAACTTTTTCCTGAAATTAAAAAGAACACTTTTACACTTACATTCTTTGTTACAACTTGGGGGGGGGGGGGGCATTGCTATAGGTTTAAATAAATGACAAATTAACCTTTTGATGATTCCTTTTGGTTGAAAGTTCAATATCAGAGCAATCCATTATGCAGGTAAAATTTATTCTGCTGTGAGCAGTAAAATCACGTATTAATAAATAACAAATTAAATTTAACAAAAATTTAAAAATTAACTAGGCAGTGTAACCCATCACAGGTAGCATAAAAAAACTGTTACCTTTCTAGGTGCTGGAGTCTAAGTGATCCCATGCATGCAATTTTAAAAATCAGCAAGAAATAATTCAAAATTAATCACAATTCTTTCTGAACACAACTAAGAAAAGTCAAATTTTTTTATATTAAAAACTTATTTGTAATTAAATTTTAAAAATGAAACTCCCTTTAGACTAGTCAGCAAGTGAAATGCAAACTGAAAACTCACACTTCAATGAATGCATGCCACTGGATGCCAGCCAGTCAGTAACACGAGAACTGCTGCATGAAATGTAAAGCACGCATCAATGGTTGGATTCCAGATGATGATTCAATGTCGCAAAGTCAGAAAGCATTACTGATTGGAGGAAAGTGTGTGTGTGTGTCAATAAAAGCAGCTCAATGTCAATAACTGTACATGACAGAGGCCACTCAACACATGCATATAATTAGGCATAACCTGATTCTTGCAGTTTTCCTGTTTTCACAATAATTAACAGCAATCTCTGGAATTTTTGGTGGAGAAATCACAGAAAACATTTTCAAAAATGTTACTAGGTATTTCAGCTATGTGGACAGGGTAAATGAAGAGCACAGGTAGCTGAAATATTGTCTGGGGTCTCATTGGCCCATGTAATTTTTTTTTACATGCTTTCCTGAAGGTTAATAGTATTTCTCCATAAATGAACACAAAGATGAGTTAGTTTTTTCAACAGTATGTATTTCAAATTATTAATTAGTTTCTTCAGCAGCCACCTTTTCCATAAACATTATCACTACAAACTTGCCACATTCATTGATTAACAAAGTACTTCTCCAAAAACAAACGAAAAGATTGATGTTTTTCAAGAGCATGTTGATACTTATCAGAACATTACAAAGATCTTGAGAAAACACACAATACTTAAAAGAAGGGCTTAATCTCAGTCAAAAAAAGATGAAATATTTACCTTTATTTTTCTTCAAAGTCTTGAACTTTATTCTAGTGCAATTTAATACATTTCACTTCTTTTGAACAAACCTGACCAAAATATTATCTTCCCATCTGTTTCCTCTTGCTCACTGCCTTAAAAGAGAAAACTGAATACTTTTTTCTTATGCATGGTTCATATCAAAAAGAATAAAATATTTCTCTAAACAATCAGCTTTTTGCATTTTCGTTTCAGAAGGAATAAGATCTGTTTGACAGGTATCAGTACTGAAATACTACTTTTCCCCTTTGAAAATAAAATTTTAAAAAATATGCAGAGTTGTGCATTTCTGTTCAAATTATGCTTTTGAAAATGAAATTATTTGCATATGAATTTTTCTAAAATCTTTTCTCTACTTATAAGCTCCAACTGTATTATTATTTATTATTAAAGCTGGTAAAATAATAACTCTGATATAGAAGAGATTTAAGTGTTAAGCTATTTAGAATTTTGAAATTATAAAACAGATTATGAAGAATAAATACTACTGTAAGAAAAGGAAAGGACTGAAATAGAGGATTTATTATATTGTTCATATTAAAAGAAAAATTATATATGAAGCAGAAGATAACTTTAAGGGAGTATTTATTTAATTTGTCAAAATAATTTTGAATACACATATTTTTCAAATAACTGATCCTCTTTGATAGCTCAAAATATTAAATTTAGTCTAAATTAAGTTTCTGGAAAAAAAGAAAAAGAAAAAAAGGAAAGTCTTAGGAAGCAACTCAGAACTTAATTAGACCATAAAATAGAACAGAATAGAAAAGAAAAAAAAAGTGGGTGCTCCCTGAGGAAATGATGCCTGTGATACCCCTAGTCTTTTAATTCTTTCTTATTATTTTATGATTTCAGTTTCTCTTATTTGGGAGTCTGCTTTTGTCATTGAGGTTGGATTTCTTCCGTCTTTTTGCATAACACAGACTGCAGCATTGTGAATGGCTGAGGGAATCTTTCCATGGCATAGGTGGGTTTTCCTTTATTTAATTACTTTGGTTAGTTCATTAATTAATTAATTTTTTGTTATGGTAACAGCAGTAGTTACCTAATATGTAATATGCTGTATTTCTAGCACTATTACCTTCACATGGTTTAACAGCGATTGTTTCTATTAAAGTGTTTTATTTAACTAGTCATCTTTATACACAAGCACATGGTAGGAAGTGTTCTGGATCAGCATTAAACTCTTGACTTGCTTCATTGGAGAAACCTTATAAACCATGAGAAAGTCAAGCAAAGTTTTCCTAGCATGTAGCTTTCATTGTGCATGAGAGAAAGCGAGCGAGCGTGTGTTTCTATGATCATAATTTTGTTTATAAGTGTTGCTATGAAAACTTTATTTTCTCTGTCCAGGTCATTTCCCAAAAGAATGTTTATCTATACATCAGTATTACTACCTTGTTGCATAAAAATCATCATATATATAAAATGATGTTAAACTGACTTAATACTTATAAAGTAAACAGAAAAGCAGACTGCAATAAACTGGTGTGGAAACTTATATATCCTTGAATATGAATGACACATATGACAAAACAACCACAATAATGAGATGACTTACAGCAGCAGAACTTTCAATGGCAATTTTTACACAGTTTCAGATATACAACTTGAATAAATTTACTCAAGCATTCTTTGTTTGCAAATATTAGACCTGTTTGCAGAATTCTTTTTAGCAAAAAGAATAACGTTTCAAGTAAGGTGGAAAATAATACAGAGTCACAAGTCATTATCCATACTGTTAAAATAAATAAGCACATCTGAATCTAATTGTAATTTGTATTCCACAGTGCATCAGAAAGCAAAAATTCTTTTTCTAAAAATCAAATCCTCCACTTATAGTCTTAAAATGATTCATCATCATCATCATCATCAGCCATTTTCAATCCACTGCAGGATGAAGGCCTCTCCAGCAACTTTCCAGTTCCTTCTGTTTTGAGCACTGGCCATCCATTTACTACTCAAAAACTCATGAATTTCATCTATCCATCTCCGCCTTTGTCTTCCAGGTTTTCTTCTAGCCCCTCTTGGGTACCATTCTGTTATTTTCTTAGTCCATCTGTCATCATGTCTTCGAGCTATGTGTCCTGCCCAAGACCATTTTAGTTCTTTAGTTTTGATAAGAATGTCCTTTACTTGAGTTTGCTGCCTAATCCATGTGTTTCTCTTCTTATCTAACAGTCTGATTCCCAATATAATTCGTTCCATTCTTCGCTGTGTAGTTCTTAGCTTCTCTTCCATTCTTTTGGTGAGTGCCCAAGTTTCACTTCCATAAGTCATGGTGGGGAGTATACATTGATTCATTATTTTACGTTTCAGACAAACTGGGATATTGCTCTTCAGTATGTGGCTATATTTCCTGAATGCTATCCATCCAAAATTTATTCTTCTCTTGACTTCCAGCCATTTATCATTATTACAGCTAATAACTTGTCCCAGATAAGTATATGACTCCACCTTTTCAATTACTGCTCCTTCAATCATTATTTCCCTTTCAGTGGCATACTTGTTCATCATTACTTTTGTTTTATCCATATTCATCTTTAGTCCAAAATCCTTACTAACTGTGCATAACTGATTAAGATTTTCCTCTAATTCTTTGGGATCGTGGCTTATGACCACAATGTCATCTGCAAATCGTAAATGGTTTAGGTACTCTCCGTTCACATTGACTCCTTTCTGCGACCAGTCTAATCTTCTGAAAGCTTCCTCAAGGGCAGCAGTAAACAGCTTCGGAGATATTGTGTCTCCTTGTCGAACTCCTTTCTCGATTTTAAATTTGCTACTGTCTTTGTCTAGTCTAATAAAGGATGTAGCACTCTCATATATTTTCTTCAAAATCATAATATATGGAGTATCTATGCCTTGTCTTTCCAGTGCCCGAAACATTGCCTTATGCTGTATGGAGTCAAATGCCTTTTCATAATCCACAAATGCCAGGCATTTGTGGATTATGTGGATTGTGGATTAAAATGATTATAGGTTGTTTTCCATTTTTATTTTGATATATTAAGAATTAAGAGGAACTGTTTGTTTAGTATTTAGCAGATGCCATGCAACTAATTGCATCTGTTTCTTGTACTCCACTCCAGCTGATATCTGTGAGCTGCTACTGAGAGTTTTATAATCTAGAATTTTGGTTTTGCCAGCCTTGCAGAAACAAAACACAAACAGCTGTGGCACCTAACAGATGCCACAGCTGGTTTTTGATTTAGAGCCAAATGTGTTTTGATTTAGAGCCAAATGACCTTGAAAATACTAAGGGTTACTATAAAAATATTACTGGTTTCTTTTATTTTCTCTCATTTATTTTGTAATTGGGTTTTTTAATCATAATGAAATTCTTAATTTTTTTATAATTAAAAACAAGATGACTGACAGATATCACATTAGTATATCACATAAAATAGTGATATACTATGATAGTAAATCACATTAATAGGTTTGTAGTGAAGTTATGTATATCTTCTTTTAAGATAAACAAAAGAATGCATGGTATTCTATATTATTGTAACAAACAAGTTTTATTTACAGTGTTAGTATACTGTGACTAGTGTACCAACACTAATATGTATAACCTATTTCTACATAAATAAAGTCAAACCTAAAATGTTTTTAGTTTCCTTATTAAAGCATTTTTTTTTATCTCCAGGAAGAACTGCAGTAAGAATGCTAACACAATTAGGATAATTAAATTTTTTTAAAATATTTCTGACTGCTTCTAACTGAGAAACAAAAAAAAAAAAAAACCTTCCCATGGATTTTGTAAATTTCAAAGATATAAGGTATTATTTAAAAGTTCATAACTTTATACATAATGACAATAAAATCGCGAATATAATCTTGTTTGGTTATTTGATCCTTTTATAAATGAATGTGAAAATATAGGTTCATATCAGGTCAATCAGTTCTCAAGAAAAATGTAATAATTTTTATCATGTTGTCATAAGATACCTGCAAAAGAAGGGTGCTAAACCCTTCTCCTGCAGGTATTTAAATGAAAACCATGATGATATGGCACATACTTTGATATATCTGCTCCATCACATTCCATGATGAAAAAACAGACAGCAAGATTCAAATGGAGGCAGGGGAGAGCGTCAAAGGTGACCTCCACAGTGAGTGACCAGGAGGGCTAATTTTCAAGTAAACATTGATGCAACATCATTGTGGTGATGGAAAACTGGTGATTATCAATCCATGAAATAGCGTAAATTATAGGCATTGGATATGAACTGGTGCAAAACATTCTGATAGAGTAATTGGCAAACCCAATTACGCTGTCAAAGGTTTCTGCAAGATTGGTTCCATGACTTCTAACACCTAATAAAAATTTTGATTGGTGCAAGGCTTCCTCAAAAATGCTGGCATGTAACAATGCAGATCTGAAAAATTTTTTGGCAAAATTTGTAACCAAGGGAAAGCTATGGAGTAAACAGAGTTTCCTTTAGGTGAAAGGGTGAGATCAATGATCTTTTGGGATACCAAAGAAATAATAATGGTGGACTATGTTCCAACAAATCAAACTGTTATGTGAATATACTATGCTAACTTGTTGTATCAATTAAGAGATGTTATCGTCTAAAGGAATAGGAATGCTAACAAAAAAGTATCTTGTTTCATTAGGGCAATGAAATTAGGACTCAAACATCAGCGATTGCAATGAATCAGCATGGGTATGAATTGTTGCTGCATAAACCATATTCACCAAATTTGACTCTATCAGATTTTTTTTTGCTCAAACTTAAATTTCATTTGGACAGACAATAATTCAAACAAATAGAGAGCTTATAAGCCATGGAAGTTTTTTTTTTTTTTCAGGATTTGAAAAATCAGTCTATAAGAGCAGGATAATTTGTTTGAAAAAAATGAAAAAAGAAGTGGGATAACTGCATTTTGGCATCACTGGAACAAGTTTGTGCAGCTCTGAGAAGACTATATTTACAAAATAATACACAAAAACTAGAGTATGAGTTCACTGCTTCATAGTGAGGATAAATGTATTGTTTAATTTTAAGTAATTCAATATCAAGACAATTCACTTTAAAATGCTCCAGTATAATTTTTCAGTTGCCAAGAAGCCAAAAACAATAAAAGGAAAAAAGCTCCTTATATATCTTAGTTTGGCCTTTCAGCTAAGCCTAAAACTATCTTTGAAATATCAGTCATAATACCAGTTAAGAGAAACTAAAACTTTTCTTTGTTAACTACAATGTAAGATAATGTGCACTCTACTTATTACTGTTTTATCTGTCATGAGTTGCAGGCCATCACAGTCAGGTTGAACTGTACTGTGAGACTTCATTTTGCAAACAAAGTATTCTTAGAGCATATACAAAATTTAAGTCCAAGAATAGCAAATGGGACAGGTTAAAGCTCCTTTGCAGGCTATATTATTTTATCAGAAAGAAAAACCTGCACTAAGTTTCAGCCACCGCTGACAGATCCCAGTCAAGTCAGCCTGGAAATGAATTACTAAAAAGACAGAAGAAAATTAAAAATAAATAAATATATATGTATATATTTTAATAACAACGAGAAATTTCTCTTGTTTATGTCTTGCAGTGGGTTACAAAATTTTTTAAAATCATTAAAATTACAAGATGAGCATTAATGGATGTTGTAGACATGTCAGTACAAGGAATCTAATTCAGAGCTATTAAAGCTGTCATAACTGTTTCAAATCTTTCACTGACATTTGCAGTATGAACATTCATGAATACATATGCAAAGCAAAAAATATCTGAATATGCAAATAGTTGTAGAAATTCTGATATACTAATATATTTACTGATTAAGAAGAAAAGATTATTTCCCTCAAGATTGCATGAAAGCATTTAGTTATGTGGGATGTTTTTTTAATTAAAAAATCTAGGAAAATGTGATAATTTTATTAGCAAAGCATTTAAAGAAAATCTGTCTAACTGGTTAAAAAGAAAATTACTCAAAAAGAGCATTATATTTTTATACTTATAGTTTTCCCATTAGGATAGAGGATTATATGGAAAAAGTTAATTTTCATAAAGTAGCTATATTATTTCCATATAATTAAATAAGAAATTTATTTACAATATTTATAATGTAATTATATTCGTGGTATAATAAATAAAATATACCAAACAATTCTGCATGTTTTAGCAAGGATGTATGAAGTACACAATCTCCAAACACTGTCTATTTCTAGATTATGGAAGAAATGTATTCAGAATCCTATTTTTGCATATCAGATATGAGAAAATAATAAAATAAATTCACAACTGTGTTTATTGTTTTCCACTCTGGGTCAAAACATTAGCTTCATATAATAGTTTAAATACAGAAATTACATAATTTTTTAACAGTCTAATAAAAATAATATAAAATAGCTTGTTTCTGATGGTGATTCTTTTACCTTGCATGATTTACACTGCTTGATAATAGTAACAAGAAAAATCAGAAATGTTTCACATACACACACACAAACACATACATTGGAGACTTGAACAAAGAATAGTGTTCATAATTCAAGCTACATTTATATAAGCTTAGAGTATTTAAAGTAAATTTTAACTTTTATTCTTTTAATAAAAAGAAGTTATCCCTGCATTTTTAATTGAAACAGTATGTATAAAGTATTGTGCATCTAAAAATGATAAAATGTATTATTAATTATGCTATATACATAAAAACAATTTAATACAAATGCTACATCCTGATGGAGACAGGATAAATTAACACTTGCATTTGTATTATATCAATACTGTACTTCACTTTTTTTTTCCTTATGTGGGATTTTTTTTTAATTAAAAAATTAGCTGTTAATAAACCATATGTGAAAATGAAGTAGCTTATGAAATAATGTTGATTTGTGTACACAACTATGATTGCATGAAAACAAGGGGTAAAAAAATCCCACTTAAGGAGACAAACTTATTCAAGCTGGCCTAAACAAACACTGCTATATTGGGAGGGCAGTCTTTTGCACAAGCCATAAAATTGTGCTCTGTGATTTCAGTTATATTCTTTCAGCTAACATACTCCAGCTGAATAGTTACACATGAAAATATTTAATATTTTCAATATGTTACTCTACTGTAGTTTCAAGTGACCTTTGGCTCACATGTGGTTATGTAATAGTTCTTTGTCTCTGATATTTCCCTTTCTATTTCTTCAGGTTCTGCAAACCAAGGCAAGCAAAATTCACTGAAAATAAAACGTGAAATGATTAATAATCATTAAAAATTCTTAAAAGTGCAACTGAATATGCTAATTTAATGTGAAATATTTTAAAATATATTTAATAAGTTAGTGTTTTCCAAATTGGTACGATATCCCACAGTATGTTAGATTCACATCAAGGGGCACGTAAAATTCAGTAAAAAAATTCAGTAATGGTAAATGATGATTTCCTTCTTTTCATGCAAAAATAGTGAAGGAAATTCTCAAAGTTCTACAGCAGTATGAGTAATGGATCAACTCTTCGATGGATACCACTTGAATGCAGTAGTGATGCCTGCCTGATAGGTTTTTAATTTGGGCGGATATTTATAATTGTGTGAACTATGCAAGGTGTGTTCATTTCATACAGTAGTATGTGTGTATCTTCGGAAAAAAAAAAAAAAAAAAAAAAACATGGTTATTTAAGCCTACACTGATCCAGAGACAGTAATACCATCTATGTGTGAATAAGACAAACCATAATTAAAAACATTAAAGTGCCAAAAGGCACTAAGTATGATGAAAGCTATGTGAACTTGAGTCTGCATTTATTAGAGTCCTCAAATACCCAAGCTTCATGTATTCTATGCTTTTAAATCTTAGCAAACAAGTGCCTCCGTAGCCGAGTGGGCAGGAGCGGGAGTGCAGTAGCACACGCTCTTTGAGTAGACCGGGGTTCAAGCCCCTGACTGCTGAATACGGTCGATCTGCCAACCCGCACTGGACCATAATCAGCGTGGCAGATTATGGTCCATTTCCCTCAGCATGAATTGTTGAGGAGGCTTCCATCCTGCAGTGGGTTGATAATGGCTGCACTTTACTTTACTTTTACTTTATTCCATTCCTTTGCAGTTGATATTAAAGCCCAAGCATTATCAATTTAAAGAAAAATCAATACAGATCTGCAAACAAAAAGACTGAAGAAGTGAAAATTTGTCAGAGGGAGATGAGATATGCACTCAGGATGATGTTAGGACTCTGAATTAAAGGATTATTTTATATAATGTCACATTTTTTCAGCTGAATACAATTAATTTAAATTTTTGGATAAAATCACCATTGTTTTGACTTGAAGATTTAAATTTATTCAGTTTAGTTTTATGCTGTGTCCTTTAGTATGCATAATAAACACTGAACCTATGATTAAGAAGTTAAATTACAGATCATTTCTTTTGGAGGTACCTGGATTGCACTGAAACTCTCTGCAAAAACTTAAGGCAAATGACATGACATGACAGTAGATGAGGACATCAGAATTAATATTTATGGTACATTTGAAGAACCCAAAATAGCTAAATCTGTTTGAATTTAAACTCTTGGTTTTCCATCAGAGTATATATGAACAGGATAACCTCTTGAAATTATCTACCGATAATGCATATATTTAATTCTGAAACATACCTACGATAACAATTAGACATAATTAACAGAAGTAGACGACTAACACAAATCAATATGTCCTTCACTTGTATGAGATTTGATTTTATTTTGAATATAATGGTGCAAAAATGACTAGGATTATGATGTGCCATGACAAACCTGTACGAGAGAAGTTTGTGATGTTACATATTGAAAATGTTCTGCGACTGAAGCAGTCTTCAGTTTTTCTTCAGTGATATGTTTTCATAATACAAGCTAAATATTCTTATTAACATTACACATTGTTACTTGTTAATTATTAACAAAAAAGGCCTCCAATCAAGAATCGCTATGTCACTTTCTTGCATTCACAAATGCTACTGTAAGTAAATAAAATAAGACCCATATAATATAAAATTAAAATAATATTTTAAATAACTCTAATTTAAAAGCTGCAAACCCATATCAGAAGCAATAATAACTCCACTTTAACTCTAGAGCTTTCTGTAGCCTAAGCTCTTCATCAGCAGGCAGAAACTTGCATATCTCGATAGGCAAATAAACATACCATAGAAGGGTTATGACATGAATATACAATGAAAACATGTGACTTTCAAGGCAGACTCCATTGCAAATGGAGTTTTCATTGAGAGTCATGTTTTCATTCAAACTATTTTAATTTTATATTACTGATGGGATGTTATTTTATTTTAATTATTTACAGTAGCATTGGTGTATGCAACAAAATTAATGAATGTTACTTAATCGCTGTTACAATTGTTATTAATGTATAATTTTCCTTGCATTTTTCAATAAAAAGGAACCTATACTCTTTTCAATTTTTTATTTATATGTTTTCATATCTCAAAGGGATACCAGACATCCACTGGTCCTATAGGGTATACTACAAAACGCTACTGGATTACCTAATTTTACTAAATTTAAAATATCAATGTGATCAAACAATGCTTTAAATTAATAATAATTGGTTATGCATAGTTGAAATTCAAGATTAGATGATTATTTTTTAAATTATCAAAAAAGTGTTACCATACCTGGGTTCAAATGAAGGAATGGGGTGTCCAAATGCTAACACAGGTAACACATCTGTTATTTCTATGCACTGGACTATAAAAAAAAATAATAATTTTATTATAGTTACTACTTAAGTCACAAGTAATAAAGCAACAAGACAAAAAAAATAAGTACACCATATTTGTATACAGCATATGTATACCATAACATGTGGGACCTACTTCAGGGATGGATTTAGGACCTAAAAACAATAAAACAAGTTCATGTAAACATAGGTCTGATTTTGCCTTGTTTCCAAGTTACAGCCATTTTTTTGTTCTACAAATTCTTTCCATAAACTGAGTTAGCAGAACTGGTTCCATTCACATGTTAGCATTAGCAGAGGCATATGATGCAAGAAAGCAAGCTTATTCAGCATCAGCCAAAAAAAAAAAAAAAAAAAAACCCCACTCCCATTTCACCCCTCCGTTCGTTCGAAATACCTGTCCAGTTGAGCTTTAAATTTGTTTAGGCTATCAACTTCAACAAGTGATGGAAGTCGGTTCCACCAACCAGCCACCCGCTGGCCAAAGGCAAATTTCCGCACATCTATCCGACATCCGTCCTTCCTCAATTTGAATTTATGCCCTCTGAGGTGATTATTCTGAGAAAGATGAAGAATCCCATTGGCATTGAGCATGCTCAAACCATTCAAAGCCTTATACACCTCTATCAGATCACCTCGCCGGTGCCTAGTCTCCAAACTCTGTAATTTGCAAAACTTAAGCCTTTCTTCGTAAGAGCAACCCTTTGTTCCATTTACTAATCTTGTTGCCCTTCTCTGTACCCGTTCCAGCAGCTCTACATCCTTCTTGAAATGAGGCCTCCAGACCTGTATACAGTACTCAAGATGTGGCCTTACCATTGCCTTATACAAGGGAATAATCACCTCCTTATCCCTGCTAGAAAAATTCCTGTATATCATTGACAAGACACCATGAGCTACTCTTGCAGCTCGTCTGCACTGCTCAGAGAACTTCATATCTGCCTGCACAATTACCCCCAGGTCCTTTTCATTCTCCACCACTGTCAGTGTAGTACCGCAGAGTTGATACGTTGCTCTGGGGTTACTGTTTCCCATATGCAGCACTTTACATTTGTCGATGTTAAACCTCATTTGCCACCTCTCAGCCCATCTGTTCAACCTTTCCAGATCCTGTTGCAGCAGCATAGCGTCAGTATTGTCCTTAACGACCCTGCCAACCTTTGTATCATCTGCAAACTTGGACATTAAACTTGATATCCCATCATCAATATCATTCATAAACACCGAAAACAACAACGGACCCAACACTGAACCTTGAGGAACTCCACTAATAACATTAGTCCAGGTTGAGCAGTGTCCATTGATTACCACTCTGTCTTCTGCCACTCAACCATCCCCTTATCCATAGCAGCAATTTGCCTCCAATGCCACACTGCTCCAATTTGTGCAGCAGTCTTCCATGTGCAACAGTATCAAAAGCCTTTCTAAGATCCAAATATATAATATCAAAGTTATTCCCTGCATCCAGTTCTTTTGTGACTACGTCATAGTATCCAATCAAATTGGTCAGGCAAGACCTGCCCTTAACAAAACCATGCTGCGTCTGAGCTATAACTGAATTCTTGTCTAGATGATCCTGCAGTGCTTCTTTAACCAGTGCCTCCATTAATTTACCTGGAACAGAAGTTAAACTAACAGGTCTATAATTACTTGTGTCAGCCTTTGATCCTCCTTTGTGAATTGGGGCTACATTTGCACATCTCCAGTCTATGGGTACCTCCCCTGAGTCCAAAGAAGCTCTCATAATTATGGCTAGGGGTTTGCATACTTCCTTTGCTGCCTCCTTTAATATAACTGGATAGATCCCATCCACCCCAGGTGCCTTTTTTATGTTTATCCTCAACAATCTCTCCTCCACTTTCCTCTCAGTTATTACAAAATCATCCAGCTCACTGCCAATGTTTACTTTACCTACATCATTCTCCTTCCTGAATAACTCCTCATGCGTGAATGTAGATGCAAAATACTCGTTTAGATTGTTAGCCACCTGAGCAGGATCCTCAACTGTTGAACCATCAATATCCAGTGGACCAATCTGATTCATCCCTTTCCTTTTTGAGTTCAAGTATGTAAAGAACTCTTTTCTGTTTTTCTTTGCATCCTTTGCCAAGGATTTTTCATAGTCTGCCTTTGCCTGCCTAATCTCCTTTGTGACTTGGTTACAGACCAACTTATATCTATCATAGGCTTCCATGTCACCCATTAATTTGTATGTATCCCATGCATTTTTCTTCTCTGCCACATGTCTCATTAGTTCATCTGACAACCATTTAGGCCTAAACCTTGAACAATATTTCTTAGTTGGTATGTAAAGCCTGGTAGCCACCAAGATTAGTTCCTTGAATGCTTCCCATTTTGAGTTTGCTGTTGGTAACATCATCAGTTGGTCCCACTGTATAGAATTTAAATACTGTCTCAGACCATCATAGTCGCCTTTACGAAAACAAAAACCCTTCCCTTTACCTCTGATGGTAGTTACCTCCTTGAGTAAATCCCACTTCAACACACTGTGATCACTGCCACCTAGTGGTTCATTTATCTGCAGGTTCTTAATGCATGAAGAATCACTACTGATAATCAGATCAAGAGTATTGCTCCCTCTTGTTGCCTCACGAACATGCTGATGTAGAAAACAATCATCCAATAAATCCACAAAAGCCTGGCTAGTGTGCGAGTGACCAACCCACAAATTCCAGTCAATATCTGGGAAATTAAAGTCCCCCATTATAAGACTCTCTGATTTACTGGCCCACTCTATTTCCCTGTACAATATCTTATTATACTCATCAGAGTCATTAGGCCTATAGCACACTCCTACTCTCAATTTTGATTTCCCTATGCTTATGTCACACCAAACTGACTCGACACTGCCCTGTCCATCGATGTCGACTGGCTTCACTTCCTTGGATTTTATGTTTCTTAATTAATAGCATAACCCCTCCTCCCCTCCTGTCCTGTCTATCCTTTCTATACACATTGTATTCCCCAAATTCCAGTTCCGCATTACTTATATCTGTGTGACACCACGTCTCTGATATCCCAACAATATCTGCCTTTGATGTTTTGAGCAATACCTCAAATTCATCAAATTTATTTACCAAACTCCTAGCATTGGTGTACACGCAGGTATACATGCACCTGTTTCTATTCTTAGCTACTCTAACACAACCCATGTGTTTACTTGTACCGCAATTTACAAACAATATTCAATATTTCATAGATGGCCTTGCTTAGTTATGTAAACAAGATCCCATAGCATTCTTTGAGTGATTTCAGTTAATTCTTCTGACAAAGGCACTACATTTGTATCTTGTTATTAACATTTGATACTATACATTTACTATGATAATGGAGGCTTATTCATCAAATCAAGTGACAGCAGACATGCATCTCGTGTATAGACTTACTAGATACAATGCAGTCAAGCTAAGATGTTTGTATGCATATAACTTCCCTAATCGCCTTGTGCCAAATAAGAAGACCTTTTAGAGAATATATGAACGCCTTACGGAGAGTGGTTCATTTATAAAACGAATTTCAAATGGTGGTAGAAATTCGTTTTATAAATGAACCCATCAGCATGAGAATGGCAAATCCAACAGACATCTGGAACTTTAAGAGTGGGTGAGGAGGTCTATGATGAGGCGTTTTCAGGTGCATTTTCTGTACACATAAGCAGACAGCTGTTAGAACATAAAAATGGCTGACTCGGAAACAAGGCAATATCAGGCCAATGTTTACATTATTTTTTTTTATTGTTTTTAGGTCCTAAATCCACCCTTGAAGTGGGTCCCACATGTTATACACCATTCTGGAAGTTAATCAATCCAATCTGCAGAGCATACAAGACTGCATTAAACAAGAGAAATTTTAAGGTTATTTGTTGATAATTCAGATAATCAGTGTGACTAAGCTGAAAGGGAAAATATAGACTTGGTAAAAGAAACACTGAAGGGAAGCATTGTTACATGTGGCTTTGGTAAAAACCAAAGTGAAGCTTTCAACTGAATCAGTTTTACAAGTGCAAGTAATGAAATTCCATTTCTCAACATCAATGAATAGTTCAAGAGGAAAGATTCCTCATGAAGATAGGAGAACCTCATTCTCAAGGAGGACTTCATTCTATGAGATTAAATTAACAAAGAAGTTTCCTCAAAATGGCAGTAGTATCACCCTCTTTTGTAACACAAAAAGTATTCTGTAGCCTAAGAGGCCACAGATTTTAACTTTACAGTACAGGCATACCTCGAATAACGAATAGGATGCGTTCCACGAAATTACTTCGTTAAGCGAAACTTCGTTTTCAGAGGTAAAAGTACTATGGCCAGAATAGGGATACGTTCCTACGTAAAGAAAATGAAAAGCTTTTTTTTCGAACAAAGAAAGGTTTTATTAAATAAACAGTCAACTTACATACAAAGTGAAATCACATTTTAAAATATGAGTCTAAAGTTGATTGCTTATGCTTTTTTTTCTCTTTCATTTAACAATTGCCTATACGGAGTTATTGCATTTAACACTGATCGCTTAACAATAAAACTTCTTCCTAAATCAGGATCATTTTCACTAAAAAAATTTAAAACGTTTTCAATGTCATTTAAGCACCTTTTTAAATCTTTGTTTGTTAACACTTTTTCGGCAGGAACTTCTTTAACTTCGTCTTCATTATCTTTGTCTTCGTTGCTAACAAGGTTTTCTAAATCTTCCACTGAAAAACCATCACCATCATAAATTTCTAACATCCTCTTCATCGACATTTTCGAAACCTATTGATTGAGCCAGCTGGATAACTTCATTTCTAATTTCTTGGATGTTATTTTCTTCTTCTAGTACAACTTCTGGCCATATTTTGTGCCAAACTCCATTTAAGCATTTCTTAGTGACTTCTTTCCAAGAACTATCAATGTTTTCAATTGCCTTTTTAATGGTGTAGTTTTTCCAAAAAGTTTTAACTGTCATTTCCTCTTTATCCTCTAGTTCAGTTAAATTGCTTAATGTTCGACGCAGATAATAAGCTTTAAATGTTGCTATCACTCCCTGATCCAATGGTTGAATCAGGGAAGTTGTGTTTGCTGGAAGAAACACAACTTTGACAGGAATGCATGTGTCCAACGTGTTAAGATCAGTAGGATGTCCCGGAGCATTGTCTAACAACAAAAGAGCTTTTTCTTCAAAGTTGTTTTTTTGACAATACCGTTTTACTTCAGGACAAAAGTGGTTAACAAACCAATCAGTAAATAACCCCTTGGTAACCCACGCTTTTCTATTTGCTTTCCATATTACAGGTAAATTCATTTTTATGTTACCTTTTAACGCCCTCGGATTTTCTGAATGGTAAACTAATAACAATTTTAATTTATAATCGCCAGAGGCATTTGATCCAAAGAGTAACGTTAAACGGTCTTTGGCTGCTTTGAACCCAGCAGCTGGTTTTTCTTCAATAGAAATGAAACTTTTTGTTGGTAGCCGTTTCCAGAACAAAACGCTTTCGTCAACACTGAACACCAAATTTGGTGGATAATTTTCACGTTCAATTATTTCCTTTAGTTTTTCTGAAAACTTATTTGCGGCTTCTCCTGTTAATTTTACACTATGAACCCTGGCCCGTTTTTTAAATTTCTCGAACCAACCACGAGAAGCCCAAAAGGTTTCCGTAATTTCGTCAGTTTGTTTAGATTTCAGGTGATTAAACTGGAATATTTTTTTAATGTTAAATGGGGCTTGAAATTGCGGACTTCGTTATATCGAAGCTTCGTTATCAGAGGTAACGTTAACTGAGGTATGCCTGTATTTGGAAAAAGTATTCAGTTTTTGAATTGTGCTTGAAGTGTACTAATGTTTGACCATTTATCATTAGGTTGCAATGCTTATTAATTTTATTTCTTTGTTTTTTTTTATGATAAATGAAAATTTTGCAAATGTCATATTTTTTGGCCATTAAAAATACTCATTATGAAAAAGTTTATTAATTATACTTCAATTTTCAGAAAAATGTTGGCAACAAAATAAAAACATAAAACAATTAATCTCTGCCAAATTTAAGTTTGTGGAGCCATTAATTGCACAATACTTCAGAATTACTCCAACGCAACAAAATAAGCTAATATTTATTAAAAATACTTTGAAATTAACCTATTTTAATGAAAAAAGAATCATTGTGCACCTTCCCACAAAACAATAGAAAATGGAAGTAAATTTCCACTTTTGCCTTACAAAATTTTTTGAGGCAATTTCCACTCAGTATGGCTAAATTTAATTAATTTATATTAAATTTATAGCCTATTAATTTTACCTGTGTATGTAATGATTCTTATAAATATAAAATAGTAACAACGAAATCATTCACATTTTTCTTAAGAATAGCCTCTTTCACATATTACCACCTGAATGTGAATTGTGCTAAGAAATGCCAATTGAAAATTGATGCCTGCTATATTTTTTTTGGGGGGGGGGGAATCACAGTGGACAAGCATATGGTATTCTCTCTGATAACATATGTAAAATATGTATAATGTATTTAGGAAGGATAGGGTAGATAGAAGGGGTGGGGGTAATGCTTCTTATCAGAAGCAGCCTGAGTGCAATGATAGCTTTCCCGGATTCAGATGTTTCACATGCTAGTATAGAATCTGCATGGTGTGAGATAGTTGGAAACAAAGGTATAATGCGAGTAGGAGTAATCTACAGACCAGGTGATTGTGAAGATTATGACGAAAGCCTCTACATGCAAATGGAATGGGCAAGTAAGTGTCAATGTCTTATTATGGGTGATTTTCATTTGCCTCTAACTGATTGGAGTAAATTGGAAGGAAACTCGACATGAGGAACAAAATTTTTAAATCAACTAGATGACTGTTATTTGTATCAACATATCAGGGAAAGTACTAGAGAAAAGAATATCCCAGACCTCATCATCACCCATGAATCAGATGACATAACAGGGCTGATCGTAGAGGAACCAGCAACAGGAAGTGACCACAGAGTTCTATGGTGGATGATGAAGAGAGAGGTAGCAGTAGTAAAAGGCAAAGGAATGGGTTTTAATTTCAGAAAAGGAAATTATGATGCCTTAAGGTGCTACGTGGCCTCTACTAACTGGGTAGATATCGCACAGAGAATGAATACATTTGAACTGTGGTATACTTTTAAAACATTAATCACAGATACCTTGAATGAGTACTGTATTTACCATTAAAAAAATACTCCACGAGGAGGGTTCCAAGTGGAACCCTCCTCGTGGAGTATTTTAAAAATACTTAAAAATACTTTTATTCAACTGAAGCCTATAACAGCTACAAGATGACCTGTAATAGAGCCACAGAAAAGGTTCGATAGGCAAAGGCAGTTTATGAGAAATCACTAGCAAACAGAGTAAAGATGGGGGATAAGGAATTCTTCACATATATAAATGCCAAGAAGAGCAGGACAAACCAGATCGGACCTTTACGTAGGGAAAAGGGGACAGTATTAAATACACCAGCTGCTGTTGCAGATGAACTCAACAGTTATTTTGCATCGATATTTACAAATGAAAAACCTTTTGTGGCAATGGAAAATTGTGGGAGCGAAGTTGAAAAATATGTAATTAATGATATTGAAATTTCGCAAGATTATTTAATGAAAAAAACTTTCGAGCCTACAGGCCAGTAAGGCTCCTGGAATTGATGGAATATACCCTATAATCTTAAGGGAGGCGGCAAGTGAGTGCATTGATCCATTGAAGCTAATTATGCGAGCATCACTAGACTCTGGGGAGATTCCCTTGGATTGGAAAAGTGTCAATGTATCTCCCATACATAAGGGTGGCTCTAAGAGTGAAGTGGGAAATTATCGACCTGTCATTCTGACTTCAGTGGTAGGGAAAATCATGGAGGCCAATGATCAAGGGTAGAATTCAGGATCATTTGGATCGAATTGAAATTCTCAAGGATACTCAGCATGGTTTTGTAAAGGAAAAATCAGGTTTAACAAATCTGGTTCACTATTTTGAAAGGGTCACTCACGAGCTGGATTTAGGGAATAATTTCGATATTGTTTATTTAGATTTCAGCAAAGTTTTTGACTCAGTTCCACATGAGTGGTTGCTTTATAAGCCGGAACAGGTTGGAATCACTGGGAAAATCCTTAGATGGATAGCAGGATGGCTTCAGGGCAGGAGGCAGTGGGTTGTGATAAATGGCTATTCCTCAGATTGGGTTGATGTAAGAAGTGGGGTTCCCCAAGGATCAGTATTAGGACCACTGTTGTTTTTAATTTTCATAAACAACATCGATGAAGGGATAGAAGGCATGATGTCTAAATTTGCAGATGATGTTAAAATTGGTAGAGTAGTTAATGATCACTGTCAAGCTGAGCTTCTTCAGAAAGATCTAGATAGACTTCAGGAATGGTCAGAAAAATGGAAGCTATGCTTTAATCTAACAAAGTGTAAGGTATTACACCTGGAAAACAGTAATCCCAAAATAACTTATTCACTTGGTGGAGTTCAACTAAACCCAGTACTGGACGAAAGGGACTTGGGTGTTACGATACGGTCAGACATGAAATTCTCTGAGCACTGTAAACAGGTTGCAAGGAAGACCCCTGGTGTCCTATCGATGATCTATCGAACTTTTGCAAGTAGAGATAGGGACGTGATTATCCCATTATGATGGGGATTATCATGTCCCTATACTCGGTCTCCATACTTGAACACAGTATGGAGACTGCACCTAAAGAAAGACCGAACTTCTTGAAAGGGTGCAAAGACCGGTAACTCGCCTGGTGAGATCGGCAAAAGGGCGTCCTTATGAAGAAAGACTCCGAATATGTGGGTTGCATTGTCTGGAAACTAGACACCTTAGAGGAGATTCGATTGAGGTGTTTAAGGCTCTGAGAGGCATCAGTAAAATGAATGAGGACGAAATTTTCAAGATTATAAATGATGCTAGAACTAGGGGACATAAATTCAAGTTAAGGGGGGAAATGTTTAGATTGGACTGCAGGAAGTTTTATTTCAGCCAGCGAGTTATAAATTACTGGAACAAGTTGCCTACATGGGTGGTAGAGGCTGACAGTTTGGGGAAATTCAAAGGTCATCTGGATAGTACCTTCGGGTCAGGGAAGCACATAGGATGATAGGTTTAATTTCCTTTTCTTTTATTAATTATTATCATTATTTATTTATTTTTTTTATCATTGTTTTATTCGGTTTTTTTTTTTTTTTTTTTTTGCCTGGTGCAGCACAAGCCATAGGCTTTCTTGCACCATGTTGTTGTTGTTGTGTTTAACGACACATAGGCTGCTAGGGCCATATTGTGTCTTTCTAATGGTGAATATGGAATATTAGCTTAATTGTGATAACTATATTTTATGATATATTCCTATACGATTTAGGAAAGTAAAGAGTTCTTTTTGATTAAAATCATCTCCCAGAATCTGTAATAAATTTACTGATGACTGCGTATTAGAAATTGACTTAAAGATGTCTAAACGGATGGTTTGAAAGTGGGGACAGTCCACTAACAAATGTCGAATGGTCAGTTGTACTTGACATGATGTACATTGGGGAGCGCTGTCATTAGTTAATAGATACAGGTGAGTGAGATGAGTGTGCCTTCCTTAGCCTTCCTAAAATTATTTCATCTCGCCTGTTTTTTCTGAAGCTGGATTGCCACAGCTTTGGTTCCGGTTTTATTTGGTAGAGTTTATTTCCTGGATAATCTTTCCAGATTAATGACCAGCTGTTATAACATGCTTTACGGATAATGTGTTTGTAATCCGTATATGGAACTTGAAAAGTCTGCGAAATAGTGGTTTCTGGTTGTTTGGCTGCATGATCTGCTCTTTCATTGCCGGCTATTCCAGAATGTCCTGGGATCCAGCAGAATGTCACAGTTTGGTTCAATTCCATACAGGCAAGTAACTTAGAATGAATCTGTTTTACTACAGGGTGAGAGGATTTGGTATTAGTATTTATGGCAGAGACAGCACTGAGTGAGTCAGTGAATATTAAAGCAGACGGAATTAGATGTTCAATAATGTGATCCAGAGCTAAGTTTATAGCATAGAGCTCAGCAGTGAAGATACTGCATTCTATTGGCAATGAGACAGAAGTGCTAAATGATGGGAAGATTGCAGCAGCACCTACTTGGGTCTCAGTTTTTGATCCATCTGTATAGATTTCACATGCGTTTGAATTAGAAAGAGTGTAAGTTGCATGTAACTGTGCGATATTGGAAGGAGACAGCGTGTTCTTTCCCCACTGTTGAAAGTAGTCATCATATATTGCACAGATATTTTCCCAGGGTGGATCTGGTGGTGTTTTGTCCTGAAATATATTGCTGATGTCTATGTTCCATGATTGAGCCAGTTCCTTAAATCTAAGTGGAGCAGGTCGGTTTTCATTAGGTTTACTGATATAAAATGACTCGCATTCAGTATTGTAGAGACATCTCCAACAAGGATGAGAGGGCAGACTACGGATTTTTGCGGCATACATCAGAAGTAATGATTTTCTGCGAAGATGTAAGGGAGGTTCATGAGCTTCGATGTACAGGCTCTGAACCGGGGAGGTTCTGAATGCGCCTAGAGCGACTCTCAAAGCACAGTGCTGGATGGTGTTTGGTCGTTCTAAAGTACTTTTCCTCGCTGAATCATATACTGGAGAGGCATAGTCCAAGCAAGACCTGATGAGAGCTCTATACAGATGGATGAGGGTATGACGATCAGCACCCCATGACATGGATGACACACACCGAAGGATATTCAATTTCTTCAAGCAGATGGTACGAAGATAGGCCACATGTGCTTGAAAGTTCAGTTTCCTATCTAGTATCAGACCAAGGAAACGGATATTGTGAGCAAGAGGAATTGGCACGTTATTTATCTTTAGCTCTGGATCAGGATGAAGTGACCGAAGTTTGCAGAAATGAGTGGTAGTGGTTTTCTGTTCAGCGAGATTATATCCATTTCGTAAGGTCCAGGATTGAATTTTCGTTAAAGCAATTTGTAGCTGTCTTTCGATAGTATTCATGCTTTGCGATTGGCAGGATATAGTGAGATCGTCAGCATACATGTATACTTCAATCATTTTTGGAAGTTCTTCCAAAATATTGTTGATCCTAATCGCAAATAGGGTTGGACTCAATATGGAACCCTGTGGGACACCCTCTTCTTGAATGTGAGATGTTGACAGCATGTTTTTATATCGGACCTGAAATGTACGCAATTTTAAAAAGTTCTGAATTATTAAAGGGAGATGTCCTCTCAGCCCCAACTGATGCATATCTTTAATAATACCATGATGCCATGTGGTGTCAAATGCTTTATGAATATCCAGGTTGACCATCACTAGATGTTGTTTTCTCACGAAGGCATTACGAATGTTGGATTCAATTTTTACAAGTACATCTAGGGTGGACCTGTTTTTACGGAAGCCATATTGGTGATCAGAAAGGAGATTTTCAGAGTCTAGAATCCAGGTGAGCCTCTTATGTACCATCCTTTCAAAGATTTTTCCCAGACAGCTTGTCAACGATATTGGTCTGTAATTCTCAACTAGAGAAGGATCTTTGCCTGGTTTTGGAATAGCACAAATATAGGAATGACGCCATGACAGAGGATACGTATTTTCAGAGAAGATCCGGCTATAAAAGAGTAATAGTGTGCCGAGATCG
The DNA here is from genome assembly GCF_048544385.1 of Mastigoproctus giganteus. Classification (NCBI taxonomy): domain Eukaryota; kingdom Metazoa; phylum Arthropoda; class Arachnida; order Uropygi; family Thelyphonidae; genus Mastigoproctus; species Mastigoproctus giganteus. The sequence goes on along the minus strand of NC_143584.1, from coordinate 140,195,118 downwards.
GCTTCACACAGATGCTTCAGCATACTGTAGTGAATGCCGTCTGGTCCTGCTGCGCTGTTCGGAGATTTGCTCAAAGATTCTCTCAGTTCAGATAGAGTAAACAGCTGGTTATATGGAAGCGAAAGTCTAGTTGCGAAATTAAACTTATGACGTTCTGATTCAGTTTTACTGCGTTGAAAGGAGATCACATAAGAGGAACAGGCAGAAATGTTATAAAAAGATTTGGCTAAAGCATTTGCAATGTCAGTAGGAGAGGATAAGTCCTGCCCATTGCATTGCATTATCGGAGATTGCTGCGGTAGAAATTTCCCATTGAGAGCTTGAATTTTTTTCCAAATGATTCGAGTGTCAGTATTTTTGTTAATAGCTGAGGCGAATTTAATCCAGGAGTCACGTTTTGTTGTCTTCCTAATTTGTCTTGCTTTGGCTCTGAGTTTTTTGTACATAATTAGGTTGGCAGTAGTTGGAAATTTGAGAAACTGGTTCCAGGCACGGTTTTTTTCTCGTTTCACTTTGGAGCATTCTTCATTCCACCATTGATTTTGGTGTACCCGCTTGCTCTGGTTGGATTTTGGAATGGAAATTTCTGCTGCAGATAATATATGACTTGTAATGTGGTCAGTTACAACATCAATATGATTTTGTTGTACATATAGTTTGTCAAGTAGAACACAAGTTGAATAGTTTTTCCAGTCTGCTTTATGAAAGTTCCAAGAAGTACTGCCTTTAGGACATGATACCATCTGTGTTTGAATTGTACTGATGATAGGAAAATGTTCACTGTGGAATGGATCATTTAGCACTGACCATTCCATGCTTGGAAAAAGAGATGCTGAACATATTGATAAGTCTATGGCTGATGTACTACCTGTAGGTAGTTGGATGTGAGTTGGAGAGCCAGAATTTAACAGAGTCAGGTTATGGTCATCCAGGAACATTTCTATTAATTGGCCTCTCCTATCCATGATGGAAGATCCCCACAATGGATGGTGACCGTTGAAATCGCCGAGTAAACAGACTGGAGGTGGCAATTATGTGATAAGGTTGTCAAGTTCAGTCTGGGAGCAAGGATAATTCGGTGGGATATAAATGGATGCAAGGGTTAACGATATTCCCATTGCTATCCAAACCGCTACAACTTCTAAAGAGGTTTGTAGTTGGAGATGTCTTGACGGTATGTTAGTTCTGATAAGAATAGCCACCCCACCACGAGCAGGAGTGTCAGAATCCCTGTCTCGCCTAAACATAGAATAATTTTTAATTTTCAGAGAAACTTGTAGTGATAAAAAGGTTTCCTGTAAACATACACCTATTGCTTTAGTTTGTATTAGTAAATCATTCAAGTCATCTATATTACTGCGTAATCCTCTACAGTTCCATTGAAGGAATTTATTCATTTGCTGGATTTATTGGAGGAAGATTGATCTGACTGTTTTTTCTGGGAAGGTTTCTGTCTGCTTAGTTTTGATTTTTCATTTCTGGGAAATGTTGGGCGTCCTGTATCCATGGTATCATTAGCATGTAACTCTAGTACTGTCTCTTCATCGTCTGACTGAACCTCCATTTCCATGTTGCTAATCCTTGGTTTCGATTTCTTCTGGTTTTTCTTCTGGTAGCCGATTTTGTTTTTTCTGGCAAGGTTGAGATAGCATCAGTTGGGATGCTGACTGGGGTGTTGCTGGTCTCACTGACTAGTTTTCTTATTATAAGTTAGCGCAGTTTTGGCCAGGCGGCAAAGGAAATATTCGGTTCGATGGAGACATCTGTTTGGGTTGCAGCTGAGCGGCTATTTTTTGTGACCGATACATATGATCGGCTAGGCATGGTTAGCATTATTTGCTTTCTTGCTTCAGGGTATGTGACTTTATGCTCCACTTTATACTTTTGGATTTTTTTCCCTGTTTTCCAAAGGTCACACGCTTTAGAAAATGCAGGATGGCTTCCTTTACAGTTTGGGCAAGTGGGAGTAGAAGCTGTACAGTCTTCTTGGGAATGCTCCTTGGAGCCGCAAATAGGGCACACAGCATCGCCTCAGCATGCCGTCTGAGAATGGCCATACTTCTGGCACTTAAAGCAGCGAATGGGATTCGGGATGTAGGGTCGAATCTTGCAGTTTAAGTAACCTGCTTTTACAGAAGATGGGAGATTCGGAGTACTGAATGTCAAAATAATGGACCTGGTTGGTAATAGGCTGCCATCTTTTTTCGTCATAATTCTCCGTGCATGAGTCACTTTTTGTTCGCTAAGCTCTTGAATGATTTCTTCCTCGGACACATTTAGTAAGTCCAATTCACTGATAACTCCTTTAGAGGTGTTCAGAGTGTTATGGGCTGTTACTGACACAGGAATATTGTTAAAAGTTGTTAATTTTAACAATTTTTCTGAGTGATTTGGCTTAGAAGCTTCAATTAGAAGGTCTCCGGATTGGAGATGTTTAACCATTTTGGGAGATCCAACAACCGATTCTAAACATTTCTGTATTAGGAAAGGCGATAGCTTGCCAACAGGTTGTGTGGATAGGGAATGCATTATCAGAAATGCTGGCATGTCTGTTGTTTGTTTTTCTGTCCGTAGTCTCTTCGGACGATTCAAGTCATGCTCTGAATCAGAGTTGACGGGTCTGGAGCCCGTGGGTTCTAGCGATGGATATGCATCGCAATCCATCGCTGCTCCTTTTAGCCCCGGAAGAGGGAATTCCTTCTCCCAGGTTACCGACCCCGCCACGTGGAGGCAGGAGCGGTGCCAACCAGTGACCAAGCGATCAGCAGAAGAGGCGAGCAGTACGTTGCTAGCGATAGCAGTAACGTTGCAAGTGGGGTTAGCAGTAACGTTGCTAGCGGTGAAGCAGTGACGTTGCTCAGCGAGGGAAGCAGTAATGTTGCGAGCGGTGGAGGGATTATTAAAGCACTAGTACTCGCCCTAGGAAAAATCGCTAGAAAATCGCACTAGAAAGATCGCTTGGCACTCGGGGCCTCTTGCACCATGCAGCCATTACTAATACTAAATGTAACACATAACTCATTCAACTACATCAGGTATTCATTTCTAACTACTGAATCCCATGGATTTTTACATATGGAAACACTTAAAAGCTGCAGAAGATTGTGATTTCTAATAAATTTATTTCTGAAAATGTTGCTGAGCCTCCATAGCAGTACTTAAGAGGTCCAACAAATAGTAACCAATCATATTGCCACCAAATACTGATAGTGAACTGTTGCTGAATCCAAGGCTGAGCAATTCCATAACCATTTCCTCTGCCCACATGTGCTGATTGAGAAAACTGATGATACCATCCCTGGTAAACTACACCTCATCTGCTAAGATGAACCAAGGAAAGGAAGTGAGAGTCAACACAATGCTGCATAATGCTTTTGCAGAACACATGTGCTGGTAAATCATTTAGTAATAGGGTCTGCAATTGCTGTAGGTGATAAGGATGTAGGTGTTATTTGTGAAGACTCCTCCAGACAATAGCCTGCAAAACACTGACCTCTGCTGCTAACATTGCATTGGTCCCAGGATTATTCTCAACCTTGTTCAGAATTCATTCTTCTAATTTGGGTGTTTACTTCCCCCTCCCCCAGTCACAAATGAATCATTTTCTCTAATGACTATAATCAATGGCCTCAAATCATTTTCCAGTCAGAACACTTGTTTTGGAAATACTTTCTAGTAGAGATGCCTGGCTTCCCTGAAATTACCATTTGCATAATCATAAATAAAATGCATTCCCACTATTTCAGCATTTGAATAATGATTCATGTCCATGAGAATCCATAAGGAGATAAAATAAAATTCGATTGAATAGCATTTTTGAAAACATTACTACCAAAGCTGTCAGTCTGTTAATTACTGCAACATGTTACATCCCATAGAGAATAATTTATTCCAGTAATAAGCAACTCATTAGCTAAAAGAAAACTTTCTACAATCCAGTCTAAGTCTCTTTCTTTATAATTTAAATTTATGACCTCTGGTTCTGGAATTATTTATAGCAATTAAAATTTCGCCTATTTTCTCTCAGATGCTTGAATGCGTCAATGAGCTCCCCTCTAAGGCACCTCGTTGCTAAGCTGTGTAGTCCATATATTCAAAGTCCTTCCTCACACGGATACCCTTTTGTAGATTTCACCAAGTGGTTGCCCATTTTTGGATTCTTTCAAGAAGCTCAATATATTTTTTTAGGCGTTGTCTCCATACTTGGGCACAGTATTCTAAGTGTTGTCTTATAATTGCCTTACACAATAGGATTTAATAAAATTTCCTTTAAAATAAAACAAATTATTTAGAAAACTTCAAACTTGACAATCACGGCAAGGGTACTGTCAAACTATAGTTAATTTTGTAAGTTAATAAAAGATAAAATTTTGAAATTTCTTAAATTAAGCCCATAACCCCTTCTCCCCCGATGCCCCACACATAAAAAAAAAAAAAAAAATTCTGCTTAGTAAATCTGGAAATGAACCACCATCACACAAAAATCTTGAGGCATGGTTTTATTTTTATCTAGCACTCTAAGTGAAAGATGCTCCAACAGCTTGGCAACAAAACCTCTCTCTTACTCCTAGTCTCTCCTTAATACTAATTAACTCCAAAATGGTTAACGAAACCATTAACAATCTCCTATTGAATAACACTTCAATAGGAGATTGTTAATGGTTACTGACATGATACCCATCTTTACAGTAAAAGTTGGAAGTCCTGTTATCTGTGAACCTGTTGTAAATGTTCAGTGCAGAAATACTTTCCTAACAATTTGAATGAATACCCCCATCTTTCCTGTAAAAAAATCCAGACTCCTGTACATCTTATAGACTGGAGGCATTCTATCTTGTTTATCTAATCAAATTTTTTCAAAAAATAATTCCCAGCTTAACTTCTCAAGTCTTATTCTTAAATTCAGATCAGGTTTGCTATGTTTAAAAAAAGCATCTCTAAAATTCCCAATTTACTTTTCACAACCTTTCTTGAAACTCATGCAATCAACAATAATGCCCAGTTGGATTTAGTCTACCTCAATGTCTCTGATGCTTTCGATGCAGCTAATTCCATAACACTTGTTCAATTCCTACATGACTACTATTCCATTTCTGGAGTTATTTTACATTTAACACAAAATATTTAACAAAAAAAATTTAATAGAAATATTTTCTGTTAAATATTTAACAGGAAACTAATCATTTGCTTAGGAAAAAATACTTTGGTTATCACTGTATCAACATGAATACCTCAATAGGCAACTCTATTCATCTTGCTATTCTCAACTTTGATTTCTGCACCCTGCTAGTGTCCCTGCTAGCAAAATTCCTATATATCATTGGCAAGACGCCATGACCTGCTCTGGCAGCCCATCTGCACTACTCAGCAAACTTCATATCTGACTGCACAATTACCCCCAGGTCTTTTTCACTTTCCACTTCCCTGAGTGTAGTACGTTTCTCTTGGGTTATTGCTACCCATATGCAGAACTTTGCATTTGTCAACGTTAAACTTCAGTTGCCACTTCTCAGCCCATTTGCCAAACTTATCTAGATTCAGTTGGAGTAGCATACTGTTTTTATTGTCATTAACAACCCTGCTAAACTTTGTATCATCTGCAAACTTGGACATTAAGCCTGATATACCTTCATCAATATCATTGATGAATACACAAAACAACAATTGACCCAGCACCGAACCCTGGAGAACTGCACTAATAACATTTGTCCATGAAAAGCAGTGTCCATTTATTACCACTCACTGTCGTCCCCACTCAACTATCCTTTTATCCATTATAGCAACTTACCCTTAATGCCATACCGCTCCAATTTGTACAGCTGCCTTCCAGGTACAACATTATCAAAAGCTTTCCTGAAATCCAAGTACAGTTGGTCGTCGACTTACGACCGACTTCTGTTCTGACTGACCGGTCGTAAGTCGATCTGGTCGTATGTCGGCCATATATTTATTAACAGTATTTTTTAACCTTTCTAATCTTTTTATCATCTTTATAATTTATTTTTATAATCTTTTAAATTTTTATCATCTTTAATTTATTTTTATAATCTTTTAAATTTTTATCATCTTTTATTTTTCATTTTAAATACAGCAATGTTTTTATCTTTTACTTAGCGATACTGTACTAGGCGTAGAAACGAAGGTATCTCTCTCTATGAGCTTAAATTCAAACGTTCTCTACATTTTAATTGGTTTATTATTCGTACTGTTTATAAAAAAAAAAAAAAAACTACAATCTATAATTATATTGTACATAATGTGAAAACTAATACTGTGCATAATGTACTGTAAACACTAAAATTAATGTAAAAATTAATACAAATGAAATTTACAAAATCAATTTTTAATCTTTGCTTGTGCTGGGTTGTGCATCGTCAGGGTTATGTTCTTGGGTTGAGGTAGGAGATGTTTATTTATAGAGACATTATGCAAAGCAAATCTTTTTTTTAAAACGCTTAAACCACCCAGTACTAGCCTGAAAATCTTCAGCGTAATCGTCTCCGGCGCGTGATTTTAAACTCTGAAAAACAAACTTCTAGCCTTTGCTTGCACTGTGTGAAGGCTCATGGGTGTATTTTTTTTGTATTAAATCTTCCATCCACATAAACAACAATTTCTCCATTTCATGGATGGGTTCCTGTCATTGTTTGGTTAAAATTGTAGACATAATAGGTGCAGTATCGTCGATACCATGGAATGTGATAATTTCAAGTCACGTGCTATCGTATTCACTTTCTTTCCGCTTTTATACTGCTGGATAATTTTCGTTTTACACTCTGAATCAATAGTTTTCCTTGACTTCTTAGCTGACGTATATGTAGATGAAGACATTTTCCTTTTACTAAACATATTATGCGTATTTCAGTGGAATTTTAATTAATACACCACACGCAACAGATGCTTAATAGCGACTGGGTGTATGTGAGAGAGAGAGAGAGAGAGCGACTGAGTGTATGTGCCTGGTGCTGTCCTCAAGCCTCCCGTCATCGACGTGCCTCCTCACCTGGGTTATGGGTGTCCTCAGTAGTGATTTCCTGATTTATTATTAATTTATTCATTATTTATTAAATATATTTTTTTTGTGGTCGTAAGTGTGGCCGGTCGTAAGTCGCGTAGGTCGTAAGTCGCGTAGGTCGTAAGTCGACGACCAAGTGTATATGATACCAAAATAATTTTTGCATCCAGTTCCTTTCTAACCACATCGCAGTATCCAATCAAATTGGTCAGACAAGACCTTCCTTTAACAAACCCATGCTGTGTCTGAATTATCGCTGCAGTCTTGTCTAGATGATCCTGCAATGCATCTTTAACCAGTGACTCCATTATTTTACCCAGAACAGAAGTTAAACTAACTGGGCTGTAATTACTCATGTCACCCTTCGATCCCCCTTTGTGAATTGGGGATACATTTGCACATCTCCAGTCCATGGGGATGTCCCGTGAGTCCAAGGATGCTCCCATAATTATGGCTAAGGGTTTGCTTAGTTCCTATGCTGCCTTCTTTAATAAAACTGGATAAAACCCATCCTTCCCAGGTGCCTTTAACACTTTAAACATAAGGTTTAACTTCAACAATTTCTCCTGCACTTTGCTCTCATTTATTACAAAATAATTAAGCACCCTGCTACAATTTGATAACTTTCTGGCATTTTCAATCCTTAATAACTCCCCATGTGTGAATGTAGATGCAAAATACTCATTCAGTTTGTTTGCTATCTGATCAGGATCATCAACAGTCGAACCATAGATATCAAGTGGACCAATCTGATTCATCCCCCTCCTTTACTTGTGTCACCTTTTGAACCCCCTTTGTGAATTGATGATACATTTACACACTTCCGTTCATGGAGACCTCCCCTGAGTCAAAAAGCTCTCATAATTATGGCTAATGGTGTGCTTACTTCCTTTGCTGCCTCTTTTAATATAACTGGATAGATCCCATCCACCCCAGGTGCCTTCCTTATGTTTAACTGCAACAATTTCTCTTCCACTTTGTAGTCAGTTATTACAAAATTACTTAGCTCCCTGTTAGAGTCTGATAAACTTCTGGCATTCCCCTCCTTGAATAACTCCTCATGGGTGAATGTAGATGCAAAATACTCATTCAGTTTATCAGCTACCTGAGCATGATCATCAATAGTCAACTCATCTATGTTAAGTGGTGCAATCTTATTCATCCCTTTCCTTCTAGAGTTATGTTAGCTTTTAACATAAGTAAACAACTCTTTGCTGTTTTTCTTTGCATACTTTGCCAAAGATTTCTTGCAATCTGCCTTCGCCTGCCTAACCTCCTTTTTGACTTGATTAGAGACTATTTTATATGTGCCATAGGCTTCTGTGTTGCCTGATAATTTATATGCATCTCATACATTTTTCTTCTCTACCATGAGCCTCATTAATTCACCTGGCATCCATTTAAGCCTAAACCTTGAAGTATTTCTTATTTAGTTTGAAAAGCCTAGTAGCCTCGAAGATTAAGTCCCTGAGGGCATCTTCATTTAGAATTCAACGTTGGTAACATCATCAGTTGATCCCACTGTATAGAATTTAAAAACTGTCTGAGACCCCTGTAGTCACCTTTACAAGAGCAAAAGCACTTCCTTTACCCTTGATTGTAGTTACATCTTCAAGTAAACCCCACATCAGTACATTGTGAGCACTGTCAACCAGTGGTTCCTTTATCTGGAAATTCTTAATGCATGAATAATCACTGCTGATTATCAGATCAAGAGTATTACTCCCTATGGTTGTCTCTCAAACATGTTGCTGTAGAAAACAGTCATCCAATAAATTCAAAAAAGTCTTGCTAGTGTGTGAGTGACCAATCCACAAGTTCCAGTCAATATCTGGAAAGCTAAAATCCCCCATTATAAGACGTTCTGATTTACTGGCCCACTATTTCTCTACATAGGCCTCCGTAGCTGAGTGGTCAGGAGCAGAGTGCAGTAGCACACGCTACTGCATTCCAGCTTTTTGAGTAGACTGGAGTTCAAGCCCTCGACTGCTAAATACGGTTGATCTGCCAACCCGCACTGGACCAGCGTAGCAGATTATGGTTCATTTCCCTCAGCATGAATTGTTGAGGAGGCTTCCATCCTGCAGTAGATTGATAATGGCTGCAGCTTTGTGCTTTGGGTTGCATATCATACAAGTTTCTAGCGATGACCGACTAACTGATTAAAATAAATTTATTAAAATAAATAAATGATATATACATAAAATAAAACAGAGATAAAATATGATAAAAGTTTTAAAATACAATAAGATAAAAACGTTAAAATACAATATAATAAAAGCATTAAAATACACAGAAGCTTTCGAGACGAAGTGCCTCTTCATAGCTGATGAAGAGGCACTTCAATCTTGAAAGCTTCTGTGTATTTTAATGCTTTTATCTTATTTTATCTCTGTTTTATTTTATGTACATATCATTTATTTATTTTAACAAATTTATTTTAACCAGTTAGTTGGTCATCGCTAAAAACCTGTATGATGATGTGCTCATTATACTCATCAGATTCATTAGGCCTATAACACACACCTACTCTCATTTTTCCTTTCCCAGTGCTTATGTCACACCAAACTGACCCAACATTACATTGTCCACCAATGTCAATTGGATGCACTCCTTAGATTTTATGTGTTTCTTAGCCAACAGCATAACCACTCCTCTCTGCCTGTCCTGTCTATCCTTTCTGTACACATTGTGCTCCCCAAATTCCAATTCTGTGTGATATCTTATATCTTTGTGACACCACATTTCTGATATCCCAACAAATCCACCTTTGATGTCTTGACCAATACTTCAAACTCATCAAATTTATTAACTATACTCCTAGCATTGGTGTACATGCAAGTATACATGCACCTGTTTCTACTCTTAAACAGGTGCATGTATACTTGCACCTGTTTAAGAGTAGATGGGCTGTGTTAGTTACCCTAACACAGCCCATGTATTTATTTGTTCCACTATGACTCCCAGCAGTCGTGGAAATCTCCAGCACCTTGCTTTCCAGGCTTCTGCTCATTTTAATAGAAGGAGTGCAAGAATCACTTTTGCCCCTGCCTGCAATTACTGTTAATCTTTTAGTCTGTGTATTCCCCCCAAGCTAGAAGTTTTCTGACCCACCTAACACTGCCTCGATAGCATCAGCAAATATTCTTGAATCCTTTCTATTTAAGTGTATCCCATTCCTGTAGAAGCAGTCTTTTCTGTCAACAAGCACAGATCACGCTGAAAAAAATTCTACCTCATGAGCCTTGCACAATCTCTCCCGGGCCGAATTGATTGACAAGGCTTTCATCATATACGCCCTCCTATCGTGTCTGGGCAGAATTGCAGACACTTTCACATTCAACCCTAACTCGTGACTTTTTTTCAACATTGACTTGTACTTGTTGAGTAAATCTACAGATCTCTTACTCTTAATGTCATTAGTTCCAATGTGTACAACGTCACCTTTTGTTCTCTTAAAAGATGATATTTGCTCTACATCATCAACTTTTGCTCCTGGCAGACATACCCTGGTCCTGTTTCACCTATCCTTCTTGCACAGTATATTCCCCATCTCCCTGATAACTAGTTCCTGCGGGACCAGCGCATTCTGTCTTGGAGATTGCCTTTGTGTTGCCTGATGCACAGGAGTGAGCTCTACCATTCAGCCGGGCAGCTGAGAGCTTGATGGGCCTGCATATTAATGTCTTTGAGGGCATTTACCCTACACCTCAAGCTCTCATAGGTGCCCATAAGAATGCTGAGTGGGTGCTTAATTTCTTGTCACTCTAAGCACCTAGCACACACAAAGACATCCTTTTTGGCTAGATCATGTCCTGTTTTAGAAAGGTCCGCAAAGATTTTACATTTTGCACATTTTTTGAGACTGGGATGCATTGTAGAATCACTACCTTTGTTTCTCCCTCAAGCCACAGCACCTCACTAGTCTGTGAATGTTGCTTCGCAGCTCTAGTCTGGGTTATGATTTCCGTTTCAATACAATTTAATTAACAATGAAATTTAATAAGATTAATAAATATTTTGGATTGATTTATAATACTATACCAAGCTAACAGATTACAAATACAGTGCTTCATATTATGCTATCTAGTTTTACATTATACCTTATGCTATCAGTTCGAGATATATATGTTACGCTATTTCTTATCAACTACAACATGGCAGCTAGTTCAACAATATTGGCACCAACACCAGCGAGTCATAGCTTCCAAAAATCACTAGTTAAATTCAAAAAAAGAAGTTAACGAATGCTACCAAACCTATTTAATATCTTTGTAGAACACAATGTAGTATGATAATTATTGAAGAATACAGTAAAAATATCAAAACTACTTATCCCTTTACAGCAGCCAAAAAATTTTAAAACACTACACAAACCACCAGCTTATGGTGGGGTTGATGGCAGACACCCTATAATCTTAAGGGAGGCGACAAGTGAATGCACTGAACCAGTGTGGCTAATTATGAGAGCATCACTGGACTCAAAAGTGACTCCGTTGCATTGGAAAAGTGCCAACGTATCTCCAATACATAACGGCATTTTTAAGAATGAAGTGGGAAATTACTGAACGGTCAGTCTAACTTCAGTAGTAGGGAAAATCATGGAGGCAAAAATCAAGGGTGAAAATCAGGATCATTTAGATAGAAATGGAATTCTTCACAAAACCATGATACACAGCATGGTTTTGTGAAGGGAAAATCATGTTTAACAAATCTGGTTAGCTATTTTGACAGGGTCACTCATGAGCTGGAATTAGAAAATAATTTCAACATTATTTTTTTAGATTTCAGCAAAGCATTTGACTCAATCTGACATGGATGGTTACTTTATAAGCTGGAACAGGTTGGAATCACAGGGAAAATCCTTAGATGGATAGTAGGACGGCTTCATGGCAGGAGGCAGAGGATTGTCATAAATGGTTATTCCTCAGATTGGGTCGATGTAAGAAGTGGGGTTCCCCAAGGAGGTTAGACATCACACCCCAGAGGGTGTAATGTCTAACCTCCTTGGAGAACCCCACTGAAAATTTAGACATTGCACCCCAGAGGGTGTGATGTGTAAATTTGCAGATGATGTAAATATTGGTAGAGTAGTTAATGATCACCGCCAAGCAGAGCTTCTTTAGATTGACCTAGATAGACATCATGGTCAGAAAACTGGCCGCTAAGCTTTAATCTAGCAAAGTGTAAGGTAGGGAACAGTAACCCCAAAAACAGTAACACCTGGGGAACAGTAACCCCAAAATAACTTATACACTTGGTGGAGTATAACTACAGTCAGTAGTGGAATAAAGTGACTTGGGAGCTATGATACGGTCAGACATGAGGTTCTCCAAGCATTGTAGATGGGTTGCAAGGTGTTCTATCGACAATTTATCGAACACTTGCTAGTAGAGATAAGGACATCATAATTCCAAGACCACACTTGGAATACTGTGTTCAAGTATGGAGACTTCACCTATAAAAAGACACTGAGCTTCTTGAAAAGGTCCAAAGACTGGCCTGGTGAGATCAGCAAAAAGGCATCCATATGAGGAAAGACTTCGAATATGTGGGTTGCAGAGCTTGGAAACTAGGCACCTTAGACCAATTTCCAATAAACTTAATAGTATTTTACATTTGTTATAATGATCTTGAAAGTTGAATGAATTCTCTATACTGACTCAAAAATTTCCACCACTCTTTCTTGTTTTTTAACTTTTTTTATTACAATATTCACACTTCAAAATTAAAGAATATGCAGCTAATAATGAGCTTGCAAACTGGACATGGGAAATCACTCAGCAATTTTTTCCAGTCGCTGATGTAATGAAATTAACTTCAACTAGAAGTTCATTTCATTTAATTATATAGTACAGTAAAATCTCATTAATACAAACTCAGTTTATACAAAGTACTCTTTTATATGAAGCACATACCATCCCCTGCGAAAGGATAGGCTTTTCTATGTAAATATATTCGTTTATTACAAAATTCAGTTAATATGTATTACAAAGTTCTTTTTCACCCGGTGAGAAATAAATATTGTCATTTTGTATGTTTAATACAAATCTTGGCAGAGTGATTCGATTATTGCTCCCGGGCCACCTGGCTCCCAACTTCCCGAAGTATGGCACTGACTTGTTAGAAATCAGTTTTGATAAACAAAAGCAGTTTATGGTAGCTACAACGTCAAGTGCACTCTGAAAAACATCTTTCTGAAGGATGAGTTGTTAAATTAACAAAATAATAAAAAGTTTTTCTAAGTTGTTTACATGCACTCCCTCGCTCTCCACAGGAATAAGGTCAGTTGCAATTGTTACACCAGTTCAAAGAGTCTTTTGCTATTGAACACAGCAATCTATTTTTTGTGCCATTTTATCTGAGTCGATGTTTTTTTTGGAACTTGTGTCTTTAAATTAATTTAAAATTTGTTTATATTAAATCTTATCTAGCAGTGTTATGGCAACAAAACGTAGATGGACAGAATTAAGCCCGAAATTAAACTAAAAATTATAAAAGAGGCTGATAGGATGGAAAGAAGCAAAATGGACATTGCAAAGGAACACAACATCCCTTTACTTACTTTATCTACAATACTGAAAAACACTTGAAAGTGTGTGACACTGGAGCGGCGATGAAAAACAGGAAACGAATTTGTGGTGCAAAACACGAGGAGCTTGAAACAAAAGTTTGAGTGGTACCAACAAATGCATGCATCTAATTTGCCAATATCAGGTCCGATTTTGCAAGAATAGACAAGTTATCTAGCTCAGCAACATGGGATTAGCAACTTCAAATGCAGCAGTGGCTGGTTCCAAAGATTTAAAGACAGGAATAACTTGGTTTCGCGAAATGTTTGTGGTGAATCTGGATTAATCGACAAAGAAAAGGCTACAGACTGGTTGTGTTCTGTACGGTCCATCCTTGAAAAATGAGTCAAAGGATATTTTTAATCTTGACGAGACAGATTTAGTTTATAATCTGCTGCCAAACAAAACATTTGCTGTTCGAGGAGAGTCTTGTCATGGTGGAAAATTAAGTAAACAAAGACTCACTATTCTGTTGTGCTGCAATTCAGATGGCAGTACAAAACTATGCCCACTTGTGATTGGTAAGTTTTCAAGCCAAGATGTTTTATAGCAGTTAACCAACTTCCCTGTGATTATGAGGCCAATAGAAGTGCTTGGCTTATTTATGGTCAAAATTTTCCAGGCTTGGTTATCAAAATTGGACAGAAGAATGGCTTCAGAAAAAAGGAACATTTTGATGATTCTAGACCGTTGTACAGCACACTGCTGAGACACTTAAGTTGACAAATATACGGTTGTTGTTTTTACCCCCCAGTACCATCAGTTTAATGCAACCACTGGATCAAGGCATTATTTATAAACTCAAGAGAGCATATATTTTATTTATTTATTTATTTATTATTTTTTTTTGTTAGTTGTTGGCGCATTGGCTTCTGTGGCCATAATGCACTTCCCAATGTTTTTGCATTTTACTCTGATCCAAGCCTGAGGCGGGATTCGAACCCGCGACCTTTGGGTTGCCAGGCAGGCACTTTACCCACCTGGCTAGCCTGGTCAGCAGAGAGAGCATATAGAGCCCGTCTGATAAGGTACTTGTTCCGCAACATAGAAGGAGGGAACAATTTGCATCCAAATTGGAATGTCTTGGATGCTATTCATAATCTTGTTATTGCTTGGGAAAGTATCATCAAGTGCAATAATCAACTGCTTCAGAAAGAGTGGCTTTGGAGAGAACATCATCGAAAAACATGGTCCAGCAGATGAATGTGATAGCAACAATGAGGAATTTGAAGTTGCTATCACTGCAATGCCAACACCAGAAGAGCTGCTGGGTACCAAACAAAACGATGATGTTTTTGTTACCAGTGACAGCAAAAGTGAAGAAGCGCACACACTGCCGTCTAAAAAAAGATGCCCAAAATGCATTTAACATAACAGAGAATGTGTTGGCCTGCAGTAAGGTTGATAAAGAAACAACTATTGCATTTGATAACATCTGTGCTGCAGTTAAACAACTATTGCATTTGATAACGTTTGTGCTATAGTTAAAAATGCATATAGGACAAAAACTGTGCAAACAACGTTCGATTCTTAAAATTAGATTAATTTATTAAAAAGTTAATGCTTTGTATGTCTCCTTTTATCTTAAGATTGTTATTCTTTTTACTGTGATACTAAAATATTGTATATATCAAAGTATATACTGTATAATTTTTTCATTTCCATTAATATTGCTTTTCTCTTAGTTTATCTTATAAATAAAATAAAATCTTTAAAAAATATGTTATTCCTATTACTGTATTGTTAGACAAGGCTTTTGTTTTTATTTTATTTTTGATATTATTATTATTCTTAGATATACAGAGTATGTACCATAAAAAAAAAATCCGATAAAATTGACACTTTGGGGGACCTCGTTACTACAAACCTCGTTATTACAAAACGTGAAAATTTAGGTCCCTTGAACTTTGTATTAACGAGATTCCACTGTATGTCAAGACTGGTGGTTTATCAATAAGGCTCCTATGCCATACATAGTCTGTTTTTTTAATTTAAATTATGTTATTATAAAAATAAATTTTTAAATTAATTGCTTTTTGCTTTACTTTTAGGATAACCCCTGTAGTTTAACATTGACAAATGCAAAGTACTGCATATCGGTAGCAGTAACCCCCAGAGTAACATACCAACTATGTGGTACTACACTCAGTGTAGCGGAGAATGAAAAAGACATGGGGTAATTGTGCAGTCAGATATGAAGTTTTCTGAGCAGTGCAGAAGGGCTACAAGAGTAGCTCATGGGGTCTTGTCAATGGTATACAGGAATTTTGCTAGGAGGGATAAGGAGGTGGTTATCCCCAGTGGTGAGCTGTGAATATTTTAACAATGGGCTCGCAGTTTTTCCAACTTTCTACAGAATAATTTGATTGGTCATGGAAGTGACGCAGCTTCCACCAGAGGCACTTCCCATGTTCACACTACTAGTAGTGTGATCAGAGTGTGTGATGTATTTTTCGTGGGCAGTATGAGATCTCAAGCCCAGGGCAGATTCAGGAAGGGGTGGATAGATGGGGATTATTACCCTCTTAACCATGCATTTAAGGGAATGTGTAAAACATTCCTAGGTTTATCTAAAAAAAAAAAAAAAAAACGCCTGGTCGTCATGCCTCCCCTTACGATGATAACTGGATACAATAGTGTCTGGAGTTCTAACTTTTTAAAATTTTTGAATAGTATGACGTCACAATCATGCTTCCTGAAGTTACTACTGCAGTAAGAATGACAGCAACAATACAAATATTTTGTCAACAATTTCTTTTTTTCATCTCGCATTTTCATTACATTCCATTGTTAGGCGCCCCTAACAGCTGCATATGCTGTTTCAACTACAAGATTGGTACTTCAATTGACACTGTTTTCCAGAGACATTTAGATACATTGCAGTAGCAAGTACAGCTGTATATGTCTCTTACTTTTTTATTATTATTATTATTATTAGCTATATATATTATTTTTTTTTTCTTTTATGTAAACCCCAAACATGAGAGGTATTAGAACCTATAGTACTTTGTACTGTGCTTGGGTTGAAGGTTGAGACGACGAAAGAAGATATTTGTTGATATTGGACTTGAACTTCTGTAGACTAATTTTCAGGAAATACGTATGAAGGAAGGTTGTTCCAGATAACGGCAGTTGAAGGAATAAACGAAGAAGATGAAAAGTTGGTTCTGTGAGTTTGAAGTTGGACAGCAAATGGATGTTGGCTGGTGGCGGCATGTGTTCGGACTGTTTTGAAAGAGAGAGCGGGAATTATAGAAGCCAATTCAGAAGAGCAGTGCCCATGGAAGTATCTGTAGAAGAGGCATGCAGCAGAAACAGTACATCTATGAGACAGCGAGTGGAGAGACTCTGTTAGAGATGAATCATTAATTAACCTAACTGCCCTCTTCTGAATGGAATCAAGAAGCTTGAGAGAGGTTTTGGGGACACCACTCCAGATGTGGGAACAATATTCCATGGCAGGGCGGATTTGCGATTTATACAGAGTGAGCAGCTGTTTAGAAGAAAAATAATGCCGAGAGCGAAAGAGAAAACCAAGTTTTTTAGATGCAGAGGAAGCAATATTTCTAATGTGCTTGTGCTAAGAGAGATTAGAAGTCAGGGTAATCCCCAAAAGAGATATATCATTTTGTCTAGAAATCGGAGTGTCACTAAAGATAAGCATAGGAGTAGAAGAATCCTTTTTGCGAGATATAAGACAAGACTGAGTTTTAGAAGGGTTGAAATCAACTAGGTTGTCTTTGCCCCACTGGAGAATTACCTGAAGATCGGCATTCAAGGAATTGGTAGCAGATTTTCTAGAAGTTGAAGCTGATTGAGCAGGGCAAGGTTTCTCAAAATGGAAAGTGGAATGCAATGTGCTATCATCGGCAAAACTATGGACAGGATTTCCAGTCAATGGAAGAAGGTCATTAATATACAAGTGGAAAAGAGTGGGAGAAAGAACTGAACCTTGGGGGACACCGGCATTAGTGAAGAAGTTAGAAGACAGAGAGCCATCTATCATCACCCTCAGTGTGCGATCAGAGAGAAAACTGGATAACCAATTACTAAAAACAGTAGGCGCCTCCGTGGCCAGGTGGGAAGGAGCAGCAGTGCGTAGCACACGCTTCTTGATTAGACCGGGGTTCGAGCCCGTCACCATCAAATACAGAGAATGCGGAAAGGTCGGGGAATGACCACTGCATATTCCGGAGCAATATGGCCTTAGTTGCTAATGCTCCAAATAACAAACAAACAAACAAACTAAAAACAGTTGGCAAACCATAAGATGGAAGCTTGTTTAGAAGACCTTTATGCCAAACACGATCAAAAGCCTTTGAGATGTCAAGAGCAACTACTTGTGTTTCACCGAACCTTTCCATTGAATTAGTCCATAAATGGGTAGTCCAGAATATCACCAGATCGACACTGACGGAATCCATACTGGCGATCGTTGATCAGACGGAAGGTTCCTAGGTTGTTTAAGAGAAAAATTTCCGGTTAATTGATTTCTCCATTATTTTAGAAAGAGTAGAAGTAATTGCAATGGGACGATAATTGGATGGGAGGGATTTGTCACCCTTTTTAGGAACTGGCTGGATATGAGCAAATTTCCAAGCAGAAGGAAAAACACCTTCGGAATAAGAAAGTGAAAAAAGGTGGCAAAGAATAGGAGTAAGTTCGGGAGCACAGGTTTTGAGAACAAGTGGAGAAATACCATCAGGACCTGGAGCTTTCTTAGCATCCAGATTCATCAAATCCTTCTGACATCCTTTTGACGAAGACCACAGCAGGCATTGAATGGAACGTGTTGGGAATGGTGGGAGGTGTTTAACAAGATCATTAATGTTATGAGTTGGAAGAAAAATTGGATGGTAGCAGGTCAGCTTTATGCTTAGCTGAAGTGACAACAGGACCATCTGGTTTGGACAGAGGTGGGAGCAGAGATGGGCAAAAGTTGCGGCCAATAGCTTTGGCAAGGGACCAGAATGCTCGGATACCATTAGGGCAAGAAGCAAGTTTTCTATTCTTAGCCTGTTCAAAATCTGGTTTGGACTGATTAATAACTGCTTTACAATTGTTGCGAGCTTTGGTGTAGGCAGAGAATGAAGCTGAAGAATTAGAAACAAGTCAATTACGATATGCAACATTCTTCTCTTGAACAACCTTAGCACATTTATTGGAAAACCAAGGTTTAGGTAAAGGATGAGATTTTAAAGAGGAGTGTGGGATAAAGGATTCCATTCCTGCAAGAATAATTTCACTGATACGATCTGAGCAAACGTTGATATCAGAAGTTTTGAAACAGTAATCCGACCAAGGAAAAGAAGAAAAGAAGTCTCGCAGGTCATCCCATTTTGCATTCTTGTAATGCCAAACAACACAAGGTTGGGAATAGCCATGAGATAAAGGCTCCATTGGAGAAGAGACAATCACCAAGTTGTGGTGCAAAGAAGCCTGAGGCTTATGCTGCACCAGCCAAAAAAAAATTTCCGAGTTACCCTGAGAGTGAGAGAGTCAAAAGGGAATCGCCAAGAAAGAGAAGAATGATGATATCCAGCTCAGGACCCTGGGTGTGCCAAGCCCATACTCACCAGATGTGAGCCCCTGGGGTTGGTTATCATAAATCCATTGTATCTTGTCTTCCAGAAATTATGAAAATTTGTGATTGATAAATAAAATATTTAAAATAAAAATAAAAACTTTTCATTTCGTAATCAATATATACAAATCAAAATACCTTAAAGAAACCCAATAGATGTTTCACATAAACCATCTACCGCGCCTGCTCGGCACACGTGCAACTTTTTTTTTTTCTTTATTAACAACTAGGGACATATAATCGATACATTTTTTCATGATAAAATTTTAATACTGCAAATAAAAAATAATATGAAATATCTCCCATATCACAAATAACATAAAAACTATCACAAAACATTCCACAATATAAACACAAACTTTCTAGAAAAAGTACACAAAAGTCACAGATTACATGAAAAAAATTAGAGAAATATTCAAGAAAAATTTATTCTAAAAATTGCCATATGCAATTTACTTCCTTATTGATATTTGTTGTCGATCTTCTGCTTTACTGAATAGCTGGGTGATGATTACGGAGGAATGATTTGACATAACGATCCAGATAAAATTGAAGCAGTGGTTTTCCATTTAGATGCATGGTCATCATAATCTGCAACGTATTTTAATTGTCAACATTATTCATTCATTCACACAATATTCATTACGTTGAAAGCTCGCTCAGCTTCAGCAGTGTGATCGCAATTGTTTCAAAGATATTTCTGGCCTCCTTAATTGAAAAGGGAATTTCACTTGATTTTAAAGATAAACTATCTTTGACAAAATTTCTAAAATAATTAATTTTTATTTCACAATTTATCAGAAAACTTAAATTTCTTATTCGGTTTTCAGGGGTCTTGCAACCGAGACGAAAGTTCTTTCATATTGCACAATTTCGGGTAGCATATGTTTAAAATTTCTTTCAATGGTATCGTTATTTTCCTTATTTAATTTAAAATCACCCTGTTGCATTAATAACTTATCCTTTAAGGATAAACCAATGCATTTAATAACTTGTCATGAGGTAATTTTTTTACTTTCGATTTTGATTCCTTCAAATTCTTTTGACTTTGACATGTTCTCAATTTTAGCTTCATAATTTCCTTCAGAATTTTTCAAATTAGCAATAGCACTGATAGTTCGAATAATTAATCTGCTTTTACCATAGTGATGCTGTAAAGCTTCTGAAAGGTAAGAGAGCTCCTGCAGGATGTCAATCATTAGTGCTAAATGGTTAAGAAATTCCAGCTTTAAAAGTCGATTTAATAACCTGAATATTTAACTTCTGATTCAAAATGTTTGCACAAAGGGGAACAATTCCCCCACAACCCGCAATTGCCGTCCGCAAGCTACAAGCTGCCCATTGTGGCCAGAACACACGACCAATCTTTATAGTTTCCCCATCAAGTTCTTTAGTAATCATCCTTAATTCACGCTGGTTTTTTGGAGATTGGCGATACAGTTTTTTTTTTTAATTACTGCCTGTATACCATTATATTTAGAACATTTTCTACACGGTGAAAGCTTCGACAAAGTTTCAAAATCTGCCAACATTTCATCTTCATAAAGTTTATATAATATCTTAGTTGCCTCAATTCCCCCCTCTACATTGCTACTGTCACTAGATCTTTGAATACTGTGCAAAATGTCAGAATCACACAAATATTCAGCTACTGTGATCGAGTAAACAGATAGGAGAAATTTACTGGAAAGCGTGGATCACTCATTTCTCCAAAAAACATATGCCTGTTTGTCGGAGTAAAGAAGAACCACAACAAAGTTTGACCAGAGGCTATTATCCGTGCCGGGAATCTTCTTAATCCTCTGACTAGATATGGAAAGCATATTGACTAGTGCAACTTCTCGGTATGTGACTGCAGAGGTTTTACAGACACAACTAACACTGCAGCAGTGCATAGCACACACTTCTTGATTAGACCGGGGTTCGAGCCGTGGCCATCAAATACAAAGGATGCGGAAAGGTCAGGGAATGACCACCGCATATCCCAGGAGCAATATGGCTTTGGTTGCTAATGCTCCTAAAAACCAAATAACAAACAACTAACATTGTGAAATGGTAATCCTTTCAATGTCTCTCAATCTGTTCGTTACATGGAAATTTTCTTCGTTCAATGGAAACCAATTTTAATATAATTCCAAGAGGAATTCAAAAAAATTTGCTATAAAGAAGTTGGTTCAACAGAGGTCCGACTGTAATTAAATTAAAAATGAAGCAAATTTTAAAATACATAACTGATCGATTACACCATTAAATTGCTGGGGATGGGGGCCCCGCTCGTTCCACCGTGGTTTCAGCTCTGGACACTCAATAATTGCATTCAGGATTTCATTCGTAAAATAAATGATAGTCTCAATAATGGACTCGCAAATTTTCAAAAAAAAAATAACAATGGGCTCTTGCGAGCCTATTATAGCTCACCACTGGTTATTCCCTTATATAAGGCAATGGTCAGGCCACACATTGAGTACTGCATACAGGTCTGGAGGCCTCATTTTAGGAAAGATGTAGAGCTGCTGGAACAAGTACAGATAAGGGCAACGAAATTGGTAAGTGGAACAAAGGGTTGCTCTTACCAAGAAAGGATAAAGATAAGTCTCCTTTACAAGGAGACTATGTAAAGTTCTGCAAATTGCAGCATCTAGAGACTAGGCACCTGCGAGGGGATATGATTGAGGTGTATAAGGCATTGAATGGTTTGAGCAAGCTCAATTAATCTCTGATGGGATTCTTCCTCTTGCTCAGATTACGTGCCTGAAAGGATGTAGATTCAAATTGAGGAAAGACAGTTGTAGAATAGATGTGTTAAAAAAAAATGTTAAGTATTATGAAGGTGATTTATCAAATCTTATATTTTCTCCGACAAAAATTGTATCTACAATTACTGGATTAATATTTTACTTAACATTTGAAACACTTACTGTTTTGAGGTTCAGGAAAGAAAGTTCTGATTTCATAGCCATAACTACTATAGCCATCAATGCCATCTTTAATTTGTTTACCATGACGAAGTTTCTCACTTATTTTTTGTTCTCGAATTCTCTGGATGTCCCATCTGATATTAAAAATTATATTATATATATATATATTTGTCAACATTTGAAGGTTATTAATAAGAATATTAAATTATCACTGAGGATTACATGCAATTTTTTTATAATGCATACCTACCAATATTTGAAAAATGATTTGCAAATAGCAGAACTATTTATAAATATTTTACCTTTTTTTTTTTTTTTTTTATTAGGCAACAATATAGTGTGGATTCTAAGAGTAAAATATTATTTTATATGAAATCAGTTTTATAACACAAAAGATTTTTTTTCAGAAATTTCTATACCACAACTTTAAAAGCATATAATGACAATAAAATTGCATTCTTGAATTTTTTTTTCCTGTTCCATATTACTACTATAAGTACCACAAAATCAAATATCATGTTCATTTTCATAACTGCAGTGGTTATATTGTTATTAAAAAAACTTAAAACTTACAGTATCATGATGCATATAATGCATGCACAATTATATGTAACACAACTCAGTATTTTTTTTTTTTTTTTTTGAAGGGTCAACAGTACCGCAGTGATTGTAGATATAAAATATCCTGTAGCAACTGCAGGAGTTAATTTTTTTTATCATCATTCTATTTTTTTTAAGAAAATTCACTACCCTTAAAAATTCTCATAGGTGCAATCATCTATAAATACTTTTCATTAATTATTTTTATGGTCAGTAATACACAATGTCCCATAAGTCTGAAACTATAAGTCACTTTTGAAAAATAATTTAAATACATTGATCATTCACCTAAAAGAGGTGTGATCCCATAGCACGCAGTGAAAACTGATTCTTTATGATGCTCAACATTGTGTATTTTCAGAGCATACACCTTGGCTTTGTGATGACCTTACAAGTAAAAGTCCAGAGGAGTAAAGTCAGGGAGTCATGATGGTCATTCCACTGGTCCCAGCTATTCGAATCTAACATTAAAGGAACTATTTTCTGACTGCACTGTTATAATAAGCAGACATGCCATCATACTTAAACTACTCTGGATATTTAGCCTGTTCATTTGGAATGCTTGGGAAAGTTTTGTTAGTAGACAAGAGTAGATACTTCGTCTGGATTTCTTGGTTCATATGACATAACACCATGACACAGCTAAATATCAGTATCACTGATTTTTTTCTTGAATAGTCAGAGGTAGCAGTCACTGTAAATATAAAAGGTTTAAATAACTGCAATAACTATTGTAAAAAAAAAAAAATAAATAAATAAACTACAATAACCTCTTTTTTTCTAGGAAATTCATATATCACTCTCTGATTAAACACTTTTCAAAAGAAGGTCTCTAAAATTAAAAAAAGAAAAACAGTTTCTATGAGTGGTTGTTTGTTTGTTTTTGTGCTATTTATTCTCATGGTGAAATGAAAAGTTTCAATTCACAATGACACGTGAGAATTACATAATATCAACAAACAGTAGTTGCTCACAGGAATAAACAAATAAATGACATACTTTTTGTGAAAGGTTTCTGACAATTTCTTCCATAATTTTCTACTATTAAAATGAAAAATAGCATTTCTGAAAGAAATCATAAAAAATATCGCTTTTTAGTTCATTGAGACAGTACGTTAACAGATTTTTTTTTGTAAGCAAATATTATAGTTTAACTTGAAGGTGGCTAAGATCTAATCAGGCTAGGACTATTCCTTCTAAGTGCAAAAAAAATCTGAAAATGCAGGATAGTTATCACTCCTATACGTATGCTGTGGGGAGGAAAGTATTGTCTACTCATATGAACACATTCTTCGGAGAAACTAAAGACACCATCACAAATGCAATTTATGAGATCATTCAACAGCAATTGCAAAACTTCTTATTTAAGGCTACCTGCTTGCTGGCTCCATGCTACAAGGTTTCAGAGATGAAAGAGAAAATTCTTCCCCCCCCCCCCACAAGGCATCAAATTTATAACATGGTCATATAAACATAAACATAAAACTGTAAACATAAATGCCTTCCTTATGAGGAAGATGAGTTTTCTAACCACTCATTCCCAAAACTCTGTGCACTGTCTGGTGCTGACCTATGCCCTAACTTGCTACATTTTGTATGCATCTTTTGATATTACGGCAAACAGCTAGATATAACTTTAAGGATTTTAAATCCATTACATTTAAAAGTACCTGTATGTACACAAGAGAGAATGCTATAAATATTCAAATACTCTGACTTACCTTTTTCTTCTTCTCTCATCTTGTTCATATTTCAGATGTCTTCTGAAGAATACTTTGTCATCAATGTTCTAAAAATTCAAAATAATTTAAAATGTGTGTATATACACATGCATATATAAATTCATTATTATCCAAATAATTTATAAAATCAAATTGATTCTTAACACAGCACCCAGAAAGATACTGAAAAGACTTAAGATCATGAAGTAATCTCTCTCCCCTCCCACCCATTTCTACAAAAGTTTGAAGATGGAGCAGAGTAATCTTTTTGATATCCTTACTTGATTAAAATATCTACTCAAACATATAATCTAATGTTTTAAACATTGCAACTCTTATGATCCTGTGGTGTGAATACTGCAGTATAACAGTTAGCCCTGTTTAAAATAAATATATATTTGTTCATATAGCCTTATTTAAAATTAACACTGCATATATTTACCCTTTTTTTAATTCCACTATTTTAATTTTATCCTTTCTACATACATCAAAGCCTTGTACAAATTTATAGAAGCTATACTTGATTCCTTTACATATAAAATAGAAAGGTAACACTTACAAATATGAACCTGAGGGGGCATAAACTCAAATTGAGGAAAGATAGTTGTAGAATTGATGAGTGGAAATTTGCCTTTAGCCAGCAGGTTGCTGAAACAAACTTCCATCTGTCATGGAAGTTGATAGCATAAATAAATTCAAGGAAGAACTGGACACTTTTGTAGTGAATGGATGGGTAAAATGGAAAGTGTTTTTTATTTTATTTATTTATTTTTGGCTGATGCTTGCTTTCGTGCATCATATGCCTCTACAAATGCTAATGTGATTGATAGGTAATTGTATTTGTTCACATCCCAAACAGTAGTTAACTATGACCTAAACATTCATTTCCTAATTCATATTAAGTCATAATCATGTAAAAATTACAGGGAATATAGTTCCTTTCACGAGTAATTCCAAGTTTTTCAGTTCACACAAAAATTGGCTGTGAATACACATTTGTACACATATAACTACACAATAAATGAAGAAAATATAGGCCCTTCCGTTGCCAGGTGGGAAGGAGCAGCAGTGCGTAGCACATGCTTCTTGATTAGACCGGAGTTCGAGCCCGTCACCACCAAATATGGAAAGGTCGGGGAATAACCACCGCATATTCACGGAGAAATATGGCCTTAGTTGCTAATGCTCCTAAAAACCAAATAACAAACAAACAGAAAATATAGAATAGTTAAAATGTATTATAAAAATATGTTTAGCCTTTTGCTAATAAAAGTTGTTTACACTGACAACTACTTCATACATACATTATAGTAAAAGGTTCACTAGTTTTTAATTCTGTGAATGATGGAAGTAAAAAGCTGAGATTTCTCATATAATAAATAGCAAATCAATGATGGTGAACTTCTTCTTGTCTATATGCCAAAAATAAGCTGAAACACACATAACAATGTGTGCCATAGCAAAAAACTTATTAAAATAAATAATATTTATTTTAAATAGTAAATGTTCTTGTGTATATTCCAGCACGACCACCAAGTCAGAGGAGTTTACAATAAATTATCAATACAAACATTAATCATATTAAGCAGTCACAGGCTTGAACCCTGGCCCACTCAAAGAGCACTGCACTCTTGCTCCCGACCACTTGGCTATGTCATATGTATGTGTTAGTAAATAGTATTTATTGCTAATATAAGAAGGTAACAACACTATTTTCTAATGAGAACTTTGATGCTGCATAATTTTTTAAGCAAACGTTTTAAGCAAATAACTGAGTTTTTGAACATATTTCCTACGAAAATCTGTCGAAATTATTTCAGGGAGGAAATTGATGCCAACCAGTGTAACTAGCTTCCATATGGTTGTTTCTAACAGGGAGTGTAAGGCAGCACTGGAGATGGTGAGGGGTTTACCAGCTAAATTTAGCTATCTTAATATTCAATACTTGATCCGATGCTTCAGAACTGTGGTTGAGGCTGACACACATATCTGAGACATAAAGAGAAACAGTATAATGTACAGTGGCGGACAAAACTGACTCACCTTAAAAAAAGTAACATTTGTAGTGAAACGTATAAGATATTGTTTGATTATAATCATTTTGTTTGTTGCAAAGCACAGGTATTGCATCAGACAGTAATTGCATCAGCCGTTTCTATAAATATGGTGTTGGAAGGGTATACACGCTCATTGGTATCCTGTTTTGCAGAGGTGTAAGCATGGCTCCATATGTTCAGTCGACACAATTAAAAAAAAAAGTGTAGCTGTTGCTCTGTCCCAGGAAGGGCTTTCTACGCGTGCTATAGCTGATAAAACAGGCTGCCACCAGTCAACAGTATCCTGGGAGCTGAAATTAACCGCTTCATGGATTATCCTGAGATATCTTGTTTTTAGTTTTAAAAATTATTTGGAACAACACAAAATATCTTGGGGTACAATAATACCTCCAAATTTAGGACTGAAACATATTTTCTCTGGCATTTATCTGGCTAATTTTGCATAAGGCAGGTAAATCCAGAGTTTTCTCACGCCTGGCAGCAAATGACTAGCTTTCGTTTTACTTATATTGTACAACAATGTCAGAACAGTAGCACACATTCCTGTGCCGCCAATAAGCAAAATATACTTTGCTGCCCTAAATACAAAATCCACGAAAACAATATGGAAAAATATTTCAGCACCCTCCTGAAATGCCACCCGTAAGTGACGCTTACCTCGCCTGTCCACTTGTGGTGGCCGTGGGTCAGAATGTAGTTAGTTTGTGATTGCTGTTTGTGGCAGGAGGTTACTGCTTGTGCATTCCACTTGATTTTTTAAATTAATTTATATAATGAGTAATGAAGACTTTTTTCTGTGCTTTTCTTTTAGTTCAAGCACAAATTTATTAAAAAAATCTGTATAATTTGAACACTTTTTGGTGTACACGAGATAATTTGGGATAGCCCAAATGGTTCACTTACTTCTATGTATTTTCTATGAAAAAATTAATAAAAAATTATACAATGAGTATTCGCATGATGCATACTTTTAATCTGTAAAATAAAAAAAGTCGATCTGCTACGGCACATTTTCCGGGAAAAAAATGTTCCGGGAAGGGTTTTTTTTTTTTTTTTTAATGTAAACCCCAAACATAAGAGGTATTAGAACCTACAGTACTTAGTACCATAGGTATTACAACAAAAGATATTTGTTGATATTGGACTTGAACTTCTGTAGACCGTAATTTTCAAGAAATAGAAACGAAGGAAGGTTGATCTAGAAAATGGCAGTTGAATGAATAAACAAGGAAGATAAAAAGTTGGTTCTGTGAGTTTGAAGTTGGACAGTAAATGGATGTTGACTGGTGGCTGCACGTGTTCGGACTGTTTTGAAAGAGAGAGCAGGAATTATAGAAGCCAATTAAGAAGAACAGTGCCCATGGAAATATCTGTAGAAGAGGCATGCAGCAGAAACAGTACATCTATGAGACAGCAAGTGGAGAGACTCTGTTAGAGATGAATCATTAATTAATCTACCTGCCCTCTTTTGAATGGAAACAAGAAGCCTGAGAGAGGTTTTGGGGTCACCACCCCAGATGTGGGACCAATATTCCATGGCAGGGTGGATTTGTGATTTGTACAGATCACAAATCACAAATATTGGAAGAAAAGTAACGCCGCTGTTTGGAAGAAAAGTAACGGCGAGAGTGAAGGAAAAACCCTAAGTTTTTTAGATGCAGAGGAAGCAATATTTGTAATGTGCTTGTGCCAAGAAAGATTAGAAGTCAGGTTAATCCCCAAGAGATATATCATTTTGCCTAGAAATTGGAGTGTCACCAAAGATAAGTATAGGAGCAGAAGAATCCTTTTTGCGAGATAGTAGTAGTAGTAGTAGTGTCATGTGATGCAAGAAAGCAAGTGTATGAGCTTATGCAGCATCAGCCAAAAAAAAAAAAAAATATATCACACCATTCCCTCCAAATGCCTGTCCAGTTCCTCCTTAAATTTATTCAACCTATCAACTTCCACAATGACAGATGGAAGTTTGTTCCAGCAATTAACCACCCGCTGGCTAAAGGCAAATTTCCGCACATCTATTCTACATCTGTCCTCTCTTAATTTGAATTTATGTCCCCTTAGGTTCCGAACCTGAACAAGTGGAAGGATCCCATCAGAATTCATCGTGCTTAACCCATTGAAGGCCTTATACACCTCAATCAGATCACCACGCAAGTGCCTAGTCTCCAGCCACTGCAATTTGCAGAACTTAAGCCTCTCTTAGTAAGAGGATCCCTTCATTCCCCTCACCAATCTTGTTGCCCTTTTCTGTACACACTCAAGTAAATCTACATCCTTCCTAAAATGAGGCTTCCAAACCTGTATGCAGTACTCAAGGTGTGGCCTGACCATTGCCTTATACAGAGGGACAACCACCTCCTTTTCCCTGCTAGCAAAATTTCTATATATCATTGACAAAACCCCATGACCTGCCCTGGCAGTTTGTCTGCATTGCTCAGAAATCTTCATATCTAACTGCACAATTACACCCAGGTCTTTTTCATTTTCTACCACCTTAAGTATAGTACCACACAGTTGGTACATTTCTCTGGGGTTACTTCTACCCATATGCAGTACTTTGCATTTGTCAAGGTTAAACTTCTTAGCTCATCTGCCCAAATTATCTAGATCCTGTTGCAGTAGCACACTGCCATTACAAACCCTGCCAACCTTTGTACCATCTGCAAACTTCGACATTAAGCCTGATATATCTTCATCAATATCATTGATAAAGGTATATCAATGATATACCTTTATCAATTATATTTTTATTTATATTTATATTATTTAAATTATTTATCAATAATTTATATTTTTGACGGAAGATATAAGACAAGACTGAGTTTTAGAAGGATTGAAATCAACTAAGTTGTCTTTGCCCCACTGGAGAATTACCTGATGATCGGCATTTAAGGAATTGGTAGCAGATTTTCGAGAAGTTGAAGCTGATTGAGCAGGGCAAGGTTTCTCAAAATGGAAAGTGAAATGCAATGTGCTATCATCGGCAAAACTATGGATAGGATTTCCAGTCAATGGAAGAAGGTCATTAATATACAAGAGGAAAAGAGTGGAGGAAAGAACTGAATCTTGGGGGACACCGGCATTAGTGGAGAAGTTAGAAGACAGAGAGCCATCTACCATCACCCTCAGTGAGCGATCAGATTTGTTTGTTTGTTTGTTTTAGGATTTTATGGCGCATTAGCATCTAAGGCTATAATGCGCCAAGTGAGCAATCAGAGAGAAAACCGGATAACCAATTACAAAAAACAGATGGCAAACCATAACATGAAAGTTTGTTTAGAAGACCTTTATGCCAAACACGATCGAAAGCCTTTGAGAATCAAGAACAACTACTTGTGTTTCACCGAACCTTTCCATTGAATTAGCCCATAAATGGGTAACATAAGCCAGAATATCACCAGTGGATCGACACTGACAGAATCCATACTGGCAATCATTGATTAGACGGAACGTTTCTAGGTAGGTTTAAGAGCTGGAGGTTAATTGATTTTTCCATTACTTTAGAAAGAGTAGTAGAAGTAATTGCAATCGGATGATAATTTGACGGGTGGGATTTTGTCACCCTTTCCAGGAACTGGTTGGATATGGGCAAATTTCCAAGCAGAAGGAAAAACACCTTTGGAATAAGAAAGTGAAAAAAGGCGGCAAAGAACAGGAGTAAGTTCAGGAGCACAGATTTTGAGAACAAGTGGAGAAATACCATCGGGACCTGGAGCTTTGTTAGCATCAAGATTCGTCAAGTCTCCTTCTGACATCCTTTTGATGGAAGACCACAGAAGGCATTGAATGGAGCGTGTTGGGAATGGAGGGAGGTGTTTTACCAAGATCATTAATACATGAGTTGGAAGGAAAAAAATGGGATGCTAGAAGGTCAGCTTTATCCTTGGCTGAAGTGACAACAGAACAATCTAGTTTGGACAGAGGTGGGAGCAGAGATGGGCAAATGTTGTGGCCAATAGCTTTGGCTAGAGACCAGAATGCTCGGCTATCATTAGGGCAAGAAGCAAGTTTTCTACTCTTAGCCTGTTCAAACTCTAGTTTGGACTGATTAATAACTGCTTTACAATTGTTGCGAGCTTTGGTGTAGGCAGAAAATGAAGCTGAAGAATTAGAAACAAGCTAATTAAGATATGTAACATTCTTCTATTGAACAGCCTTAGCACATTTATTGGAAAACCAAGGTTTAGATAAAGGACGAGATTTTAAAGTGGAGTGTGGGATAAAGGATTCCATTCCTGCAAGAATAATTTCACTGACATGTGAAATTATTCTTAATTAATGATTAAAAATCATAAATTAAAAATTTATGATTTTTAATCATTAATTAACCTTTCACATGGGGTCATTACTTTGGAGAAGCACCTATCAGATGCTTAACCACTTCCAGGTTAAGCATCTTGCATGCATATTTCTTGTCACTGGATCATCAGGTTATTCACTTACTCTGCTACTTACCCAACAAAATAACTCCAAAAAGTATCAAACTGTGGCATGAGACTTGGGAATCAAACTGAGATTGCGAGTTTGATGAAGTTTGGTCTTTTCAGGCTGCATTTCTTTCTTTATATCATTCTTGTCTATAAATTGTTTGCTGTTTTACACTGTGTCAGAGGCTGATTTTGAGTTTTTTCATCCTTAGATTAAAAGGAAATTATAGGAAATGAAACTTATTTAAAATATTTTATTTTATTAATTTATATATTTAAATTTTATGAGGTGTAGCAATAAAGTTCCCAGGCTGGTGCTGATGGGGTCATGTTCGATGAGTTTGAAAATAAATGGAAGTGTTATGTTGTAGTTCAAATTTCTTCCAAACAGATGGTGGTACAGATTGTCCAGTAAGCTGACAGGTTGCAAGTGACAACCAGTTTCATTAGGAGCATTAATGTTCTGTATCACTATTTTGTAATGGAGTAATGAACAAATATTAAATTTTGCTTTAAACTGGGAAAATCTGCAACAGAAATGTATGAAATGTTACAAACTGTTTATGGTGGTGATGAAACATTAAGTCATACCAGTTTGTTTGAATGGTATAAGGAGTTCAAAGACAGATGTGACGATGTTTGGGATGATCCAAGAAGTGGGCACCTGTCAACAACCTCTCAAAATGGGGAAAAGTTGGGGAAATTGTGGCAAGAGATTGTTGTTTCATTCTTAGAATGATGGCTGATGAGTTGGATATGAATAAGGAGGTGATTCGTCAAATTCTGCATAAAGGTCTGTGCAAAATGTGCCGCTCACCCTCACAGATGAGCAGAAGCAACAAAGAGTATCATCACGCAAAGACTTCATCCAGAGTTGTCAAGACAATCCTAATTTCCTCGATTGCATTGTCACTGAAGACGAGTGTTGGGTGTTTCTGTACGACCTAGAGACAAAGCATCGGAGCATGCAGTGGACTTCAAAATCATCACCAAAGTGCAAAAAAGTTTCATTTACAGAAACTTTTTTGCACAGAAGTCCAGGTTCAAGATGATGCTGATCAAATAGGGTGTGATTTATAAGGAATTTTTATCTGAAGGGGAGAGGATCAATGCTGCATTCTATCTACAGGTGCTTCAAATACTATTGAAGTGCATTTCCCAGGTGAGGCTACAATTTCAAGAGAAAAGGAAACTGATTCTCGTTGCATGACAATACTCCTGCCTATTCCACACTTATTGAGAAGACATTTCTGACTAAACATGGATTTTACAGACGAATTGTCCACCCTATTCTCCTGATCCAGCACCCTTCCTCTTTCCAAAGGTGAAACTCCCCTCAAAGGAAAGAGATTTCAGATGTTGAGGATAAAGAAAAATGTAACTGCTGAACAACTGAACATCATCGAATAAGTGTATTAAATCAGGTTTACTTTGAATAAAAATAAAACCATTTGAGTTCTTTCACTTTGTGTTCTCTTTATTGCAACAGTCTGAGAACTTTATTGCCACACCTCAAAAATAAATATTAAACATTTTCTCTATTGGGGCATTACTTTTTAAAGTACACAGCTTTTATTTAAAGTGTATAGTACAATATCAAGGTACTTGCAGTGAAATTCCTCCCATATGAGCTAAATGCACTTAGTTTGCTGAAATGCTACATACAAATTAAACAGATGTCTACCTGTACAACTGGAAAGGGGAGAAACATACACAGAATTTAATTTTTGATTGCCATGTATTGTTAATATTAAAATATCTAATTGATAGCATTAAAATACATCATAACATCTCCTTGTTCAATTACATAAACTTACTTCTGTGCCTTCCATCTGATAAAAACTGGTTACCGGATGGTACCTCCAAGATGGGACTAAAAGAAAACATTATATAATCAATAAACAGTCAGATAATAATTGTGATATGGGATGCAAGGCATATTGAAACCAGAAAACATTATGCTAATCATAAAAAAAAACAAAAAAAACTAACGCTACGATTAAACTACTATTAGCTCTTTGATATCACTAGAGCAAAATATAATTACAAGTTACAGAAGTAGAACCAAAAAAACTAACTAAATAAATGGAATATGGCAGTTGTTGTTCTCAATGGGAGACAGTAAAATACAATGTTCATCAGTGAAATTTCTCCACCTAAAAGTAGTGCATGTTTTGATATCAAAACAAGTGGTGGCATATATCAATTGTAGATAAGTATGATTCAGTTTGTGGAACTGGATGCAAAAAATAATTCTGATATCATATACCTGGAATGCAGGTAAGTTTTTAATACAGTTACACATAAAAGACTGCTGTACAAATTGGAGCAGTGTGGCATTAAAGGCAAGTTACTACTATGGATAAAGGGAAGGTTGAGTGGGAGAAGACAGAGTGGTTATTAATGGACACTGCTCTTCATGGACTAATATTATTAGTGGAGTCCAACAGCGTTTGGTGCTGGGTCCATTGTTGTTTTCTGTATTTATTAATGATATTGATGAGGGTATATATCAGGCTTAATATATAAGTTTTCAGACGATACAAAGATTAGTAGGATGGTTAATGACAATAATGAAGGTATGCTGCTTCAACAAGATCTAGAATAATTAGGCAGATGGGTTGAGAAATGAAAATTTAAAAGAAAAATTTAAAGTACTGCATATGAGTGGCAGTAATCCCAGAGTAATGTACCATGTGGTACATTACATGGTACATTAAAACTCACAGATATAAACAGTAGATAGATGCTTAAAAAAATTTGTTTTTTGGTACATTATATTCAACTATCCTCACAGTTGATAACACTGGTCCGCACAAATTGTGATGCTTCCAAAATTCAGTGTTTCTGGGTGTACTTTCATTATTATAAACCGTTTTTACCTATCACATACAGCTTTTTTACAAACAGAAAGAATTGTTTTTATTAGATACACACTTCATGTATACGTGATATGCATACTGTTTTCTTTATGACTCAGAGTATTTAGATATGACAAGACCTGCAAGTCAGATAGCTATATAAACCTAGGTGGAATAGGACCAGGGTATGTCTGCCAGGGGCAAAAGTTGTAAAACAGATATCTTTTTAAGTGCACAAAGGATTATATTGTTGTAAAAGTTGGTATTAATGACATTAAGAGTAGGAGATCTGCAGATTTACTTAACAAAAAAACAAATTCAATGCTGAAAAAAAGTTATGAGTTAGGGTTAAATTTGAAAGTGTCTGCAATTCTGCCCAGACAAGATAGGAGGGAATATATTATGAGAGCTTTGTCAATCAATTCGGCCCTGGAGGGATTGTGCAAGGCTCATGGGGTAGACTTTTTCTTGGTGTGGTTTGTGCTTGTTAACAGGAGAGGCTGCTTCTACATGGATACTTAAATAGAGGGGGTGCAAGAATGTTTGCTGATGTTATCAAGGTAGCATTAGGTGGATCAGAAAACTGCTAGCTTGTGGGGGTTCATAGAATAAAAGGTTAAAAGTAGTTGCAGGCACAGGTGAAAGTAATTCTTGCACTGTTTCTATTAGAATGAGCAGTGGCCTGGATGGCAGGGTACTGGGGGGGGATTCAGGGACTGTGGGAGTCATCATGAAACAAATAAATACACGGGCTGTGTTAGGGTAACAAAGAATAAGAATAGGAGCATGTATAGCATTAGCATTAGCATTAGCAGAGGCATATGATGCAAGAAAGCAAGCTTATTCAGCATCAGCCAAAAAAAAAAAAAAAAAAAACAAAACCGCTCCCATTTCACCCCTCCGTTCGTTCGAAATACCTGTCCAGTTGAGCTTTAAATTTGTTTAGGCTATCAACTTCAACAACAAGTGATGGAAGTCGGTTCCACCAACCAACCACCCGCTGGCCAAAGGCAAATTTCCGCACATCTATCCGACATCCGTCCTTCCTCAATTTGAATTTATGCCCTCTGAGGTGATTATTCTGAGAAAGATGAAGAATCCCATTGGCATTGAGCATGCTCAAACCATTCAAAGCCTTATACACCTCTATCAGATCACCTCGCCGGTGCCTAGTCTCCAGACTCTGTAATTTGCAAAACTTAAGCCTTTCTTCGTAAGAGCAACCCTTTGTTCCATTTACTAATCTTGTTGCCCTTCTCTGTACCCGTTCAAGCAGCTCTACATCCTTCTTGAAATGAGGCCTCCAGACCTGTATACAGTACTCAAGATGTGGCCTTACCATTGCCTTATACAAGGGAATAATCACCTCCTTATCCCTGCTAGAAAAATTCCTGTATATCATTGACAAGACACCATGAGCTACTCTTGCAGCTCGTCTGCACTGCTCAGAGAACTTCATATCTGCCTGCACAATTACCCCCAGGTCCTTTTCATTCTCCACCACTGTCAGTGTAGTACCGCAGAGTTGATACGTTGCTCTGGGGTTACTGTTTCCCATATGCAGCACTTTACATTTGTCGATGTTAAACCTCATTTGCCACCTCTCAGCCCATCTGTTCAACCTTTCCAGATCCTGTTGCAGCAGCATAGCGTCAGTATTGTCCTTAACGACCCTGCCAACCTTTGTATCATCTGCAAACTTGGACATTAAACTTGATATCCCATCATCAATATCATTCATAAACACCGAAAACAACAACGGACCCAATACTGAACCTTGAGGAACTCCACTAATAACATTAGTCCAGGTTGAGCAGTGTCCATTGATTACCACTCTCTGTCTTCTGCCACTCAACCATCCCCTTATCCATAGCAGCAATTTGCCTCCAATGCCACACTGCTCCAATTTGTGCAGCAGTCTTCCATGTGCAACAGTATCAAAAGCCTTTCTAAGATCCAAATATATAATATCAAAGTTATTCCCTGCATCCAGTTCTTTTGTGACTACATCATAGTATCCAATCAAATTGGTCAGGCAAGACCTGCCCTTAACAAAACCATGCTGCATCTGAGCTATAACTGAATTCTTGTCTAGATGATCCTGCAGTGCTTCTTTAACCAGTGCCTCCATTAATTTACCTGGAACAGAAGTTAAACTAACAGGTCTATAATTACTTGTGTCAGCCTTTGATCCTCCTTTGTGAATTGGGGTTACATTTGCACATCTCCAGTCTATGGGTACCTCCCCTGAGTCCAAAGAAGCTCTCATAATTATGGCTAGGGGTTTGCATACTTCCTTTGCTGCCTCCTTTAATATAACTGGATAGATCCCATCCACCCCAGGTGCCTTTTTTATGTTTATCCTCAACAATCTCTCCTCCACTTTCCTCTCAGTTATTACAAAATCATCCAGCTCACTGACAATGTTTACTTTACCTACATCATTCTCCTTCCTGAATAACTCCTCATGCGTGAATGTAGATGCAAAATATTCGTTTAGATTGTTAGCCACCTGAGCAGGATCCTAAATAAATTTGATGAATTTGAAGTGCTGGTCAAGACATCAAAGCCAGATATTGTTGGGATATCAGAG
This sequence comes from Mastigoproctus giganteus, assembly GCF_048544385.1. Classification (NCBI taxonomy): domain Eukaryota; kingdom Metazoa; phylum Arthropoda; class Arachnida; order Uropygi; family Thelyphonidae; genus Mastigoproctus; species Mastigoproctus giganteus. The sequence continues at coordinate 140,158,770 of NC_143584.1, read as the reverse complement.
ACGTGGTGTCACACAGATATTAGGAATGCAGAATTGGAATTTGGGGAGTACAACATGTACAGAAAGGATAAACAGGTTAGGAAGGTAGGAGGGGGTTATGCTGTCAATTAAGAAAAAAACAAAATCTAATGAAGTGCATCCAGTTGACATAGATGGACAGTGCAATATTGAGTCAGTTTGGTATGACATAAGCACTGGGAAAGCAAAAATGAGAGTAGCAGTGTGTTATAGGCCTAATGACTCTAATGAGTGCAACAAACAATTGTAGAGAGAAATAGAATGGGCCAGTAAATCAGATTTTATTATAGTGGTGGATTTCAACTTCCCAGATATTGACTGGAACTTGGGGGTTGGTCACTTGCACACTAGCAAGAATTCTGTGGATTTACCAGAAGTGTAATACTCTTGATCTGGTTATCAGCAATGATTATCCGTGAATTAAGAATTTGCAGATAAAGGAACCACTAAGTGGCAGTGATCACAGTTTACTGATGTGGGATTTACTTAAAGGTATAATTACCATCGGGTGTAAAGGGAAGGGTTTTTTATTAAAGTGGTCTCAAAAAGTTTTTAAATTAAGTACGATGGGATCAACTGATAATGTTACCAACAAATTCTGAGTGGGAAGCATTCAAGGAGCTAATCATGGAAGCTATTAGGCTTTTCATACCATTTAAGAAATATTGTTCAAGGTTTAGGCATAAATGGATGTCAGATAAACTAATGAGACTTGTATCAGAGAAGAAAAATGCATGGAGTGCATATAAATGATCAGGCAACACAGAAGCCTATGGCAGATATAAGCTAGTCTGTAATCAAGTTACAAAGGAGATTAGGCAGGCAAAGGCAGATTATGAGAAAGCTCTGGCAAAGGATGCTAAGAAAAACAGCAAGGACTTCTTTACTTATAAAACTCTAGAAGGAAGGGGTTGAATCAGATTGGTCCATCTCATATTGATGGTTCGACTGTTGATGATCCTGCTCAGATAGTTGATAATCTGAATGAGTATTTTGCATCTATATTCACACACGAGTTATTAAGGGAGGAAAATGCCGGAAGTTTATCAAACTGTAACAGGGTGCTTAATGATTTTGTAATAACCAAGAGCAAAATCGAGGAGAAATTGTTGAAGGTAAACATAAGAAAGGCAGTTGGGGGGTGGATGGGATCTATCCAGTTATATTAAAGGAGGTGGAAAAGGAAGTAAGCAAACCCTTAGCCATAATTATGAGAGAATCCTTGAACTCAGGGGAAGTCCCCAATTCACAAAGGGGGGGGGGGTCTAAGGGTGACACAAGTAATTAGACCTGTTAGTTTAACTTCTGTTACAGGGAAAATAATGGAGTCACTGGTTAAAGGTGCATTGCAGGATCATCTAAAGAAGACTGCAGTAATAATTCAGAAACAACACAAGTTTGTTAATGGAAAGTCTTGTCTGACATCTGATTGGATACTATAATGTAATTACAAAGGATCTGGATGCTAAAAATAATTTTGATATCATATACTTGGATTTCAGGAATGCTTTTGACACTATTGCACATGGAAGACTACTGTATGAACTGGAGCAGTATGGTATTAAGGATAAGTTTCTACAATGGATAAAAGGGTGGTTGAGTGGGAGAAGACAGAGTGGTAATCAATGAACGCCGCTCTTCGTGGACTAATTTTATTAGTGGAGCCCCCCAGGGTTGGGCGAATTGGAGCAGTATGATGAAGGTATATGTAATGATATTGATGAAGGTATATTAGGCTTAATTTCGAGCAGATGATACAAAGTTTGGCGGAGTTGTTAATGACAGTAATGGCAGTGTGCTACTGTAACAGGATCTAGAAAATTTGGACAGATGGGCTCAGACGTGGCAACTGAAGTTTAACATTGACAAATGCAAAGTACTGCACATGAGTAGAAGTAACCCCAAAGAAACGTACCAACTGTGCGGTACTACACTTAAGGCGGTAGAAAATGAAGAAGACCTGGGAGTAATTGTGCAGTTAGATATGAAGTTTTTTGAGCACTGCACACAGGCTGCCAGAGCAGGTCATGGGGTATTGTCAGTGATATACAGGAATTTTGCTAGCAGTGATAAGGAGGTGATTATCTCTTTGTGTAAGGCAATGGTCCAGGCCACGGCTTGAGTACTGCATACAGGTCTGGAGGCCTCATTTTAGGAAGGATGTAGAGTTGCTTGAGCATGTACAGAGAAGGACATAAGATTGGTGAGGGGAACAAAGGGATCATCTTACCAAGAAAGGCGTAAGTTCTGCAAATTGCAGCGGCTGGAGGCTAGGCACCTGTAAGATGATGTGATTGAGGTGTATAAGTCCTTGAATGGGTTGAGCATGATGAATTCTGATGAAATTCTTCCGCTTGCTCAAATTACAAACCCGAGGGGGCATAAATTCAAATTGAGGAATGGCAGTTGTAGAATAGACGTGTGAAAATTTGCCTTTAGCCAGTGGGTGGTTAACTGCTGGAACAAACTTCCATCTGTTGTTGTTGAAGTTGATAGCCTAAATAAACTCAAGAAGGAACTGGACAAACTTTTAGAGGGAATGGATGTGTGAAATTGTCTTTTTTTGGCTGATGCTACATAAGCTCATAACACTTGCTTTCTTGCATTGCATATTTCCATTGCTATTACCATTAACCTGCAAGGTGGTTCTTCTGCATTTAGCTGTTTTCTGGTGCAGTTGTGCTATCTATTATCTACTTCTAATGTGATTTTCATATTCTCTGTCTTTGGTAACAGCAACCCATGGTAGTCTGAACAATCCAAATATATTTTGTTACATTTGTGGTAATTATGTTGCGACAAAACAAAGACAGAATACAGTCAGTCCTCATATAGCATGATAGTTGTGTTCCTAGAAACCCTCGTGCAATGCAAAATTGTACAATATAAATAACAGGCCCTATGGGAAAAATAGGGTTAGGTGCCGACCACCCAATATTGAACACACATTTGTAACCAAAACATTACCAAACACAATAAATAATCGTAATAAAATATGTAAGTATTTTATTACGACTATTACATAATAAAATATTGCTTTTGCTTCTATCATAAGCAAACTTGTTCTTTATTTGATCTTCTATCCAAACGGGTGTTCCATCTCTTCCAATTCTTTGTGTCTTGAGCTAATGGATTTTGTTACACTGAGTTTTTCCTGCTATGAAAGTTGTTTTTATTTTCTCTGCATTCTTTCTAATTCTTGGCGTAACTTCATTTAGGCCTGTAGCACATGCAATGTCACATGTTCTTTCATTTCGCTCAAAGTGTTTCACAATTTCATATTTTTTTCTCTATCGACAGAGGCGGACTGGCCATAAGCCTTACCGGGGAAACCCCCGTGGGCCAGAGGCCAGAAGTGTGATTTAGACCATAAAAGCTAGTATGAGAGCGCAACAAATTTTCCTGGGTAAGAATTTTTGACCCAGTCAGCCTCTGTCTATCAATATTGCTTTTCTTTTTCTCTCTGAACCTGTAGTGTCTTCACCAGGACACTTCCTTTTCATACCTTTTAAGTATTTTACTCATTTTTAGAGAATAAAGCACAATTACAAAATGATGAGGCACGCTTGATACACAAAACAAGGCTGCAGGCGTGTTATTTGTTATTCGTTTTTTTTTTTTAGGAGCATTAGCAACTAAGGCTATATTGCTCAGGGATATGTGGTGGTCATTCTCTGACCTTTCCGCATCCTCCGTATTTGGTGGTGACGGGCTCGAACCCCGGTCTAATCAAGAAGCGTGTACAACGCACTACTGCTCCTTCCCACCTGGCTACGGAGGCGGCCTGCGGGCGTGTAAACAACTGAATAAACAACACCGTAAAGGCAGAGACACTATTAATAATTAACACCTCACTAGCTCACATTTTACTAAAGCACATTTCTGGGGGTTACTACCATAAAACAATAAAAACAATTTGAAGTTACGTTTCTGCTAGTGGAATCTGTTATAAACTGGTAGTAAACTCAATCTAATTGCATTTATGATAATATGGATAGCTGGAATTGTGTGGGTTTTTACGTTATTATGGTGAAATGTGTTTCCCCTTCACTGATATAAAAAATATAAATACATTTTCAGAATCTTCTCTTCATTCCTATCGTGTTATGTTCAGTTGAAGCGATTCTGCGTTCTGCCATTTCTTGTAAACACAAAAGCAAATCATGCATAAGCGAATTCTGTTCATATTATATACGATATCGTTCCCATATTTATAAATCGTGTATGATCGAATTCGTGTAATGTAAACGCAAGTTATACGAGGACTGACTGCATAACAAAATTTGTGAAAAATGTATAAGTGATCAAGATAAAATTCAGCCCCCCAATAAGTGTGTGTGTGTTTGGGTGCGTGCGTGGGTGCAGGTGTGTGTGTGATTGTGGAAGTGTGATGAAAAAAAAAAAAAAAAATCATCATATTTGACATTCCCATGGTGTAGAGGGAACCTCAGGATCATATTAATAACTGCTATTTTCATTCCATAAATATTTTATAAATAAACAAGGAGTTACCTTTTATTCAATCAGTAGGATTTCTTATTTACCAAATCTCCTTCTGCAAATAAATTACGAAATGATACGTTGAAACAAAATTACATAATTTAAAACTCATAATGTGTTCCTTACTTTTGACACATAGACAGGCCAACACCCCAGGATTACAGCAGTGAACCCCAACCTGATCCCAGAAATATTAAATCCCCCCGTGCAACATCTAGTGAAGGAAGACACTTTGTCATAAACGCGAATTTGGAATACAAATAAAATGCTATTAAAATGAGATAAAAGTATAAAACAATGAAATTAAAAAATTCCTCACTAGAATACGAACAAAACTAACACCATTAGTTTCATTCCACCCTGTGAACATGACACTAGTCGAAAAGTTTTAGTCCGCTTAAGGGAGCAATTCTTTAATTTCATTGTTTTATCGTATTTTAATAGTATGTTATTCATATTCCAGTGAGAAAAATTTTTTAATTTCATTGTTTTTTTGTACTTTTATCTTATTTTAATAGTATTTTATTTGTATTCCAAATTCACATTTAAGACAAAATGTCTTCCTTCCTAGAGGTTGCACGGGGGTTTTAGTATTTTCGGGATCATGTTAGGGTTCACCGCTGTAATCCTGGAGTGTTGGACTGTCTGTGTGTCAATAATGAGGAACACATTATTGACACTCTGATGAGTACAATGAACAATTGTACAGAGAAATAGAGTGGGGCTAGTAAATCGGAACGTCTTATAATGGGGGATTTTAACTTCCCAGATATCGACTGGAACTTGTGGGTTGGTCACTCACACACTAGTCACACTTTTGTGGATTTATTGGATGATTGTTTTCTGCAGCAGCATGTTCGAGAGGCAACCAGAGAAAGCAATACTCATGATCTGGTTATCAGCAGTGATCATTCGTGTATTAAGAATTTGCAGATAAAGGAACCACTAGTGGCAGTGATCACAGTGTACTGATGTGGGATTTACTTAGATTTAATTACCATCAGGGGTAAAGGAAAGGGTTTTTGCTTCAGCAAAGGTGAGTACAGTGGTCTCCAACAGTTTTTAAATTCTGTACAGTGGGATCAACTGACGATGTTACCAACAGTAAATTCTAAGTGGAAAGCATTCAAGGAATTAATCTTGGATGCTACTAAAAGTTTCATACCTATTAAGAAATATTGTTCAAGGTTTAGGGCTAAATGGTTATCTAATGAACTAATGAGACTCGTAACAGAGAAGAAAAATGCATGGGATGCATATAAATTATCAAGTGACTCAGAAGCCTATGGCAGATATAAGCTAGTCTGTAGTCAGGTCACAAAGGAGGTTAGGCAGGCGAAGGCAGATTACGAGAAATCCTTGGCAAAAGGTGCTAAGAAAAACAGCAAGGATTTCTTTACTTATATAAACTCTAAAAGGAAGGGGATGAATCTGACTGGTCCACTTGACATTGATGGTTCGACTGTTGATGATCCTGCTCAAATAGCAAACAAACTGAATGAGTATTTTGCATCTACATTCACACATGAGGAATTATTAAGGTTTGAAAATGGCAGAAGGTTATCAAATTGTAGCAGGATACTTAATGATTTTGTAATAACTGAAAGCAAAGTGGAGGAGAAATTGTTGAAGTTAAACATAAGAAAAGCACCTGGGGTGGATGGTATCTATCCAGTTATATTAAAGGAGGTGGCAAAGCAACTAAGCAAACCCTTAGCCATAATTATGAGAGCATCCTTGGACTCAGGGGAGGTTCCCACGGACTGGAGATGTGCAAATGTATCCCCAATTCACAAAGGAGGATCGAAGGGTGACACGAGTAATTACAGACCAGTTAGTTTAACTTCTGTTCTGGGTAAAATAATGGAGTCACTGGTTAAAGATGCATTGCAGGATCATCTAGACAAGACTGCAGCAATAATTCAGACACAGCATTGGTTTGTTAAGGGAAAGTCTTGTCTCACAAATTTGATAGGATATTATGATGTGGTTACAAAGGAACTGGATGCAAAAAATAATTTTGATATCATATATTTGGATTTCAGGAAAGCTTTTGACACTGTTGTGCACGGAAGACTATTGTACAAATTGGAGCAGAATGGTATTAAGGGTAAGTTGCTACAATGGATAAAAGGATGGTTAAGTGGGAGAAGACAGAGGGTAGTAATCAATGGGTGCTGCTCTTCGTGGACTAATGTTATTAGTGGAGCCCCACAGGGTTCGGTGTTAGGTCCACTGTTGTTTTGTATATTTATCAATGATATTGATGAAGGTATATCAGGCTTAATGTCGAGGTTTGCAGATGATACAAAGGTTGGCAGGGTTGTTAATGACAGTAATGGCAGTGTGATACTGCAACAGGATCTAGATAATTTGGGCAGATGGGCTAAGAAGTGGCAACTGAAGTTTAACCTTGACAAATGCAAAGTACTGCATATGGGTAGAAGTAACCCCAGAGAAATGTACCAACTGTGTGGTACTACACTTAAGGTGGTAGAAAATGAAAAAGACCTGGGAGTAATTGTGCAGTCAGATATGAAGTTTTCTGAGCAATGCAGACAGGCTGCCAGGGCGGGTCATGGGGTTTTGTCAATGATATATAGAATTTTGCTAGCAGGGAGAAGGAGGTGATTGTCCCTCTGTATAAGGCAATGTTCAGGCCACGCCTTGAGTACTGCGTACAGGTCTGGAGACCTCATTTTAGGAAGGATATAGATTTACTTGAGCGTGTACAGAGAAGGGCAACAAGATTTGTGAGGGGAATGAAGGGATCCTCTTACCAAGAGAGGCTTAAGTTCTGCAAATTGCAGTGGCTGAAGACTAGGCACCTGCGTGGTGATCTGATTGAGGTGTAGAAGGCCTTGAATTGGCTGAGCACGCTGAATTCTGATGGGATCCTTCCACTTGTTTAGATTACGAACCTAAGGGGGCATAAATTCAAATTACGAAAAGACAGAAGTAGAATAGATGTGCAGAAATTTGCCTTTAGCCAGCGGGTGGTTAATTGCTGGAACAAACTTCCATCTGTCATTGTGGAAGTTGATAGGTTGAATAAATTTAAGGAGGAACTGTACAGGCATTTGGAGGGAATGGTGTGATTTTTTTTTTTTTTTGGCTGATGCTGCATAAGCTCATACACTTGCTTTCTTGCAACAAATGCCACTACTACTACATTATGAGTTTTAAATTATTTTAAATTATGTAATTTTGTTTCAATGTATCATTTTGTAATTTATTCACATAAGGAGATTCGGTAAAGAAGAAATCCTACTTACTGAATAAAAGGTAACTCCTTGTTTATTTCTAAAATAATTAATAGAACGTAGGAAAAATTGAGCATATGTAAGCTCTCATTTATGTAGTTCCATAAATATAGCAGGTTATAATGTGAAAAACAAGGAGAGCGTTTGTGTACTCCAACAACATTACTGCTACTGTAAGGCCACCCGCCATGGATCTGAATATACACTATGGACCTGAACTACCAGTACCATCTCCACTAGATGTTCTTTGAACATATGCCATCAGATCACAAATCTGACATGTATGATCTACAGCAATGGTTCTCAACCTTATTTTGCTTGTGGCCCACTTCTGAGTTTCATTCACCTCTGTGGCCTCACTTCTCATATTGTTTAATCATAATAAATGTAATATTTTTAATAAATATGTCCTTTATAAACTGCACTTTTTATTTATAACATGTATTATTTGTTTATAATATAAGGAATATTAATAATAAAAAAGGGGTTTATTCACAATATACAATTATGCTCCTAACAAAAAAATATTAGAATAATATTATTGTCCCTTAGTTTAGTGAGATCTGCAAGGATCTCACTAATTTCCTTTTTATATTAGTAATAATTTTATTTTAGAAGTGAACTTTTCACGCCCACTTAACAGTTTCCATGCCCCCCAATTTTACAACTTTTACCTGTGGCCCTTCAGAAATATAGCATGACCCCCATTGAGAATCACTGATCTAGAGGATAACAGACTATTGTAGAGAAAGAAATTTACAACTCTAGACCATGGCTGTTACATAAAGTGAACTTTACAACCTCATGAGAGATTTAAATCTACCCAAAGGGTCTGAAGAGCTTTCAGTATCAAGACTGAAACCCAAGAATATGCTAGCCCCACAAAGTCTATTTTTGGTATAGATATCATGAAAAAGCCATCTAATGCTTGATATAGCTTTTGATATTTATGTTTTTATATATTTTATTAGTATTTTTATATAAAAAATAACCTATTTGTAAAATCTGTAAAAATAGAAATAAACAGAAGCATGCCCACCCACTAATTTGTTTTTTATGTAAAAAAATTCTGTTGTGATAATGCAAATTTCAAGTAACTTAAAATGCAGGCCAGTGTAATTAATGGAAAGGAAACAGGAAGTGTAAAAATTCCTCTAACTGGATATTTACCTTTAAAGACAGGATCACAAAAAAAAAAAAAAGAAAAAAAAGTAATTTGTTCTATTGAAACAGAGTCCCCACACACTCCTTAAGATAACAGACAGGTTCAACAAGCTCCTGTGTCCTAGGTCATAATATTCACTGTAGGTAAGAACCAGTTCATCCACTTCTAGACAGCATGGGAGTATACAAACTGGTATATCTCGGGATCTGGTTTCCAGCCCAGCTCACCATATATATTGCCATACAATAATCCTATCTATGCCAACTACCATTCAGTCACACAGAGGACATTTATGAGACATGGTAAGATGACACTACATTCTTTGAGATAATCTGGCCAATCACAAGACAATCTTAGATAGCAAAAATCCATATCTTCTGTATCTTATGATCACTCAGTCACTAGGGTGAGATGGGTTGGTTATATGTTTAGAAGCACTAAGGCAACTAAGATGTCAATATGCTATATAAATTGCATAATATTCTCTTTTATAGAAAATCTGAGTTTTTCAGGAAGAAAGAATGAGACAACTGACATCCAAGATTGATTAAGTCAGTCACAGTGTAGGAAAAGCTCACAGTAGTTCCTCCTACCCAGATGGGAAATGAAATGAGTTCAATTATCAGGGCATCTGTTATCCCAATGACGACAGGTGCCTGTTTCTATTTGAGCCATTCAATTGAGTTTTTGGTCCCACTGTTGTAACTTCTAAATAATTATATGTCAATATATGACATTACTATTACTGGGCTAATAGTTCATCCTTATGCTCCTAGTTGGTATAATTAGGTAAATAATTAGAAAAAATATGTTGAGAACAATTTCAATTTGTTACAGACAAATATAAAATAAAATATAAAAAAAAAAAAAAGTCCAAGTCCACTAGAATATAGTGGACTTGGACTTTTAATGAGAATATCATCTATAATGATATTCTCATTATAGACAAAATACAAGTTAAAAAGTGCAAATGCTGAAGAAGAAAACAGAAGAAATTAAGAAAATCTGTCATATACTCACTTTGAATCTCTATATATGTCAATAATAATTTTTACTATAACCAGATGAATACAATCATGTAATACAGTTTGCATGACGTGAATATGATGTTACATAATAAACAGCTGCAACAAAGTTGATTCACCTTTCAATTTCTTCCACACCTCTGGAGAAATGCCATGGAGAATGGCATCTCTAATTTATCCTTATTTTCAAGGAGAGTGAAGAGAGATTAAAAAAAAAGTAACTTGTACCTCATATTAATTTCACTAATACCATTATTCTTGTTCACACTTTTCCATAACAAGCATATCCCCAATTACAACTGAATGCTGGCTAATAACCTGACAATGTGAAACTAGAAAGGCAAGTCAAGTGTAAATGCTTGAACTATGTTTCTTCAAACTCTAAAGTTGCACAAATTTCTTTCCATATTGTGAAGAACAAAAGTAAAATAGCATGTGCCCAAGCAGCATCAACAACAATTAAAATTACATAACAGATGTATATTTTCAAAAATATGTACAAGAAAAATTTAATTATTGCTGCAGTTTAAAGCACTCATTATAGAGAAAAGTTTCATGTAAATACATCTTTAAATCATTATTACTATAGAATTTATTTATATTTAATGTTAAATTTATGGTTCTTTAATTTAAAGCATTACAGAGAAATTAAGTATACTTAATAATGGGCTTTTTCTGTATAAAAAAAGGTAAAATTTTTGCTTAAAATTGTAGGTATTTCACAATTACACTTACAACCATAGATATATCATAAATGATGAAGCTTGTTTGTTTGTTTGTTATTTGGTTTTTAGGAGCATTAGCAACTAAGGCCATATTGCTCCAGGAATATGCGGTGGTCATTCCCTGACATTTCCGCATCCTCTGTATTAGGTGGTGACGGGCTCGAACCCTGGTCTAATCAAGAAGCGTGTGCTACGCACTGCTGCTCCTTCCCACCTGGCTACGGAGGCGCGCCCCTAAATGATGAAATACACTTGGTGCACCTGTTTTACTTAATATGATACCCTCCATTCAGTGTTCTATTGATAGTGATAATGAATTAACACAAGTTTATTCTTTCTTTTTCTCCAAAATTAGATAAAATTTGTATTTACAATGCCAGTTAATACTTAGGACAGTCCAGTCTTGTATCTGTGTGCCTTTTTCAGCTTAAGGTAACAGGCATATAGCTGTAGAAGAAATTCAAGGAGCTATTATTTCATTAATCTTTTAAATATCTGTTCTTCCACTGTAATATGAGTATTTGTGCAAGAAACGAATGTATACTAGTGATGATTTTTATATTCAAATTTTAAATTTATAGTAAGAAAGAGAAGAGAAAGAACTAGACAACAATTAAAAGTTTCCTTTTTTAAAATTTATTAATTTCTAAAATTGGGAAAAAAAACCTACATCTTATAAGTGAATAGATTTATCATGCTTATTCATAACCTGACTGAGGCTTGCTATTTGTGCAGTTGTCAAAACAGTTTTTACAGATAATTTCTTGACAATCCTTACAAATTTACTTTTATCAGTTAATACAAAAATTAAGTTCTTTCACCTTTTCCACTTGGATAAATATAGCACTTCTATTATCAGTTGTTGTCTGTTTTGTTGGTGGTTCTTTGTCATTATGATTCGCTTTAGATATGATGGGCTCTTCAGCTTCATTATTCATTTAACATTAATTATTTTATTATATTATTCAGTTTTTTAATTACTTCTTTATCTTCAATTTATTCTTACCATTGAGTTGGATCATTAATACTCATTTTGTAAATTTGTAAAACGAAAACACAAAAGAAAATAAAAATTAAATATTCAAACTATTAAAATTTAGAACTTATTACTTAATGTCAAAAAATCAAGATTGAAAAAATGTTTAAGTTAAAAATTATGTTGCACAAGATTTACACAAGATAAATTTTACCCAATAAACTTCTAGCTTTTAATAAATTGTACAGAAAATAATTATATAATAATAAAATAAATTAATAAAATTAATATAATAAATTATACACACTAACAAAGATGGTCACAAATAGTATGCAAAAATAGTATGCATCAAATTGTTGAAAGAAATAATCAAATAAAACAGTTGAACGAAGAAAGGTAACCCAAATCAATGGTATTCCACATGAGATATTATAGAGCAGATATCATTGAAATACAGGCCTATCCTGACCAAATAGGAGAGTTAAGAGAACACAAAAAAATGATTAATTATTTTTTAATAAATTTAGCATATAAATCCAACATGTATGGAGACTTTTCATTTAGGTGAAGTAATGTCCTGGCAGATACATATTATAAAGGCATTGATGACTGGGTGTATATTATTTATCACACACTTCATTGTCATTCAACAAAAAATGCATAGAAAATTGTAGCTGTAGCATCTCAAAATGCTACAGATACAATTTCAGAAGATTACACATTCCTAGAGATCTCTATGCACAAAAAGCTTAAAAATTTATAGAAAAAGCAGGATTATGTTTCCGGTTATACCTTTATTGCAATCAGTAGTAAAAATATAAATTTACACGGCTAACTGATGTAATACTAGCAGCAACAATATTAGGGGTTAAGCTTTTTGATTTCAGGATATTTCTGTAAAATCAGAAAGTGTGATTCTGTTAACATACTCTGGCAACTTCATTTTCTGATGTGTGCTCATTGAAGAGATTTACTTTTGTTGCTATACTCAATTGGTTTATAAAATCATAATCGACTGGAAATCAAGCAGTTTTCCATGTTTCAATTGCTTGAGTATTTTAAAAACTACCTACTCAAATAATCAAAATTGAATTTGATGTCATTTTATTTTCTGAAGGCCTCAAATACATTCTATAGCATATAAATTACCAAAAACATTTAATTTTTATCAGCTGTCAGAGCTTGTCCTCCTCCTGCATCTTTTCAGGAGGAAAAAGACCTCCAACACTACGTTTCACATAAATTTTGGGCAAAAATGATAAAATTTATTGAAAATAGTTGGGGGGGGAAAAAAAAAAATTACAAAAAACATTCAAATGACCCAACAAGTTTTGTGCCAATTTTTGATGATATTTCAAAAAGATAGGCCTTTTCAAAGTAATTTTTATAGTGGGTACAGACTAATTTGGCTGTGTAAGACTTGCACACAAGGTGCGTAAAATTCTTGTTGTAGAGCTCTTGATATCTTTAGTTCATCAAAAAGTCTGAGTTAACTTTAGTGGACTTCTTAGAATGGCTTCATATAGATTACTAATATCAGGCTTCAGTTGTAACTGTTCCTTGTCTAAAACACTAGCCATATTATCAAAAGTTTTTACTTTTCTTTAAATTGTGGCTCTTAAAGAGATGAAGTAAACTTTGCCATCACCCGTTCCCTCTGCAACATTTACAGTTTCATGTTTTAAATATAATTTCACTATCTGTATCCTTCCCACAGTATATCTTTATCCATTATTATTTGAATAAAACTTTCAAGTACTGAAACACCAAAACACAGACAGTAGTTTATTAAAAGAAAAATAATTATTGTAGAGAAAAAAAATTTTATGACAAAATTAAGTGCCTCATGATGTGGCCCAGCCTGAATACATAGTACAATACGCATTATTAAGAAAACAATATATGTTCTTTAATTATTAAAAGAATACTTGCCCACCTTCAATTGTCTCATTAATTATAGGGATATCTGGTGATATTTCTTGCTGAGGAAGGTAATACTGTGTTTCTGTTTTTAAAATGTCCTCAATTTGTGCTTTGTTGAACATTCTCCTACTCCTTCCACTTCTTTCACTAGTGTGCTCCTTCTTGGAATGACCAGCATGTGATATATCTACTGAGTCAGCTGGAGTTGGTGGGATTTTTATTGTGCCTACTGTTGCAGTCTCTATAATGCTATCTTCATCATCATCATCATGAAAATCTGATGCTGAAGACTGTGATGTTGCAGAAGATGAAGATGATGTAGCAAGTACTTTTGGTGGTACAGATCTTGGAGGGCCAAAATATCTCCTAAAATTATTTATTTTAAAATTAATAGTTCAGATATTACAAATTCATGAAAATATTAATTTTCAGACAATGAAAAATCTCATCACAACAATTATAATTTCATTTAAATTTGAGAATAACAATCATAGTGATTATTACCTGATGTAAAGGATTTTGAACAATTATACCCTTTTTATTTTTTAAATCGTTATTCTCTTATACATAAAAAGTAAAACTGTTATTACCCATTAATATTGGTTATTATTATAACTAATATTAATTCTACAAACATTTTATTCTTTTTCATAAATTTTAAATCAATAAAACCTTATAAAACAAAAGAGAAATTAAGATATCTTAAGAAAGGAAGCATAAAAAAACAAACTAACTAAAAGGAAACACTAATGCTTTGAATCTAGCAATAACTAATGAACAATGAAAAGAATATCAGAATTATTTTGAGAAAATAACACTAGTCCGAGTTATGATTTTTTGTTTTACTGTCTAGAGGTGCACTCTCTCTCCAAGTGATAGTGAGCTTGGGCTCACACTTACTTTAGAAATGACTATTTCATCCAAAAGTCAATATAAAGTTACTAATATTATTTTAAATCAATTAACATCACAAAGAATGCAAATCCATTATTCATTAACACTTGAAAGCACTACTTCAACCAGTTTTGAAGATACTGGGCCCAATCATCAGACAAGAACGGGCCCAAGGCAGAATGCACTGGTCCCACAGGAACTAGTAGTTCTTGGTGACTCTATTGTCAGGGAAACGGGGAACATGCTTTGTAAAAAGGATAGGTGGAACAGGAGCAGGGTATGTCTGCTAGGGGCAAAGGTTGATGATGTTGTAGAGCGGATATCATCTTTTAAGGGCAAAAGATGATATCCGCAAAAAGGTGATATAGTTGTACACGTTGGCACTAATGATATTAAGAGTAGGAGACCGGCAGAATTATTTAACAAGTACAGGTCACTGTTGAAAAAAAGCTGTGAATTAGGAAAAGCTGTGAAAAAAAGCTGTGAATTGAATTTGAAAGTGTCTGCAATTCTGCCCAGACAGGATTGGAGGGAGTATATGATGAGAGCCTTGTTGATTAATTCAGCCCTGAAAAGACAGTGCAAGGCTCAAGGGGTAGAATTTTTTTCAGCCTGGTCTGTACTTGTTAACAGAAGGGACTGCTTCTACAGGGAGGGGATACACTTAAATAGAAAGGGTGCAAGAATATTTGCTGATGCTATCGAGGCAGTGTTAGGTGGGTCGGAAAACTGCTAGCTTGGGGAGATACAAGGACTAATAGATTAACAGTAGCCACTGGCAGAGGTGAAAGTGATTCTTGCACTGCTTCTATTGGAATGAGCAGAAGCCTGGAAAACAAGATGCAGGATATTTCAGAGACTGCTGGGAGTCATTGCGGTACAAGTAAACACATGGGTTGTGTTAGGGTAGCTAAGAAAAAGAACAGGTACATGCATACTTGCATGTACACCAATGCTAGGAGTTTGGTTGATGAATTTGAGGTATTGCTCAAAGCATCAAAGGAGGATATTGTTGGGATATCGAAGAAGTGGTGTCACACAGATATAAGGAATGCAGAACTGGAATTTGGGGAGTACAACGTCTACAGAAAGGATAGACAGGATAGGAAGGGAGGAGAGGTTATGCTATTAGTTAAGAAACACACAAAATCCAAGGAAGTGAAGCCAGTCGACATCGCTGGACAGTGCAGTGTCGAGTCAGTTTAGTGTGACAAAAGCATTGGGAGATCAAAATTGAGAGTAGGAGTGTGCTATAGGCCTAATGACTCTGATGAGTATAATAAGAAACTGTACAGGGAAATAGAGTAGGCCAGTAAATCAGAGTCTTATAATGGGGAATTTTAATTTCCCAGATATTGACTGGAATTTGTGGATTGGTCACTCACACACTAGCAAGGCTTTTGTGGATTTATTGGATGATTGTTTTCTACATCAGCATGTTAGGGAGGCAACTAGAGGGAGTAATACTCTTTATTTGATTATCAGTAGTGATTCTTCATGCATTAAGAATCTGCAGATAAATGAACCACTAGGTGGCAGTGATCACAGTGTGCTGAAGTGGAATTTACTCAAAGAAGTAACTACCATCAGGGGTAAAGGGATGTGTTAATGCTTTCGTAAAGGCAACTACGATGGTCTGAGACAGTATTTAAAAATTCTATACAGTGGGACCAACTGATGATGTTACCAACAGCAAATTCAAAATGGGATGCATTCAAAGAACTTATCTTGGAAGCTACTAGGCTTTACATACCAACTAAGAAATATTGTTAAAGGTTTAGGCCTAAATGGATGTCAGATGAACTAATGAGATACATGGCAGAGAAGAAAAATGGATGGGATACATACAAATTAACACGTGACACAGAAGCCTATGATAGATATAAGTTGATCTGTAACCAAGTTACAAAGGAGGTTAGGCAGGCGAAGGCAGGTTACGAGAAATTTTTGGCAAGGGATGCAAAGAAAAACAGCAAAGAGTTCTTTACTTATGTAAACTCTAGAAGGAAGGGGATGAATCAGAATGGTCCACTTGATATCAATGGTTCAACTGTTGATGATCCTGCTCAGGTAGCTAACAAACTAAATCAATATATTGCATCAACATTAACACATGAGGAGTTATTCAGGGAGGGGAATGCCAGAGGTGTATTCAACTCTGGCAGTAAGCTAGATAATCTTGAAATAACTGAGAGTAAAGTAGAGGAGAAATTGTTCAAGATAAACACAAGAAAGGCACCTGGGGTGGATGGGATCTATCCAGTTATATTAAAGGAGGAAGCAAAGGAAGTAAGCAAATCCTTAGCCATAATTATGAGAGCTTCCTTGGACTCAGGGGAGGTACCCATAGACTGGAAATGTCAAATGTGACCCCAATTCACAAAGGAGGATCAAAGGCTGACAAGTAATTATAGACCTGTGAGTTTAACTTCTGTTCCAGGAAAATTAATGGAGGCACTGGTTAAAGAAGCACTGCAGAACAGGATCACCTAGACAAGACTTCAGTTATAGCTCTGACACAGCATGGTTTTGTTAAGGGGAAGTCTTGCCTGACCAATTTGATTGGATAGTATGATGCAGTCACAAAAGAACTGGATGCAGGGAATAACTTTGATATTATATACTTGGATCTTAGAAAGGCTTTTGATACTGTTGCACATGGAAGACAGCTGCACAAATTGGAGCAGTGTGGCATTGGAGGCAAATTGCTGCTATGGATAAAGGGGTGGTTGAGGGGGAGAAGACAGAGAGTGGTAATCAATGGACACTGCTCATCGTGGACTAATGTTATTAGTGGAGTCCCTCAGGGTTCAGTGTTGGGTGCATTATTGTTTTCTGTATTTATAAATGATATTGATGATGGTATCTCAAGCTTAATGTCCAAGTTTGCAGATGATACAAAAGTTGGCAGGGTTGTTAAGGACACTACTGATGCTATGCTGCTGCAACAGGATCTGGAAAGGTTGAGCAGATGGGCTGAGAGGTGGCAAATGAAGTTTAACATTGACAAATGTAAAGTACTACATATGGAAAACAGCAATCCCAGAGCAACGTATCAACTCTGTGGTACTACACTGATGGTGGTAGAGAATGAAAAGGACCAGGGGGGTAATTGTGCAGGCAGATATGAAGTTCTCTGAGCAGTGCAGATGGGCTGCAAGAGTAGCTCATGGTGTCTTATCAAGGATATACAGGAATTTTTCTAGCAGGGATAAGGAGGTGATTATTCCCTTGTATAAGGCAATGGTCAGGCCACACCTTGAGTACTGTATACAGGTCTGGAGGCCTCATTTCAAGAAGGATGTAGAGCTGCTGGAATGAGTACAGAGAAGGGCAACAAGGTTAGTGAAGGGAACAAAGGGTTGCTCTTACGAAAAAATCTTAAGGTTTTCAAATTACACTGTCTGGAGACTAGGCACCAGCGAGGTGATCTGATAGAGGTGTATATAGCCTTGAATGGTTTGAGCATGCTCAATGCTGATGGGATTCTGCCTCTTGCTCAGAATAATCACCTGAGAGGGCATAAATTCAAATTGAGGAAAGACAGATGTAGGATAGATGTGCGGAAATTTGCCTTTAGCCAGCGGGTAGTTGGTTGGTGGAACAGATTTCCATCCCTTGTTGTGGAAGTTGATAGCCTAAATAAATTTAAGGCTCAGCTGGACAGGTATTTCGAACGAACAGAGGGATGAAGTGGAAGTTTTTTTTTTTTTTTTTTCTGTCTGATGATGCATAAGCTTGCTTTCTTGCATCATGTGCTTTTACTGATTCTAAAGAGGTAGCGAAATAGCATTATTTTCTCAAACTATTTCATTACCTTCACTGAAATAGTACCCTGCTTCTTTACTAATGCATTGGGCCAATGCAGTAAAGTAATAGAGATCACATTATACATGTAACAAAAGTTACATTTTCAATTGGAAATGTTTTTTTAATATACTGTTTGGCTGCTCATTTAGACCATCATTTATTCAGTTGTTCAAAATAAGTTGATAATTGAGGCTACCTGTTATCTGATGATAAAGCCAAATAGCTCTGATTTTTTTTTTTTTTTTTTTTTTTGATTTGGTAGTTGTTGGCGCATCCGCTTCTGTGGCCATATTGCACCTCCCAAGGTTTTTGCAGTACTTTGATCCAAGCCCGAGGCGGGAATCGAACCCGCGACCTTTGGGTTGCCAGGCAGATACTTTACCCACTCGGCTAGCCCGGTCGGCCCAAATAGCTCTGAAACCAGTAACAACGTTGCCTTTGAGTTTTTAACGAATAACTGATCCACTTTCTTCATCATGTTATTTGATTAAAAACAACATTAATAATTTTAGGTTGACTCATGTATAACAGTATTTTCTATAGTGAGTGTAAGCTACTCAGAAAAAAACTGTTAACTACAAGTTACTGGAGAGAGAATAATGTCCCCAGACAGTAAACACAATGCACAGCAGCACTTTTCCTCAAAATATTTCAATACGTGCATTGAAATAGTATCCCACTTCTTGTTTAAAAAAACAAGCTCATCCAATGAGAAGGATGAGCTTTTTTTTTAAACAGACCTTTTCAAACCAAGGTTATTTCCAACAAACCTAAAAATTTCATTTACGTTTTTTTATGTTCAGTCTGGAAATTCTACTTTGATTTCACAACAGAAAGGGCTGAAAAACTTTAAACCTGTCTTGCATAAGCAGATTGTTGCAAATGGAATAAAACTTATTCTTTCTCAGTTAAAGAAGATGAGAAAGTTGAATAGGCCTATCATATATTCAACCAATTAGACAGATACTAACTGACTGCTAAAATATTAAACCTTGTTTCCAGTGGAGAATTAAGTTTTTTTCTGTTTTCTACCAAAGAAGTAATATTGGCCTTTCTAACAACAAACAATATGGTTTCACTTCTGGTGAAAGTACTGAGGATGCACTGCAATCGAGTTCGTAATGTTAGGGAATTGAATTATAAATATACCTTGGGAATTTTTTAGACTTTGTTGGTATCTTTGATTCCAATAGCTGGGACTCAAAATGGTTATGGCCTGCACAATTGTTTCCACAGAAGCTTTTCAAGTGTTAACTGGCAAGATGCCACTTGATTTACAATTATTATTTAGAGGCCTGTCCATTTATTTGAGAAGAGGGATAAAATCTGAGTTGCTTGGCATTGAAATTAACACTTTAAATGACTTAAGAAACAAAAAGAAGAGGATCTGGGAGCTCCTTTTACAAAAATGACAAAACATGGAACTATTCGAAAAAAAGGTAGAATAACATTCAAATTTTTCCCTTATGTTAGTGGTATAAATTATATGGTTAGTACCTAATCAATCTACGTTGTACATTCTTATTAATGGGTCATGGATCATTTTTTGCTAAACTGAATAGTCTTGGAATCGTAGAAAGATGCAGCTGTACATGTGGTGATATGGGAACATGTTTTTAATTGTTTGGAATATGCTGATTTATTTTTGGATTTACTGAATAATGTTGTTAATATAACTCATCAGGTGGATGGGATTGAGCCATTACTTATTAAAACAAGGGAAAATTTTATTGCCTTTCAAAATTTTGCAGATTCAGTTTTCGTGAGAAGAAAATTCTTTTGTAATTGGAAGAGTTAAGACTGAATAATGGATAAATTGGTGGACTGTACCCTTTTATTTACATTATTATTATTAGCCATATGGTGCAAGGAAGCCTGAGGCTTATGCTGCACCGGCCAAAAAAAAAAAAAAAATCCCTATTACCCTGAGAGAGAGAGAGAGAGAGAGAGAGAGAGAGAGAGAGAGAGAGAGAGAGAGAGAGAGAGAGAGAGAGAAGAAAGAAGAAAGGAATCACCAAGAAAGAGAAGAATGATGATATCCAGCTCAGGACCCTGGGTGTGCCAAGCCCATACTCACCAGACCAGATGTGAGCCCCTGGGAATATGGAATAATATATTTTTTATATAGGAACAGAGAAATTTCTTTGCAGAAGTGGACAGGATGTTGGTACTTTGTTTCATTCATGGGTGGGTGTCCACTTCTGCTCCTGCTAATGCAGTTGGCAAGAAGCCTTAGTTGTTTTTCTTGGGTTTGATCCTGCAATAACACCATCTTCCATCTTGGTTTTGCTGGCTAAAATGAGCAATTTCTGTTGAGCTCTCTGACTGCTGGTGTATTGCTGTTCCTTGAACTGTATCTTTTGGAGATTACCAGTGATGATCAGTCTCTACGATGTAATGCTCATCTGTGGACAGTGGTTTCTGTTGTAGCCTGCTTGTCCAGCTCATTGTGCTGTAGCTGAGTTTGCAACAACCTTGGCACAGTATAGTTGTTTGCCATGTGTTAATTGAATTAATTGATGATGTACAGTCAGTTCTACTATAATGCGCATTTTCACAATGCGAATTTGCTACAACGTGGCTGATATATTAGGGAACAATGCAAGTATAACACATTTTCGCCTTGGCTCATGCACAATTTCGTCTGCGAGTAACAACAGGTGAACACGAAACCCAGCACCAAGCTGAAGGCAGCGACCTGTGCAGCAATACATATAAGTTTACAAAGCTTATAAAATGTCAAACATCAAATGTGCAAGAACTAGATTTCCCATTTATTGTAATCGTATGAGACACACTGTTGTCCTTCGCTGTATTCACAAGATAACACAAGATATTGTAGGCCGACTCAGAGCTGGATTTTGGTGTTCGTAGGCCTTAAGCACTTTTATTCCCAAATGTGCTAAAAAAAAAAAGAAAAGTAAAATTTTTCTTCTATTTTAACACTTTGATTGTAATCACGTCAATTAATGTGACTCAAGTTTCAACCATAATAAATGATAAACCACCTTAATTGATGGAGTGACCATCACTTTGATTCTTCTAGTTTCGAGAACAGTCACTAGATAGCATATGCATATTGAATTGAAGCTCCCAGAGTCGATTGCACACGGTTCCTCAGCTTGTTTTTCATTAGTCACGTGAAAAGAGTGAAGTGGGTTTTTCTTTTTTTTTTTTGTTTTCCCATTTTTTCCCTCCTTCATAGGCCCTAAAAATTTTGCAGGCCCTGTGACTGTGGGAAATCCGGACCTGGGCCGATTCATGTTTTCAGAAGCTCACATTTTTCTGTTCGAACAGAAATTTTGTGAAGTGTGATAGCGTGAGCAGAAGAGCACATTTCCAGAGGTCATTACTTTAAAACAATAAAAACAATTTGCTGTTCCTGGTTTATTGGGCTTTTCTGTTAGTGCAATCTAATTATAAATGGGTAGTAAACTCGATCTTACTGCATTTGCAATAATATTATAGCTGGAATTCTGTGGGTTTTTACGTTATTATGGTGAAATGTGTTTCCCCTTCATGTAAATCTTCAATCATTTAAAAAACATAACTAAATTTTTTAAGACTCGTAACCTTGTCTCACTTATGCAATTTGTGCGTCCCATTTTCACTGATATTGATTGCTTATCTTTTACTGTTTTAAATTTTACAATAAAAAAAAAAAAAAAATGTCAGTGAACAGAAATATCAATCAAGCAAACTTCATAGTTTGTCAAGGTAAAGTGTTATATTTACTGTAATATTTATTTATTGAAAATTTAAGATGTTTAAACCTATGTTAGCAATTTTATTGGGTTTCTAACTTTTTTTTGTATTGTTTTACTTACCAGACTGAACATTTTTTTTTGCCCCAATCCCTATTTTTCCCATAAGCACTGTTGTTTTTAATGTGCAAAATACCATAACGAGGATATTTTTAGGAACACATGTACTGCATTACAGCAGAACTGACTATACAATGTTTCATGTATATAAGATATTGTTAATATTTGTATATTGTACCATGTATACATGTATAGCTGATTTACCAGATTTTTTGGCTAGGGGCCGATTTACTCAATAAATGAAAATGAAATGAATGTTCATTCATGCCTAATAAATCATATTTTCAATTAAAAGGGTTTCTAATTCACATTCAAACTGATCTACATCGTCTCAAAATCTTCTGAAAATATATTTTTTAAATTGTTAAAAATATAGTCTTTTGGCAAAAGAAAATGTTCAATTAATTTTGTTTTCCTGTAGAAAACAAAAATCTGTGAACACTGACTTCACTGTTTTTCAACCCTTCTAAACATAGGTTAAGTTCTTTGATAAATGCATTAACTCTGTCAGTCTGGATTAAATTAATTGCTTTTATAAGTTTGAAGACTGAATTGAGAATAATTATTCTTTAGATGTTAATGCTTATTTAGGTATCACACAATGTGTCTAATGGAGCCGTAGTTAGACGATATCATATAAACTCTTCTCTCATAGGGAGAAGAGTTTTTGCTTTGTGAATTATTACAGGGTTTTCATTCTGCACAACATGCAAATCAGGCCGGCAAACAGATTTTTGTACATACATAATACTTCAAAGAAGGACACTTCACTGTACACTGAATTTAGTGTTATATTTCTTTGAAACATACATTTCAGACTCTACCTAAAGCTCTTCTACTGTGCCAAATAAGTATAAAAATGCTTAACTGGATTAAATTTAATTTTTTCTGTGATATGACACAGAAACTTACATGTCAGTTCCATGGCACATAGAACTGACATTCTTCTAGGCTACAAAACATGTTCATCCCAATTCTGGAATGGACATATTATACAGAAGAAGGAATGGGGCAGAAATGAGGGGGGGGGGGGAAGAAGTCCAGCTGTGGAGGCACCAGGTGGCCCATATTCATCAACCAATAAATGGGTAGCAATCAATAAGTGCCCCTTGGATTTTTTAATTTTAATATAATTCATGTTATTTTTTTCTCACAAGAGGACTAACAAATAAAAAAATGGTTAATTTCATTTCAGAATTGTAGTGAATTTTTATTTAAAATTTAGAAAACAACAGCTTTTAAAAATTTTGTATGTAATACTGTATAACAGCTTTGTGGCCCTGCCCTTAGCCATTTCTATCCTTTTTAGTTTTTTTTACAGTGCCAATAAATTAATGAGATTTTACTGTTTGTGGGAAGATGCCCCCATACTTAGAATTTCTAATTTTAATGCTGATAGAGTATTTTCAAATATTTATACTTTTTCATCTGTTACTGGGTTCTCCACATGAAGCCAGCATTAGTATCCAAACCAAGGATAATCTGTTGAGTTCAAAAAAGGATTGTCCCGTTTAAACCTTCTCGATATATTCAACATATTGTTCTATTCCCTCAACAAATTGACAATATAAGCTAATACAAAAAATGTCTATATTTTTCTCAAAATGAGATTAGTCAAAATCACTGCACAAAAAAAAAAAAAAAAAAAAATCACATGTTTAGTGCAATTCCATTTAACCGGAGTAGCTGCACTGTCTTCTACTTGTCTTGAAGCTCTATCAATAATTGTTACTTGCCTAAAAGCTCTATCCATAATCTATTCCCATTTTGATTATGTCCATAGCTCTCCTGATTTCTGATACAAATGTTTCTGGGCAAAATTATCTTGTTTACTAAACAATAAGCTTATACAATTGGAACATCATGATTGGTGCACTGAATTAAACCCACACTGTCTTTGTTACTTATCTCTGTCAATGTACAGTTCTCCTGCATTCTGAACAAGAATCATTTTGTATCAAATGTTTATATGGATTTTTCTTCTTCTTTTTTATTACCATTAGCACACATTGCTTTTCCCTTGTTAAAACAGTCTTTATTGGTGTGTTCAGCTTCAGAATAGTGTCCATTTATCATATTAGTAAAGGCATAAGATGCAAGAAAGCATGTTTATACAGCATCAGCCAAACAAAAAAAAAAAAAAACTTCCCATTTCACCCATCCATTTGCTCCAAAATGCTTGTCCAGTTCTTCCTTGAATTTATTTAAGCTACCAACTTCCACAACTACATATGGAAGTTTATTCCAGCAATCAACTACCCACTGGCTAAAGGCAAATTTCCGCACATCTATTCTACAACTATCTTTCCTCAATTTGAATTTATGCCTCTTCCGGTTTGTAATCTTAGCAAGAGGAAGAATCCCATCAGTATTGAGCCTGCGCAAACATTCAAAGCCTTATAACACCTCAATCAGATCACCTTCCAGGTGCCTAGTCTTCAGACACTGCAATTTGCAGAACTTAAGCCTTTCTTGGTAAGAGCACCCCTTTGTTCTCCTCACCAATCTTGTTGCCCTTCTCTGTACTCGTTCTAACAACTCTACATCCTTCCTGAAATGAGGCCTCCAGACCTATACGCAGTACTCAAGGTGTGGGCTGACCACTGCCTTTTATAAAGGGATAATCACCTCCTTTATTGCTGCTAGCAAAATTCCTTCATATCATTGACAAGACCCCATGACCTGCTCAGGCAGACTGTCTACACTGCTCAGAAATTTTCATATTTGACTGCAACAATTACCCGCAGGTCTTTTTCATTCTAATGTAGTAGCACACAGCTTATATGTTTTTCTGAGGTTACCTACCCATATGCAGTATTTTGCATTTGTCAATGTTAAACTTCACTTGCAACTTCTCAGCTCATTTGCCCAACTTTTCTAGATCCTGTTGCAGTAGCATACTGTCATACTATCATTAACAACCCTGCCAACCTTTGTATTATCTGCAAACTTGGACATTAAGCCTGATATACTTTCATCAATATCATTGATAAATATACAAAACAACAATGGGCACAACACAAAATCCTGGGGACTCCACTAATAACATTAGTCCACAAACAGCAGTGTCCATTGATTACTACTCTGCCTTCTCCCACTCAACCATCCCTTTATTCATTGTAGCAACTTGCCCTTAATGCCATACTGAAATGTCTTATTTCCTATATAGTGCTTAGAATTGTTGGAGGAAATATGATATGTGATATTCCTATACAATTCCTAGTACTTCTCCTTGAGACTTGTTGCAAACATTCTTTCAAGGTGACAAGCAGGGCCTGCTACCTAGGAGTTTTGAAATGCTAAGGGAACTGATATTCAGGTGACACTTGAGTCAAGCGGACTGAATTTCAGTGAAGTTTAGTATTTTTGTGGCAACCAAATCCTCTGCTTGCACTTCACGATGACGGTACTGATAATAACTCTGAGTATATCCTTAGAGTGGTTATCAATGGGCACTGGTTTCTTAGGCTAATATTATTATTGGAGTTCCCCAGGACCGAGTCCTGGACCCATTGTTGTTTACAATATTTATTAATGATATTTATTAAGGAAAATCAGGCTTGACAGCCAAGTTTGCAGATGAGATAAAAGTTTGTGGAGTAGTTAATGACAATCAATAACTATCCCACCTGAAGCAAGGTCAAGAAAAATTAGGCAAACGTGGCCGAGAAGTGGCAACTGAAGTTTAATATTGAGAAATACAAGGTACTGCATATGGGTAGCAGTAATCTCAGAATAACATACCAACTGTGTGGTAGCACACAGAGTAGTAGAGGACAAAAAAGACCTGGGGGATAAGGGGTGCAGTCAGACATGATGTTCTCTGAACCGGCAGACAGGCTGCTAGGACAGCTCATTGGGTTTTTTCAATGATATACAGGAATTTTGCTATCAGGGATAATGAGGTGATTATCTTGTATAATTGCAGTGGTTAGGTCACATCTTGAGTACTGCATTACAGGCCTGAAAGCCTCATTTTAAGAAGAAGGTGGAGCTTTTTTTTAACAGGTGCACAGAAGGACAATGAGATTAGTGAGGGGGAACTAACCTTACCAAGAAAGGATTCAGTTTTGCAAATTGCAGTGTTTGGAAACTAAGTACCTGTGAAGAGGCCTGATTGAAATGCTTAAGGCTTTGAATAGATTGAGTAAGTTAAATGCTCAGATGACACATATGAGGGGGCATAAATTTAAATTGAGAAAGGATGGTTGCAGAACAGAAGTGCAGAAATTTGCCTTCAACCAGCGGGTAGCTGAAGTAGACTTCCATCTGTTGTTGTGGAAGTTGATAGCTTAAATAAATTTAAGACTGAGCTGGACAGGCATTTAAGAATCAATGGATGGATGAAATGGGAGGGGTTTTTTTGGCTGATGCTGCATAAGCTTGCTTTCTTGCATCATATGCTTCAACTAATGCTGATGCTAAATACACAATTGAAGTGAGAGTTCTTCTAGGCTTGCCAGTCAGATCACAACTTGGTGATGGTCTCTTCTGCAATAGAGACCTTCTCTTGTGGCAATCTCAGCTTCATGTTGTTTGGTATTACAAGAATACAATACCAATTTAATTTGGTATTTAAATGTGATCAATGAACTCAAATCAATGTCAGTGAAATTATTCTTGCAGAGATGAAATCCTTTATTCCACACACCACCTTAAAATTTTATCCTTTATCTAATCACTGGTTCTCCCATAAATGTGCTAAGGCTTTTCAAGATAATAACATAGCATGTTGCAATTGGCGTGTATCCAAATCTCCAGTTTCATGTTCTGCCTACACCAAAGCTTACAACAATTGTAAAACAGTTATTGATCAATCTAAACTCAACTTTATGTTAAAGTAGAAAAGTAGAAAACTTACTTCTTGTCCAAATGGTAGTCAAGTATTCTGGTCTCTTGCCAAAGTTATTGGTCACAACTTTTTCCCATCTATACTCCCACTGCTGTTAAAACCTAATGGTTGTATTGCTTCCTCATCTAAAGACAATGCAAACTTACTAACATCCTACTTTTTTTTCTAACTTCTTGTATTGCCAATCTTGTAAATCACCTCCTAAAATTCCCAGTACACTCTACTGAATGCCTTCTTAGTCTTCCATTTTTTGAATGTCAGAAGAATTTTTTACAATCTTGATGACAAGAAAGCTTCAAGTCCTGATGGCATTTATTTCACTTGTTATCAAAATCTGTGCTCCTGAGCTTAGATCTGTTGTGTGTCACCTTTTTACACTTTTTTATTCCACTGGTATTTTCCCTTCTGATTGAAAATTTGTTCATATGCAGCCAGTTCCTAAAGAGGGTGACAAATCCCTCCCAATCCGACCTCATTGCACTTACTTCTACTCTTTCCAAAGTAATGGAGAAATCCGATAACTACCAACTTCTAAAATATCTTGTAACCTTCCATCTGATCAATGATTGTTAATATGGATTCTGTCAGTGACATTTCACTGGTGATATACTGGCTTATGTTACCCATCTAAGGACAAATTCAATGAAAAAATTCTGTGAAAATCAAGAAGTTGCTTTTGACATTTCTAAGGCTTTTGATCATGTTGAGAATAAAGGTCTTCTAAACGAGCTTCCATCTTATGGGCTGCCAAGTGTTTCTTGCAATTGGGTATCCAGTTTTCTTTCTGACCACTCACTGAGGGTAATGATAGATGACTCTTAGGCTTCGACTTTTCGACTAACACTGGTGTTCCCCAAGTTTCAGTTCTTTTCCTTTTGTATTTTCCTATTTCCTTTTGTTGAATAGCTTAAACTTCTCAAATAAAAAAAAAAAGTAAAGTGCAGCCATTATCAACCCACTGCAGGATGGAAGCCTCCTCAACAATTCATGCTGAGGGAAATGGACCATAATCTGCCATGCTGGTCCAGTGCGGGTTGGCAGATCGGCCATATTCAGCAGTCAGGGGCTTGAACCCTGGTCTACTCAAAGAGTGTGTGCTACTGCACTCCCGCTCCTGCCCACTCAGCTACCCGGTGTTCTCAAATATCAAAAAACTTCTCAAATATCTACTACCAATTTTATAAATATTGAGTTCCAGGTTCTCCAATGGCACAAAGACAATTAAGGTCAATCCTTCTTAAACTCAGTCTTGTCTTATATTTCACAAAAAGTAGACTACTGCTCCTATGCTATCTTTGATGGCATCCAGATTTCTCCCTAAGATCATTCCTATTAGCGATTACCCTGCCTTCTAATCTCACTTAGCATAAGTACTTCATAAATATTGCTTCCTCTGCATCTAATAAACTGCATTTTCTCTTTTGCTCTTATCATCTAAACAATTAATCACCCTGTAAAAATTTCAAATCCAATTTTCATGAAATATTGTTCCCGCATCTGGGGTGGTCTTTTCAACAGAAATTTCCACAGGCATTATTCTTCTGAATCTACATCTGTAACTATGGGAAACAGCAACCCCAGAGCAACGTATCAACTCTGTGGTACTACACTGACAGTGGCAGAGAATGAAAGGGAGCTGGGGGTGGTTGTGCAGGCAGATATGAAGTTTTCTGAGCAGTGCAGATGGGCTGCAAGAGTAGCTCATGGTGTATTGTCAATGATATATAGGAATTTTTCTAGCAGAGAAAAGGATGTGATTATTCCCTTGTATAAGGCAATGGTCAGACCACACCTAGAGTACTGTATACAGGTCTGGAGGCCTCATTTCAAGAAGGATGTAGAGATGCTGGAACAAGTACAGAGAAGGGCAACAAGATTAATGAATGGAACAAAGGGGTGCTCTTACGAAGAAAGGCTTAAGTTTTGCAAATTACAGTGTCTGGGGACTAGGCACCAGCGAGGTGATCTGATAGAGGTGTATAAAGCCTTGAATGGTTTGAGCATGCTCAATGCTGATGGGATTCTTCCTCTTGCTCAGAATAATCACCTGAGAGGGCATAAATTCAAATTGAGAAAAGACAGATGTAGGATAGACGTGAGGAAATTTGCCTTTAGCCAGCAGGTGGTGGGTTAGTGGAATAGACTTCCATCCCTTGTCGTGGAAGTTGATAGCCTAAATAAGTTTAAGGCTCAGCTGGACAGGTATTTCGAACGAACAGAGGGGTGAAGTGGAAGTGGTTATTTTTTATTTATTTATTTATTTTTTTTTGGCTGATGCTGCATAAGCTTGCTTTCTTGCATCAAATGCCTCTACTAATGCTAATGCTAATTCCTCCCCTTTCTCTCTCTCCTCTAAACAAGTACAAACATGTACAGCAGCAGTCAGCATCCATTTATTGTTAAACCTTAAATTCACAGAACTAACTTTTCTTCTTCTTCCTCATTTATCCCTCCAACTTTCATTTTCCAGAAAAACCTTCCTTCACATATTTCCTGAAAATTACAATATATAGAAATTCATGTCTAATTCTTTTTTTCAACATGGTCTGTGCTTGTTAACAGGAGAGATTGCTTCTACAGGGATGGGATATACTTAAACAGAAAGGGTGCAAGAATATTTTCTGATGATATCGAGGCAGTATTAGGCAGGCGAGGCGCACTATAGCCCCAGCAGCTTGTGTGCCATTAAATCTCCATAACACACACACACAGTATTAGGCAGGTCAGAAAACTGCTAACTTGGGTGGATTCACAGACTAAAAGATTAACAATAGCCACAGGAAGAGGTGAAAGTGATTCTTGCACTGCTTCTATTAGAATAACAACAGCCTGGAAAGGTGCTGGGAGATTTCAAGGACTGAGAGTCATCATGGAACAAGTAAATACATGGGCTGTGTTACGGTAACTAAGGGTAAGAACACATATAGTTGCATGTATACCAATGCTAGAAGTATAGTAATTAATTTAACGAATTTAAAGTGCTGGTCAAGATATCAATGGAGGATATTGTTGGGATATCAGAGACGTGGTGTCACAGAGGTATATGGAATTCAGAACTGTGTACAGAAAGGATAGACAGGATAGGCAGGGAGGAGGAAATATGCTGTTAGTTAAGAAACAAAAAATCTAAGGAAGTGCATCCAGTTGACATTGGTGGACAGTGCAATGTTGAGTCAGTTTGGTGTGACATACGCACTGAGAAAGCTAAAATGAGTAGAAGTGTATTACAGGCCTAATGACTCTGATGAGTACAACGAACAATTGTGCAGAGAAATAGTGGACCAGCAAATCAGAATGTCTTATAATGGGAGATTTTAACTTTACAGATATTGACTGGAACTTGGTCATTCATATGGTAGCAAGACATTTGTGTATTTATTGGATGTTGTTTTCTACAGCAACATGTTTGAGAAAAGCAACAAGAGGGAGTAATACTCTTGATCTGATTATCAGCAGTGATTATTCATGCATTAAGAATCTGCAGCTATAAGAACAACCACTAGGTGGCAGTGATTACAGTATATTGATTTGGGATTTACTTAAAAATGCAACAATCATCAAGACTAAGAGTAAGGGTTTTTGCTTTCGTAAAGGTGACTACAGTGATCTCAGACAGTTTTTAAATTCTATACAGTGGGATCAACTGATGACGGTACCAACAGCAAATTCTAAATGGCAAGCCTTCAAGGAATTAATCTTGGAAGCTACTAGGCTTATCATACCAAATAAGAAATTCTGTTCAAGGTTTAGGCCTAAATGGATGTCAGATAAACTAATGAGGCTCATGGCTGAGAAGAAAAATGCATCGGATGCATATAAATTATCAGGCGACACAGATGCCTACTGTAGATAAAAGCTAGTCTGTAATCGGGTCACGAAGGACATTAGGCAAGAGAAGGCAGATTACAAGAAATCTTTGGCAAAGGATGCAAAGAAAAATAACAAAAACTTCTTTATTTATGTAAACTCTAGAAGGAAGGAGATGAAAGTTGATATTGCTGGTTTGACTGTTGATGATCCTGCTCAGATAGCTGACAAACTGAATGAGTATTTTGCATCTACAATTCACACATAAGGAATTCTGTAGGGAAGGAGAAGACAGAAGCTTATTAAATTCTAACAGAGAGCTTAATGATTTTGTAATAACTGAGAGCAAAGTGGAGGAGAAATTGTTGAAGTTAAACATAAGAAAGGCACCTGGGGTGGACGGAATCGATCTAGTTATATTAAAGGAGGCAGCTAAGGAAGTAAGCAGACCCTTAGCCATAATTTTGATAGCATCCTTGGATTCAGGGGAAGTCCTCGTGGACTGGAGATGTGCAAATATATCTCCAATTCACAAGGGGAGGGGTTCAAAGGGTGACAAGTAATTTAACTCTGTTAATTTAACTTCTGTTCTGGGGAAAATAATGGTGTCACTGGTTAAAGAAGCATTGCAGGATCATCTAGATAAGATTGCAGTAATAGTTCAGACATAGCATGGGTTTTTAAGGTCTTGTCTGACAAATTTGATTGGATACTATGATGTGGTCACAAAGGAACTGGATGCAAAAAATTATTTTGATATTATATACAGTAAACCCCCGCTATTCGCGGTATCTGTATTCGCAGTTTCGCGTATTCGCGGTCGCTGATTTAATATAAAATGAAACCTGAAAAATGTGAATTTTAAAGCGCCGTGAACATTTTCCACCATAAAAAAACATGGGTGTGGCTAAAATTATCATTCCCCTCTCAAGCGTGGATGTTTTTCGCTAATCCTTGTTCAGTATGTGTTATGCACTTGTCATGTAAGGTTTCGTCGTTTACTTTTAATTTATATGCTTATAAATTGAACAAATTTATAAATTGATATGCTTACAAAAGTGATAAATTTACCGTTTTGCAGTGTAAAACAGACTTTTTCGAGTGTGTTAACGGAAGAAAGTGACTTTATTGTGGACAAGTTCTTTCTAACCCGTACAAAAATATGGCTATGAATAACAAGGGAAATGTGAAAAGATCAAAGAAGGTGATAACATTAGCGAATAAAATTGGGTTATTAGATAAAATTTCTAATGGTGAAAATGTCTCCTCAGTGGCAAAACATTATAAAATCAATGAGTCAACAGTACGATCAATCAAAAAATCGCCAGGAAAAAAATCCACCGTAGTGTCCGTGAAAACACGCTAATTGCTTCAAAAATTGCTCTGTAACTCGTGAAGTTAAATTAGAAAAAAATGGAAAAGCTTTAAATCTGTGGATAGAAGACCGAACTCAAAATAAAATTCCGTTAAGTTCACTCATCATTCGTGAATAGGCAAAACTCCTTTATCAACACTTGAACGAAACTGGTGATAGCACTGGCGGGATAAGTTTTTTTTAGCTAGCAAAGACGCTGGTTTGAAAGATTTGTTTGAAATTTCTAATAAATATTACATTTAATATTAAATTTTCTTATTTTCATTTCAATGCCATATGCTTGCATTTCACTATGTACTGTCTATGTACATAGTCATATTATGAAGGTACATATAATACATACATAGACAAAATTTTTGACTAGCTTTTCTTATATATTTCATACTTTGGAACGGAACCCCTTTATTACTATGGGAGCCATAACTCAGTATTCACATTTTCGGTATTCGCGGCATTTCTCAGGAACGTAACCCCAGCGAATAGTGGGGGTTTACTGTACTTGGATTTCAGGAAAGCTTTTGATACTGTTGCACATGGAAGACTACTGTACAAATTGGAGTGGTGGTGGTGTAGAAGTTTTGCGGCACAAGGGCAACTGACGCCAAAATGCACTTATTCAAATATTTGGAACAGTACCGGAGTTTGCCTTATTTGATATTAGATACATTCATAAAGTCTAATTTGTTTGAGATAAGCGAAAAGCTCATCCAGATTGGCATTGTTTCCCAATAGGTGGGTTAGTGATAAAGGTTCTTGCATTTGAGTCAGAGAGAGGAAGGTAGTGTTTCTGATATGGGAATAATATGAACAGTCTAAGAGAATATGTCGAACTGTAAGCTGTGATGAACAATGCGTGCATATAGGAGGGTCATCACCCATGAGCAGGAACAAGTGGGTCAGGTGTGTGTGCCCTATGTGCAATCTTGCCAGTATTACTTCTTCATGCCTGTTTTTCCTCAAGCTGGAGCTCCATATTTGTGGTTCATGTTAAATTTCAAATAATTTATTCTTTGCATGTGTCTTCCAAATATTTAACCATTGGTCCATACAGATAAGTCGGATATGTTTTAGGAAAGCTATATAGGGTACTTAATAAGATGGAGGTTCGTTGCTCTTTGGGTGCTTGGCTGCCTGGTCTACTGTTTTGTTACCTGTGATGCCAGCACGCCCTGGAATCCAACATAAACTTACAGTACGATTCAGATTCCTCAAACAATTTAGATGAGACCAGATTTTTTTACTATGGGATGTGGGGTTTAAAATTTGTTACTTATTGCGGAAAGTGCACTCATGGAGTCTGTATATATTAAACTATTAGTGTTGAGACAGGTATTGATATTGTCTATAGCTAGATGGATTGCATAAAGTTCTGCAGTATAACTGCTACATTCAGCCGGGAGAGATACAGATACTGTAAATGTGGGAAAGATGCTGCAGCACCTATGGCAGCATCTGATTTTGAGCCATCAGTATATATTAAGCAGCTCTGCGCATTGCTAACAGCATGTCCTTCGTGTAGTTGCTTGATGTAACAGTTTTCCAGGGACTTTTTCCTCCATTGTTGGAAATAGGTGTCACAGTAAGATGGGTTTGAGGACCAAGAAAGATCAGGTATTTTGGTTTCTTTCAGCGTGTTTTCAAAATGAACATTTCAGCAATGAATCAACTCTTGTAATCTAAAACCAGTTGGTCTATTTTCAGTGGGTTTATTGTTATAGAATGTTATCCTTTCAGGATTGAAAAGTAGCGGTTGATTCGGATGATCTGGAAGGCTTTTAAGCCTGACTGCATAGGTGAGTAGTAACATTTTCCTTCTGAGGTTGAGTGGTGGTTCGTTTGCCTCTATATAGACTTTGGACTGGGTATGTTCAAAAAGCTCCAAAAACAGTGCGAGGAGCACTGTGTTGTATGGTATTCAGTCTTGTAAGTACAGTTTTCCTAGCTGAGTCGTATACTATTGAACCATAATCTAGATGGGGACCTGATGAGCGAATGATACAAATGCAGGAGAGTGCATCTATCTGCACCCTATGCCATGGCAGAGATGGCTCTGAGCATATTGAGTTTTTTCAAGCAGAGAGTTCTAAGATAATTTTGCCATGCACATAACTTAAGTTTAGTATCTAATATTAAACCTAAAAAGCAGATATTGCTGGCAAGAGGGACTGGCTGGTTTTTTAATTTAAGTTCAGGCTCTGGATGTAATCTGCACTTTTTACAGAAATTAACTGAAATTGTCTTTTGCTTTCACAGGCGATAACCATTTTGTACAGTCCGTGTCTCTAACTTATTTATGGAAAGTTGTAACTGTCTCTGTGTGTTGGTTAATGGTTGGTGCGCTGTTTGCTGATCTGTTCAGAGCTTCTTGGAGTTCAGCTATGATGAATGGCTGATTATAAGGAAGGGATTTGGTGTTGTTGAAATTTAATTTATATTTTTCTGCAGAGGTTTTGATTTTCAGGAAAGGACTGTCATATGCAGAAGCTGATGATATTTGACTGAAAGTCACTCCAAGGAAATTGCCTATTTCCTTTGGGGAAGACAGTTCTCATCCATTCTTAATCAAGATTGTAGCAGAAAAAGGAATGCACTTATCCAACAATCCAACAATTATTATTAAATTGTTGGATTTTCTTCCATATTAGCTGACTGCTGGTGTTCTTCGTGATGGTACTGGCAAATCTTATCCAGGATTATTTTTTGGCTTGTCTTCTGATTTGTCGTGCTCTTGCCTTTTGTTTTTAATATAAAATGAGGTTGGCTGTTGTACGAAACCTACCAAATAGGTTCCAAGCTTTATTTTTTTCTCGTTTTGCACTGTTACAGGCCTCATTCCACCAGTGTTTTGCATGTCTTTTATGGTTTGCAGAGGATTGAGGAATTGCCTCAGAAGCTGCTGCCAAAATTTGTGTGGTAATGTGCTCGGTGACTTCATCTATTGGTTGTGTTGCGATTTAATAAATTGATCATCAAAATAAACACAGACTGAATATTTTGTCCAATTTGCTTTTGTGAATTTCCATTTTACTCTATAATCTGGACAGTGGGATTGTTTTGTTTGTATTTTACATATAATTGGAAAATGATTGCTGTTGTGTGGATCATATAAGGTTGACCACTCCATAATGGGGAACAGTATGGGAGAACAGATTGACAGATCAAATGCTGAAGTGGAGCCTATAGATAGATGGACATAAGTGTGATGGCCAGTATTTAGTAAGGTTAACTGCTGTTGATTCAGTAATGTCTCTATCAGATGTCCTCTTTTATCCAAGCATGAAGATCCCCACAATGGGTGATGCCCATTGAAATCTCCAAAAAGACAGAAAGGTGCTGGCAGTTGTGCTATAAGAACTTCTAGTTCTTTTAGCATGAAAAGTCTATTTGGTGGGAGGTATAGTCGAGTAGTCAGGAGCGGGAGTGCAGTAGCACACGCTCTTTGAGCAGACTGGGGTTCAAACCCCTGAATGCTAAATACGGTCGATCTGCCAACTCACACTGGACTAGCGTAGCAGATTATGGTCCATTTCCCTCAGCATGAATTGTCGAGGTGGCTTCCATCCTGCAATGGGTTGATAAGGGCTGCAGTTTATACTGAAACAAGAGTTAGTGTTATTCCAAGCACAACATGCACAGCAACAGCTTCTAAATCAGTCTGTAGAGAGATATTTGGTCCTTCAGGTTGTCACAGACATTCTCTCAGATATGCAAGACAAGCTGTATTTGCTATCTGGGAGTATAAAACGCTGATATTTGGGTGACACTCAAGTCAAATGAACCCAGTTTCGGCGAAGTCCGGACGGTCTGTGACAGCCAAATCCTTTGCTTGCACCTTCACGATGGTGGGTGACCACTCAGTTGTGAACCAACGTAAGCAGGGGTTGAGGTGTGGCGCCCAAACCACATGGAGCAACGCCGCCCCTCTATGTTACCAGGCAGTACTAGGTGGTAGATGACTCTCATCAACCGGTAAAATACCACCACTTTGCTTATTGGAGGCTTAAAGTGGTGGAACACATGTTTAGTCTCTAGAGCTAAGTTAAGGCAACCCTTCCCTATCTCTTCCATCATGCAGTATGACTGATGACTTTTGAGGTTATGATGAACGTCGTGGCGAGATCCAATATTCCTTACATTTCGAGGGTACAGATCTAAAATGGTGTTCGCAGGTCAGCCACTAGTTAGTACACCGGACCGAACCTATTGGTAACTCTCTATGAGGCTTCCGTATCAGATAGTGTATAATCTTGCTACCTCTACTCTGCCAGATAGTGACTGGAGGGAGTCCGAGTAGTGTGTATGCGGGGAGCATTGTCAAGGCCACGTTATGTGAAGGACCTGGGTATATTCTTACCATGTGTAGGCCATATCCAAAAATTTCATTACTTCATACAGCATGTCCCCCCACTTTTTCTTACTATTAAATACACCATGAATTGTCAAACTAATAGAGCAAGCTTATCTTCAAAAAGATCTAAACCTCCCAAGCACTTTCTAATTCACTTCACAAACATACGTGGTCTCAATTCTAATCTCAACGATGTCCATTTCCACTTGCAGTCTGCCAAACCCCATGTACTTTTTCTGACAGAATCTCAGTTATTGGTTGATTCAACTACTGCTCATCTCAGATGCCCAAATTATTCGCTGTATGATTCCTTTTGATGCAAAGGTGGTACTTGTGCATATGTCCGTTCTGATATTCCCTGTCAGAGACTTGGCAATTTGGAATCTCCTCTCTTTGATCTTCTCTGGCTTAAAATCTCTCTACCTCATTGTTTCAAATTCATCTGTTGTCTCTATTGTTCTCCCAACTCCACTAATCACTTGGAGCTCTTTGACTTCCTCTCGTTGCAACTTGACTTTCTCCAGTCCAACTTTCCTAACAGTGAGGTAATTTTCCTTGGTGATTTTAATGTTCACAACTCCAGCTGGCTTCCGTTTTCTAGTCACACCGACCCAGCAGGTCGAGATGCTGAGGAATTTGCAATTACTAATGACCTAGCACAGATTGTTCATTTACCTACAAGAATACCGGACAATTCTAATCATACAGCCAATACGCTTGATCTTTTTCTCACAAACAACCCTTCTAAGCACACGGTCGAAGTGAGAGGTCCTTTAGGCACTTCAGATCACAACTTGGTGATTGTCTCTTCTCCAATGGAGCCTTTATCTCATGGCTATTCCCAACCTCGTTTTGTTTGGCATTACAAGAATGCAAAATGGGATGACCTGCGAGATTTCTTTTCTTCTTTTCCTTGGTCGGATTACTGTTTCAAAACTTCTGATGTCAACATTTCCTCAGATCGTGTCAGTGAAATTATTCTTTCAGGAATGGAATCCTTTATCCCACACTCCTGTTTAAAATCTCATCCTTTACCTAAACCTTGGTTTTCCAATAAATGTGCTAAGGTTGTTCAAGAGAAGAATGTTGCATATCGTAATTGACTTGTTTCTAATACTTCAGCTTCATTCTCTGCCTACACCAAAGCTCGCAACAATTGTAAAGCAGTTATTAATCAGTCCAAACTAGATTTTGAACAGGCTAAGAGTAGAAAACTTGCTTCTTGCCCTAATGGTAGCCGAGCATTCTGGTCCCTTGCCAAAGCTATTGGCAGCAACTTTTGCCCATCTCTGCTCCCACCTCTGTCCAAACCAGATGGTTCTGTTGTCACTTCAGCCAAGGATAAAGCTGACCTGCTAGCATCCCATTTTTCTTCCAGCTCATGTATTAATGAACTTGGTAAAACACCTCCCACCATTCCCAACACGGTCCATTCAATGCCTCCTGTGGTCTTCCGTCAAAAGGATATCAGAAGAATTTTGATGAATCTTGATGCTAAGAAAGCTCCAGGTCCTGATGGTATTTCTCCACTTGTTCTCAAAATCTGTGCTCCTGAACTTACTCCTATTTTTTGCCGCCTTTTTTCACTTTCTTATTCCAAAGGTGTTTTTCCTTCTGCTTGGAAATTTGCTCATATCCAGCCAGTTCCTAAAAAGGGTGACAAATCCCTCCCATCCAATTATCGTCCCATTGCAATTACTTCTACTCTTTCTAAAGTAATGGAGAAATCAATTAACCGCCAACTCTTAAACTACCTAGAAACCTTCCGTCTGATCAACGATTGCCAGTATGGATTCCGTCAGTGTCGATCAACTGGTGATATTCTGGCTTATGTTACCTATTTATGGATTAATTCAATGGAAAGGTTCGGTGAAACACAAGTAGTTGCTCTTGACATCTCAAAGGCTTTCGATCGTGTTTGGAATAAAGGTCTTCTAAACAAGCTTCCATCTTATGGTTTGCCAACTGTTTTTAGTAATTGGTTATGCAGTTTTCTCTCTGATTGCTCACTGAGGGTGATGGTAGATGGCTCTCTGTCTTCTAACTTCTCCACTAATGCCGGTGTCCCCCAAGGTTCAGTTCTTTCCCCCACTCCTCTTGTATTATTATTATTACTAGCCATATGGTGCAAGGAAGCCTTAGGCTTATGCTGCACCAGCTAACAAAAAAATTTCCAAGTTAGCCTCAGGCTTCCTTGCACCATATGGCTAGTAATAATAATAATAATAATACAAGAGGAAAAGAGTGGGGGAAAGAGCTGAACCTTGGGGGACACCAGCATTAGTGGAGAAGTTAGAAGACAGAGACCCATCTACCATCACCCTTAGTGAGCAATCAGAGAGAAAACTGGATAACCAATTACTAAAAACAGTTGGCAAACAATAAGATGGAAGCTTGTTTAAAAGACCTTTATGCCAAACACAATCGAAAGCCTTTGAGATGTCAAGAGCAACTACTTGTGTTTCACCGAACCTTTCCATCGAATTAGTACGTAAATGGGTAACATAAGCCAGAATATCACCAGTGGATCGACACTGACGGAATCCATACTGGTGATTGTTGATCAGACGGAAGGTTTCTAGGCAGTACATTAATGACTTTCTTCCATTGACTGGAAATCTTATCCATAGTTTTGCCGTTGATAGCACATTGCATTCCACTTTCCATTTTGAGAAACCTTGTCCTGCTCAATCAGCTTCAACTTCTCGAAAATCTGCTACCAATTCCTTATTCCTCCAGGAATCTGGTACCAGTTCCTCCAGTGGGGCAAAGACAACTTAGTTGATTTCAATCCTTCTGAAACTCAGTCTTGTCTTATATCTCAGTCTTCTCTTCCATCATGCAGTATGATTGATGACTTTTGAGGTTATGATGAACGTCGTGGCGAGATCCAATATTCCTTACATTTCGAGGGTACAGCTCTAAAACGGTTTTCGCAGGCCGGCCGCTAGTTAGTACACCGGACCGAACCTATTGGTAACTCTCTACGAGGCTTCTTGATCAGCTAGTGTATAATCTTGCTAACTCTACTCTGCCAGATAGTGACTGGAGGGAGTCCGAGTAGTGTGTATGCAGGGAGCATTGTCGAGGCCACGTTATGTCAAGGATCTGGGTATATTCTTACCACATGTACGCCATATCCAAAAATTTCATTACTTCATACAGCATGTCCCACCCACTTTTTCTTACTATTGAATACACCATGAATTGTCAAACTAATAGAACAAGCTTATCTGCGAAAAGATCTAAACCTCCCAAGGACTTCCTAATTCATTCCACAAATATACGTTTTCTCAATTCTAATCTCAACGATGTCCATTTCCACTTGCAGTCTGCCAAACCACATGTACTTTTTCTGACGGAATCTCAGTTATCGGTTGATTCAACTACTGCTCATCTCAGATGCCCAAATTATTCGCTGTATGATTCCTTTTGCCTCAAAGGTGGTACTTGTGCATATGTCCGTTCTGATATTCCCTGTCAGAGACTTGGCAATTTGGAATCTCCTCTCTTTGATCTTCTCTGGATTAAAATCTCTCTACCTCATTGTGTCAAATTCATCTGTTGTCTCTACCGTTCTCCCAACTCCACTAATCACTTGGAGCTCTTTGACTTCCTCTCGTTGCAACTTGACTTTCTCCAGTCCAACTTTCCTAACAGTGAGGTAATTTTCCTTGGTGATTTTAATGTTCACAACTCCAGCTGGCTTCCATTTTCTAGTACCACCGACCCAGCAGGTCAAGATGCTGAGGCTTTTGCAATTACTAATGACCTAGCACAGATTGTTCATTTACCTACAAGAATACCGGACAATCCGAATCATACAGCCAATACGCTTGATCTTGTTCTCACAAACAACCCTTCTAAGTACACGGTCGAAGTGAGAGGTCCTTTAGGCACTTCAGATCACAACTTGGTGATTGTCTCTTTTCCAATGCAACCTTTATCTCATGGCTTTTCCCAACCTCATGTTGTTTGGCATTACAAGAATGCAAAATGGGATGACCTGCGAGACTTCTTTTCTTCTTTTCCTTGGTCGGATTACTGTTTCAAAACTCCTGATGTCAACGTTTGCTCAGATCGTGTCAGTGAAATTATTCTTGCAGGAATGGAATCCTTTATCCCACACTCCACTTTAAAATCTCATCCTTTATCTAAA
Organism: Mastigoproctus giganteus; assembly: GCF_048544385.1. Lineage (NCBI taxonomy): Eukaryota > Metazoa > Arthropoda > Arachnida > Uropygi > Thelyphonidae > Mastigoproctus > Mastigoproctus giganteus. The sequence continues at coordinate 140,118,106 of NC_143584.1, read as the reverse complement.
CCTTGGTTTTCCAATAAATGTGCTAAGGCTGTTCAAGAGAAGAATGTTGCATATCGTAATTGGCTTGTTTCTAATTCTTCAGTTTCATTTTCTACCTACACCAAAGCTCGCAACAATTGTAAAGCAGTTATTAATCAGTCCAAACTAGAGTTTGAACAGGCTAAGAGTAGAAAACTTGCTTCTTGCCCTAATGGTACCCGAGCATTCTGGACTCTTGCCAAAGCTATTGGCCGCAACTTTTGCCCATCTCTGCTTCCACCTCTGTCCAAACCAGATGGTTCTGTTGTCACTTCAGCCAAGGATAAAGCTGACCTGCTAGCATCCCATTTTTCTTCCAGCTCATGTATTAATGAACTTGGTAAAACACCTCCCACCATTCCCAACACGGTCCATTCAATGCCTCCTGTGGTCTTCCGTCAAAAGGATATCAGAAGAATTTTGATGAATCTTGATGCTAAGAAAGCTCCAGGTCCTGATGGTATTTCTCCACTTGTTCTCAAAATCTGTGCTCCTGAACTTACTCCTATTTTTTGCCGCCTTTTTTCACTTTCTTATTCCAAAGGTGTTTTTCCTTCTGCTTGGAAATTTGCTCATATCCAGCCAGTTCCTAAAAAGGGTGACAAATCCCTCCCATCCAATTATCGTCCCATTGCAATTACTTCTACTCTTTCTAAACTAATGGAGAAATCAATTAACCGCCAACTCTTAAACTACCTAGAAACCTTCCGTCTGATCAACGATCACCAGTATGGATTCCGTCAGTGTCGATCCACTGGTGATATCCTGGCTTATGTTACCCATTTATGGACTACTTCAATGGAAAGGTTCGGTGAAACACAAGTAGTTGCTCTTGACATCTCAAAGGCTTTTGATCGTGTTTGGCATAAAGGTCTTCTAAACAAGCTTCCATCTTATGGTTTGCCAACTGTTTTTAGTAATTGGTTATCCAGTTTTCTCTCTGATCGCTCACTGAGGGTGATGGTAGATGGCTCTCTTTCTAACTTCTCCACTAATGCTGGTGTCCCCCAAGGTTCAGTTCTTTCCCCCACTCTTTTCCTCTTGTATATCAATGACCTTCTTCCATTGACTGGAAATCCTATCCATAGTTTTGCCGATGATAGCACATTGCATTCAACTTTCCGTTTTGAGAAATCTTGTCCTGCTCAATCAGCTTCAATTTCTCAAAAATCTGCTACCAATTCCTTAAATGCCAATCTTCAGGTAATTCTCCAGTCGGGCAAAGACAACTTAGTTGATTTCAACCCTTCTAAAACTCAGTCTTGTCTTATATCTCGCAAAAAGGATTCTTCTGCTCCTATGCTTATCTTTAGTGACACTCCAATTTCTAGGCAAAAATATATATCTCTTTTGGGGATTACCCTGACTTCTAATCTCTCTTGGCACAAGCACATTAGAAATATTGCTTCCTCTGCATCTAAAAAACTTGGTTTTCTCTTTCGCTCTCGGCGTTACTTTTCTTCCAAACAGCTGCTCACTCTGTATAAATCGCAAATCCGCCCTGCCATGGAATATTGTTCCCACATTTGGGGTGGTGCCCCCAAAACCTCTCTCAGGCTTCTTGATTCCATTCAGAAGAGGGCAGTTAAGTTAATTAATGACTCATCTCTAACAGAGTCTCTCCACTCGCTTTCTCATAGACGCACTGTTTCTGCTGCATGCCTCTTTTACAGATACTTCCATGGGCACTGTTCTTCTGAATTGGCTTCTATAATTCCCGCTCTCTCTTTCAAAACAGTCCGAACACGTGCCACCAACAGCCAACATCCATTTACTGTCCAACTTCAAACCCACAGAACCAACTTTTCATCTTCCTCATTTATTCATTCAACTGCCGTTTCCTGGAACAACCTTCCTTCATACGTATTTCCTGAAAATTACAATCTACAGAAGTTCAAGTCCAATGTCAACAAATATCTTCTTTCGTCTTCTCAACCTCCAACCCAAGCATGGTACTAAGTACTATAGGTTCTAATACCTCTCGTGTTTGGGGTTCGCATAAAAAAAAAAAAAAAAAAAAAAAAAAATCTTGCAAAAAGGATTCTTCTGCTCCTATGCTTATCTTTAGTGACACTCCGGTTTCTATGCAAAATGATATCTCTCTTTTGGGGATTACCTTGACTTCTAATCTCTCTTGGCACAAGCACATTACAAATATTGCTTCCTCTGCATCTAAAAAACTTGGTTTTCTCTTTCGCTCTCGGCGTTACTTTTCTTCCAAACAGCTGCTCACTCTGTATAAATCGCATATCCGCCCTGCCATGGAATATATCTGGGAACAATATTCCAACGTTTTGGTGCCCCCAAAACCTCTCTCAGGCTTCTTGATTCCATTCAGAAGAGGGCAGTTAGGTTAATTAATGATTCATCTCTAACAGAGTCTCTCCACTCGCTTTCTCATAGACGCACTGTTTCTGCTGCATGCCTCTTCTACAGATACTTCCATGGGCACTGATCTTCTGAATTGGCTTCTATAATTCCCGCTCTCTCTTTCAAAACAGTCCAAACACATGTCACCACCAGCCAACATCCATTTACTGTCCAACTTCAAACTCACAGAACCAACTTTTCATCTTCCTCATTTATTCATTCAACTGCCGTTTTCTGGAACAACCTTCCTTCATACGTATTTCCTGAAAATTACAATCTACAGAAGTTAAAGTCCAATGTCAACAAATATCTTCTTTTGTCTTCTCAACCTCCAACCCAAGCACGGTACTAAGTACTATAGGTTCTGATACCTCTCATGTTTGGGGTTCACTTAAAAAAAAAAAAAAAAAAATGATATGTCGAACTGGGATTTTAGAGTTAACTAGTATTGCTACTCCTGCATGTGCTGATTTTGCAGTATTCCTGTCTTTTCTGTAAATTGTGAAGTTTCTAATTGAGAGAGTTACCTGTGGTGTTAAATTTGTTTCTTGAAGACAAATACTCACTGGATTGTACTGATTCATCAGGTCATTTATATCAATATTGGCTCGTATGTCTCTGCAATTCCATTGAAGTATGTGCTGCATTACTTGGTTTTATGAGTTATGTTTTGATCTGTCTGTTTTTTTGGAGCAGTTTGTTTGTAATGTTCTGTTTTATTTCTGTCTTTTTTTGGGGAACCAGTCGCTCTCTATCCATGTGTTCTCCTGCATGAAGTTCTAATATAGTTTCTTCTGGGTTAGTTTTATTGTCGACATCCATATGTATAGGGAATTGTTTCTTGGTGTGAGCATGATCTGTTGATACTGTTTTGTCTGCTTTTTTCGTAGTTTCAGGCATGTTGGGTGGAACTGAAATTGGAGTATTAATTCCTTGTTCCAGTTGCTTGTGTTTCGCAGGTTGTGGCTTAGCATTAAGCACGGACACCTGGCCCAATCTGCAAAAGAAATGTTTGGAGGGGACTGTAATGTCAGTTTGAGTAGCAATAGAATGACCGTGTTTGGTTGCTTGTGCATACATGTGTTTTGGCATAAACTGGATAATATGCTTTTTGGCTTCCTGATATGTTACTTACTTTGTTTTCTGTTTTGTATTTCTCTCCTCACTTTCCACATTTCGCAATTTTTTGAATATGCCGGATGGTTATCTTTGCAACTGGGACAAGTGAAGGAGGTTACAGTACAATCAGCTTGAGTTTATTCTGCGGAACCACAGTTTGGGCAAATCACAGTGCCACGGCATGCTCCCTGGGAGTGTCCATATTTCTGGCATTTATAACAACTGATGAGATTCGGTATATAGTGATGTATACGACAATTCAGATACCCTGCTTTAACCATTGTTGGTAAGTTTGGGGTACTAAAGGTCAGTATTATGTTCTGTGTTGGCTTTAATTCTCCATCTTTCCGGATTAATATTCTTTTCGCGTGCAATACTCTTTGATCTGTCAATTCTTGCATAATTTCATCCTCTGAGATGTTAATGAGGTCCCACTCTGCTATAACTCCTTTAGATGTATTCAGAGTGGCACGGAGCATTATTTTCACAGGAATTCCATCAAATGTAGTCAGTTTCAATAATATTTCTGAGTGTTTTCATTGTCTCTACCAGCAGATCTCCAGACTGTAACCGCTTTACCATCTTTGGTGATCCTGTAGCATTTTCCAAGCATTTCTGGATTAGAAATGGGAATAATTTGCTCACAGGAAAATCTGATACAGAATGAATAAGGAGAAAGGCTGGGTGATCTTGTTGACATAGGTCTGTTTTTTGTCTTTTATTTTGATAGGAGTCATGATCGGGTTGGTCTTTATCAGTAGGTGATCTCAACTGATCAAATGGAGGAAAGGTTTCTTTGTCCATTTTGTACTCCTTTTGGCCCTAAGGGTTGGTTTTCCCACTCAGGTTACCGGCCCCGCCACAGGGAGGCAGGAGTAATGTCACGAGTGGCCAAGCGGTTGTTGGGTTAGTAACTCAAATAAAAATAAAAGGAACGGTGTCTTTTCTTTCCTGACTTAACTTACAATTTGTAAGATGAAGTCTATTGTGCTTTTTTAAAGAGCTTAAGAGAAATTAACGGGGAACTTAAAGAGAAGAGATTCCTTTAAAGGAGAATGCTTTGAACTGCTTTATAGAGCTCAGAAAATCGCTTGGCCAAGGAAACGCTTGGCACCCGGAGCCACAAATTGGAGCAGCATGGCATTAAGGGCAAGTTGCTACAATGGATAAAGGGATGGCTGAGTGGAAGACGACAGAGAGTGGTTATCAATGGACACTGCTTTTTATCCCCCATGTATTGGTGCTGGGCCCATTGTTCTTTTGTGTATTTATCAATGATATTGAAGAAAGTATATCAGGCTTAATGTTCAAGCTTGCAGATAATACAAAGGTTGGCAGGGTTGTTAATGACAGTAAAGACAGTAGGCTACTGCAAGAGGATCTAGAAAAGTTGGACAGATGGGCTGAGAAGTGGAAACTGAAGTTTAACATTGACAAATGCAAAGTACTGCATATGGGCAGCAGTAACCCTAGAGAAATATACCAACTGTGTGGTACTAAACTGAGGGAAGTGGAGAATGAAAAAGACCCAGGGGTTATTGCGCAGTCAGATATGAAGTTCTCTGAGCAGTGCAGACAGGCTGCCAGAGCAGGTCAACGATATACAGGAATTTTGCTAGCAGGGATAAGGAGATGATTATCCCTTTGTCTAAGGCAATGGTCAGGCCACATCTTGAGTACTGCGTACAGGTCCGGAAGCCTTATTTTAGGAAGATGTAGAGTTGCTAGAATGAGTACAAAGAAGGGGAATAAGAAAGGCTAAGTTCTGCAAATTGCAGCATCTGGAGCCTAGGCACCTGCAAGGTGATCTGATTGAGGTGTATAAGGCCTTAAATGGTTTGAGCAGGCTCAATGCTGATGGGATTCTTCTTGCTCAGATTACAAGCCAGAGAGGCATAGATTCAAACTGAAGAAAGACAGTTGTAGAATAGATCTGTGGAAATTTGCCTTTAGCCAGTGGGTAGTTGATTGCTGGAACAAACTCCCAATGTAGTTGTCGAAGTTGATAGCTTAAATAAATTGAAAGAAGAACTAGAAACACCTATTTCACCCATCCATTAGATATAATGGATGGGTGAAATGGGAAGTGTTTTGTTTTTTTTTTTGCTGATGTTGTATAAGCTTGCTGTCTTGCATCATATGCCTTTTCTAATGCTAATACGATACATCATTATGAAGCTGAACACAACAATAAAGACTGTTTTAACAAGGGCAGAAGAGCAAGGTGTGCTAATGGTAATAAAAAAGAAAAGAAAAATGCATATAAACATTCACTACAAAATGATTCTTACTCAGAATGCACGAGAGCTGGACATTGTCACAAAAGAGAACAGTTAATGGGTAGCTTCAAGGTGAGTAAAAAAGACTGTGGGTTTAATGTTCAGTGCACTAATCATGTGATGTTCCAATACAATGAACTCAACTAATGCTATCAGACCCAATGATTAGTTTCTGAAAAAACTTTTAAAAGTATCCTTCCTTTTTGATTCCATGATCTGTCAAATTTTTCCCCTATTACCGATCCATCACTTCTGTCATTTCAACATCTACATCAGAGATCATCAACATGGAACTTTTCTTCTTCTTAGAGCCTTACTTTTAGGCCCACATCCTGCATTACTTTATTTTTTTAATTCTCTTATATCTTTTTTTTTTTATACACGTTCAAAAAACTTTTATCGCAAATAATTTGCATACAAACAAATATCAGTATTTCTTCATGTCTGATCACCAGTCTTGTACGAGAGGGTATCAGTAGGAAGATGCCGTTTTTAATATAAGTTGTGTACATATTCAATAACTAACGTGAAATTTCATTCCTGTAGGTGACCCTACACCAGAGGTGGAGCCCGGAATCTGAGGAAGGGTGCTATGGTTGACAAAATGGAGTATCAAGCAGTGATCAAGTTCCTGCATTTGCAGGGCAAGAAAGCTCATGAAATTGACAAAGAAATGAAAGCTGTGTATGGGCAGAATTGTCCATCCTATGACACTGTAAAAAAGTGGAATGGGATTTCCAGTGCGGTCATACAAGTGTCTTTGACAAACCGAGAAGGAAGGCTAACATCCACAGACAGTGAGACTGTTGCAAAGGTTGAGCAGCTGCTGCTGTGTGAAAGATGTGTGGCAATTTGTTTCATTGCAAATGCTATGGGAATTAATTATGGGTCTGCCCACAGCATTTTACATAACCATCTGCACGTGTCTAAGGTCTCCCCGCACGATGGGTTCCAAGATTGCTGACGCCTTTGCAGCAGCTGTTGCCACCACCAACTTTGTTGCCCAGTGTGGCTTCAAACTACTGCAGCACCCACCCTATTTTCCTGACATAGCACCATCAGATTTCTTGTTTCGGGAAATGAAGAAAGCATTGTGTGGACACCACTTTGATTTGTCTCAGAAGTAATCAATGAAGTGGAATCATGGTTTCAGGCAAAAAAGTGAGGTTTTTATGATCATGACATTAAACAACTGACCCATACATGGGAGAAATATGTTACTATAGATGGAGAGTACATAGAAAAGGATTAAAGTTTCTGTGAAGTTTCACCTTTCTAGGGCTATTATTTCTAGGTAAGGGTACGAACTTTTTGATACCCCCTCGTATTTGGCACTATTCAATTTTATCAGCAATACATTCTATTCCTCTATTATGTTTTCTTTCACTTTATAAAAATATAAAAATTTTATCACACCTGAGATCATGTCTTGTTCTCAAGCTTTCATAACTTTTTATTCCATCTATCCTTCAAAACTGGAGATCTTCATGTACAGCTTGTAAGTCACACTCCATATTACTTCATTTTTCTAACTTTTCATGTCACATTATTGATTTGATTCATGAAACAAAATTGCTTGCAGCTCTTTTCTCATTCTCACCCCCAAGAAGTCAATACCTGGACAAAAGTTGTGATCACATTTTGCTCCCTTCTCTTTCATGAGATTTCTCCAATTTTCTACCTCAGGATTACCTGCAACTCCAGCGCCAGGAGTGGTCCCTTGGGGGATCCCAGAAATCCAGAGCCTGTGAAGGGAAGTGATCGCAAGGCGGAAACAATTCCAGTGAGTCCGGCAGAGCTGGCCTGTGGCAGAGGTGGTGCCGCTGAGGGAAAGATACAAGAATGCTAGAAACCACTACACAGAACTCTCAGGAAGGAAAGGCCTGGGAGCAAAGTGTCTCAAATACAGGGAACGACCCCTGGGGAGTGGTATACAAAGTCACCACTAATAAGCTCCTCAGAGGTGCTTTTTAGTGGAGCCACCCTTTACAGAAGAACTCCAAATGGCAGCAGCACAAATCAAGAATAAGAAATGCTCAGAACTTGACCTCTTCGAGCCTGAGATCATCAGGAGGGTGGTAGATATAGCACCAAAACTCCTCCTATCCATATTCAACAGATGCCTCCAAACAGACATCTATCCCGAAGACTGGAAGACTGCTAATGTAAAATTAATCTTGAAAATTTCACAAAACTCCCAGAAAAATCCAAATCCTACCAGCCAATTGCCCTGCTGATGGTAGCCAGCAAGCTCCTGGAGAAATGCTACTAAAAAGAATACAGATCCATTATGATGCAACTGGGTTAGCAAGCCCGAATCAATGTGGCTTCAAACCTGGAACCTCGACAATCGAGGCGCTCAAAAGCCTCAATGATGCTGTGCTGACGTGTGAGAAGAAATACTTCTTAGTGATATCTATGGATTTTGTGGAGGCGTTCGACACCATCTGGTGGCTGAGCGTCCTTGCAAGGCTTAGACATGTTTCCAGGTATGGATGCCTATCCATACTGGAAACCTATATAACATCATAAAGTCCTACCTCTCTGGAAGGAAAATCACAGTGAAAACACCATACAGAAGCCTCGCTAGACCTGTCTGCAGGGGCTGCACCCAGGCCTCAGTTGTGGTGGGGCCACTCCTGTGGAACATAGTCATGGATGAATTCCTAACCCTTGACTTGGGTGAAACCCGCTCCCAGGCCTTCGCGGACAATAATGGACGACTCTAGAGCCCAACTTGAAGCTATCGCAAACCCATCACTGACAAAACTCCACGAATGTGCTTCGACCCATTTTTTAAAAATCTCTTCTGAAAAAACCAGTACAATCCTCTTGAAGGGCAAATTACAACTACGAAGACTGCCACAAATCAAGATTGGAGTAACCACCTTGAAACTCACCATGCAACTCAAATATCTAGGAGTTATACTGGACACAAACCTGTCTTTTCTACGATACCTCCAGTATATAAGAAGCAAAATAAGAAAGTATTCAGCACTCGTTGCAAGAGTTGACTGTGGGCATAACAAATGCACTCTGTCATTATACTATAAAACAATCTTTACTCCAGTAATTATATATGCCGCACCAATCTGGTACAACAAAACCACAATGACAGTAAATAGAAGCCAACTAGACTCAACCCAAAGAACCATCCTCCTTGTCATCGCCCGAGCCTGCCCTACAGGTCACAGTGGGAGCCCTTCCCCTGAACCTTGAGGTTATTAAGACTGCCTTCATGTATTATTACACCAATGGAACCCCCATCACCTTTGCTGGATTCACCGTAAACCCTGCAAATAGCCAGAAATAGAAAAAACCAGACCAATGGAATACCTGCAGCAGACATTGCAGGATAGGCAGGCAAACTCTACCAAAGGAGAAATTATGAAGAAATTCCTTCCACATATTGACAGGGTGTACCCAAAAGCATCCCCCCGGTTCCCAGGACTAAACACAACATTTTTCATTACAGGACAAGGCCCATTCTAAGTCAAACTAATGACTTTTGGTCTGGTGGATAACCCACTGTGCATCTGTGGGGGGGGAAAGAGATGTGGAACCACCTAATGCACCAATGCAACCACTAGGATGCCTATTCGTAACGAAAATCAGATACTCCCCAGTTAACCAAGAGGCACACCTTCTTGACACTGAGGAGGAATACTGAGTGCTCACGAGCTTCACCCTACAATTGTTTTCCAGGAGACGAACAATCAATGCTATCCATAGGCCAAATTGAGACTGCACTGATCCAGAAATTATCGAGATTAGGAAAAGGAACACTAAATACTGGACGGGATTCCATCCCATGAATCAACCCGCAACTGACTAGATCCCTGCTGGGATTGGATTGAGACCACCAAACTGCAGCTCTGCTGCTAAATGCCATTTGGCAATCTGAATAGGCAAAGCTAGCCCTAATCACTTTAATTCCATATCCCTGGCAGGGGGATGGGGGGAGACAGTCTTTCCATACCCCTCCCTCGCCACCTCCTCCTTCCATCTGGTGAGGCATGGGCCTGCCTCACCGCTGTTCTGGGGCCGCCTTCCCTATCGACCCCATACTTCTGTCTTTTCCCACCAGTCTTCAGTCTCCCTCCCTCCTCTGTCTATCCTGCAATGCGCAAGACCCACACACAGCTTCCTAAAATTAAAAACGCCTAAATTTAAACTGAAATTATAAAAACAACTTTCTGCTTTCTTACTTCTAGTGCAACATTTCCCCCACCCTTTTTTTTTTTACATAGGCCCTGGTCACTGAAATCCCAGGAAACTAAGTGGCAGGGCCTGCCAGAGGAAAAATTTCAAACTACTGTGTACCTGGTCTGTCCACAAGGCCAAGTATGGGCAACGTTGAGCCCCAGCAGAGGTCTAGCGGCTAAATGGCCAGATGAACAATGATACATAACACTACACTTACAAAATCTACACACTTTTAAATCTCTGGCCTTTTACAGTGAACTGTTACACCTACAATGAAAGCAACGTGGAGATGGGGGAACCCCTGGTGCCATTTGACATCAATATACTTTACACTTAAAGACTTATCCATCATTAACTGTACTCACATCTACAGTACTGTAACCATAAACATTTTTCAATCAATCACCATTATTTGCTTGATACGTATATCTGTAACATCCATTTTGAACTATCTGTGTGCTGCACTCACGGGACCGATCACAGTGCCACTCAGTATGGCAAAACTAGAGACTTCTAGTGACCACTCAGTGACACGTGAAATAATCTATGATGCCACATTTGAAAGCAAAAAATTAGGAGGCATTATTTTCATACCGATCCTCACATAACCCTGCCTCGGAATGAGCAAATTCTTGATGGCAGTCTTTTATGACAAAAAATTGAAATGTAGCATCTTTATTCTTGTTTAACAAAAAACAAGACAGGTTCAATATACAGGTTACACCTCACGTATCCTGCAAAGAGTACTCTTCTAGCTGCTAACAAGAGAAAGGAATTAAGCAAAAATGTGCCAACCAGAATCAGGTCAAGAGTAGTAGAGATGGCAATATAGTTGGCAAAATTCCAGGGGAAGGCTAAGCCTCCCCTAGGCCAATACCCAAATACACTGAAGTGAAGACTAGCCACTGTACTGTTTGGATGGAACAGAATCCAATAAAGACAAGTGGTGTTATCAGCCTTCATTTCATAAACATTGCTTACAATGGGCTGTTTGGATTTCATCTACGTATATCAATTTCTGGTAATTGGTGTTCGATAAATATTGTTCTAAATTAAGTTTAGTTTCCTGCTGTTCTTAATCTGTTTATATTTCAAAACTTTTCCTATGGTTTGGACCATACATAAATGTGTATACAGTACAGGCCCAAAAAACAACATGAAAACCTTGAGAACATTCGGCTGTAGGACTGGTACGTGAAAATTCATCTTCTCAGTTTTAAATCGAATAAATCTTCCACAAAAACTTTCAACATATCCAACAAATGGTCAGTTTAATTCTACTTTCATCTGAGAAGGAACCTACAAAAGCTATAAGGACAGTCTTTTAATTAATGATCAGAGAAACAGGTGCTTGCAACTATTTTTAAATATACATTAAATTCTGTAAAAACGAGTAACTTTAACAAAACAAGACATTTTCACAAAGGAGGATCAAAGGCTGACACAAGTAATTATAGACCTGTGAGCTTACCTTCTGTTCCAGGAAAATTAATGGAGGCACTGGTTAAAGAAGCACTGCAGGATCATTTAGACAAGACTTCAGTTATAGCTCTGACACAGCATGGTTTTGTTAAGGGGAAGTCTTGCCTGACCAATTTGATTGGATACTATGATGCAGTCACAAAAGAACTGGATGCAGGGAATAGCTTTGATATTATATACTTGGATCTTAAAAAGGCTTTTGATACTGTTGCACATGGAAGACTGCTACACAAATTGGAGCAGTGTGACATTGGAGGCAAATTGCTGCTATGGATAAAGGGGTGGTTGAGGGGGAGAAGACAGAGAGTGGTAATCAATGGACACTGCTCATCGTGGACTAATGTTATTAGTGGAATCCCTCAGGGTTCAGTATTGGGTCCATTATTGTTTTCTGTATTTATAAATGATATTGATGATGGTATATCAAGCTTAATGTCCAAGTTTGCAGACGATACAAATGTTGGTAGGGTTGTCAAGGACACTACTGACACTATTATACTGCTGCAACAGGATCTGGAAAGGTTGAGCAGATGGGCTAAGAGGTGGCAAATGAAGTTTAACATTGACAATTGTAAAGTACTATACATGGGAAACTGCAACCCCAGAGCAACGTATCAACTCTGTGGTACTACACTGACAGTGGTAGAGAATGAAAGGGCTTGGGGGTGGTTGTGCAGGCAGATATGAAGTTCTCTGAGCAGTGCAGACGGGCTGCAAGAGTAGCTCATGGAGTATTGTAAATGATATACAGGAATTTTTCCAGCAGGGATAAGGAGGTGATTATTCCCTTGTATAAGGCAATGGTCAGGCCACACCTAGAGTACTGTATACAGGTCTGGAGGCCTCATTTCAAGAAGGATGTAGAGCTGCTGGAACGAGTACAGAGAAGGGCAACAAGATTAGTGAATGGAACAAAGGGGTGGTGCTCTTACGAAGAAAGGCTTAAGTTTTGCAAATTACAGTGTCTGGAGACTAGCCACCAGTGAGGTGATCTGATAGAGGTGTATAAAGCCTTGAATGGTTTGAGCATGCTCAATGCTGATGGGATTCTTCCTCTAGCTCAGAATAATCACCTGAGAGGGCATAAATTCAAATTGAGGAAAGACAGATGTAGGATAGACGTGCGGAAATTTGCCTTTAGCCAGCGGGTGATTGGTTGGTGGAACAGGATTCCATCCCTTGTTGTGGAGGTTGATAGCCTAAATAAGTTTAAGGCTCAGCTGGACAGGTATTTTGAACGAACAGAGGGGTGAAGTGGAAGTGGGTTTTTTTTTTTTTTTTTTTTTTTTGGCTGATGCTACATAAGCTTGCTTTCTTGCATCAAATGCCTCTACTAATGCTAATGCTAAAAAGCCAGAAATATCAAGAAAGCAATTTGGCACCCATATTAATGATTACATTTGTCTTTAAGAATACCATGTAGAAAAGTGTGACATTTCTCTCTACATAAGATGCTTGCAAGAAGACTATCTTGTCCTTTTAAGTATTTTTGCAACCAGCAAGATTTAAAACTGCAAAAATAATGCAATTCTCTTAATTCAGAACAAACTTCAGTTGCCCTGGTTGCACCACTTTCAAACAGATACTTTGCCAAAATGTTAACTGGCTATTTGTTTAAAAAATGAGACTACAATGACAGCCTATTTCAGACTAACTGGCACCTCATCAGTTATTAAGTGGTCTTCACTGGCAAAACACAGACAAAACAGTTGAAAAGAAGTTGTCTTATACAAACTGCCATGCAGTATATGAAATCAGAGTTTTCAAAGCTATCTGTTTTGTCTGGATGTTGTCACTAGAGACCATCTGCTATCTGATGAGGAAACAGAACTAAAACAGGCTGTCATGGCAGTCTGAACTAGTAGTAGTGGTGGCATGCGATGCAAGAAAGCAAGTGTATGAGCTTATGCAGCATCAGCCAAAAAAAAAAAAAAATATATATATATATATATATCACACCATTCCCTCCAAATGCCTGTCCAGTTCCTCCTTAAATTTATTTAACCTATCAACTTCCACAACGACAGATGGAAGTTTGTTCCAGCAATTAACCACCCGCTGGCTAATGGCAAATTTCCGCACATCTATTCTACATCTGTCTTTTCTTAATTTGAATTTATGCCCCCTTAGGTTAGTAATCTGAACAAGTGGAAGGATCCCATCAGAATTCAGCGTGCTCAATCCATTCAAGGCCTTATACACCTCAATCAGATCACCGCGCAGGTGCCTAGTCTCCAGCTTCTGCAATTCGCAGAACTTAAGCTTCTCTTGGTAAGAGGATCCTTTCATTCCCCTCACCAATCTTGTTGCCCTTCTCTGTACACGCTCAAGCAAATCTACATCTTTCCTAAAATGAGGCCTCCCAACCTGTACGCAGTACTCGAGGCATGGCCTGACCATTGCCTTATACAGAGGGACAATCACCTCCTTCTCCCTGCTAGCAAAATTCCTATATATCATTGACAAAACCCCATGACCTGCCCTGGCAGCCTATCTGCATTGCTCAGAAAACTTCATATCTGACTGCACAATTACTTCCAGGTCTTTTTCATTTTCTATCACCTTAAGTGTAGTACCACACGGTTGGTACGTTTCTCTGGGGTTACTTCTACCCATATGCAGTACTTTGCATTTGTCAAGGTTAAACTTCAGTTGACACTTCTTAGCCCATCTGCCCAAATTATCTAGACCCTGTTGCATTAGCACAGTGCCATTACTGTCATTAACAACCCTGCCAACCTTTGTATCATCTGCAAACTTCGACAATAAGCCTGATATACCTTCATCAATATCATTGATAAATATACAAAACAATAGAGGACCCAACACCAAACTCTGTGGGACTCCACTAATAACATTAGTCCACGAAGAGCAGCACCCATTAATTATCACCCTCTGTCTTCTTCCACTCAACCATCCTTTTATCCATTGTAGCAACTTACCTTTAATACTATTCTTCTCCAATTTGTACATTCTGCTCCAATGGAGCAGAAAGATACCATTCTGCTCCATTGGAGCAGAATGGTATCTTTTAAACAAATGATCAAACTTTTTAAATTACAAACTTTTTGACTTTTGTCAAAGTCAAAAAAGTTTGTAAGCAGTGCAATACCAGGGAAATTCATTACAATGTTGTTGTTGTTGTTATTTGGTTTTTAGGAGCATTAGCAACTAAGGCCATATTGCTCCGGTGGTCATTCCGTGACCTTTCCGCATTTGGTGGTCACGGGCTCGAACCCCAGTCTAATCAAGAAGCGTGTGTTACGCACTCCCGCTCCTGCCCACCTGGCTACGGAGGTGCCAATTCATTACAAAGACAAGTTTGTTCTACTGTGAGAATTAAAACCATCATTATCAATGCAGTTCAAATCTTGTTGGAAACAAAAACAGATGTAAGGACAAATTAGTTCTGCAAATGACCTTTCCTTGTAATTTTCATCAGGAAATGTAGCATTAGTTATATTTTAACTTCTTTGAATCTCTCTCTCTCTCTCTCTCTCTCTCACACACACACACACACACACACACACCCCTTCAGTGAACTTCATAACTTAATGTAAACTGCTCTTGAAAGTTACAGCTATGTGACTAGTCACACAGCACTCTAGTGAGCTGGTAACCAGTATGATATTGCTTTAGGATAGTGCAGAACAAAGAGAAAATGAAAATGTTCAGTTTGGGTACAGCTATAAAAATCTACAGTATGCTTTATAAAATCTATGGTTAATCTCTTCCATAACTCACTGACTTAACAATGTGCCCAAAGATTAGATTTAATTCCACACAGCCAAGGTTTCTTACAGCCATTACAGCAAACCAGTCATACAGCTCAGGTGCCTTACTAAGTAGGAATAAGAAGAACACACTATT
The DNA here is from genome assembly GCF_048544385.1 of Mastigoproctus giganteus. NCBI lineage: Eukaryota > Metazoa > Arthropoda > Arachnida > Uropygi > Thelyphonidae > Mastigoproctus > Mastigoproctus giganteus. The sequence goes on along the minus strand of NC_143584.1, from coordinate 140,102,762 downwards.
CGAGAGGTCATTTGCTTGGCTTTCCACTCCATACTAACACTATGGGAGAGAAAGCTGTGCCATCTATTGTTTATCCCTTCTACTATAACTATATTGGCAGCAAAAAGGAAATTTAGTGATCATTGTTATTATATGCAGGAAATTCATTGAATTTCTCTCCAAATATTAAAAGCAAAATGTCACAAACTAATAAAGACTACCTCATTATAATAATTATTCCTTAAAGAAGAATAGTTAAAGTTTTCTTATTCTCCATTGCAAAAGGATTTTTCTCTCCAGCATATCCATTGATTTTCTGACATTTGCTATAAATATGTTTATTGCCATATGTTCACATTTAACAAATTGAATCACACTAGTACTATCTTTCAGTCAAAATAAACATTTACAGATTTACAAGTTCCATTCTTAGTGCTTAAAATTCAATGAAATGTGCTTCTCCAAAACTTCTCCACTACCAGTACACCTCTCTAAAATCCAGACAATTTCAAAATCTGGCACTCCTCAATCGCTGAGGGTGCCAGATTTTAACATTTACTGTATATATTTTTGTATCATTGTGTCTAATCACTGCACAGTATTTGATTACTATTATTTGTTTAAGAACTAATATTTAATTATTACAATAGGAGTAATCATGTTTACATTTTTCTAATATTTTATGATTTAATAAATGATGTTTACAATTAGAAAATTGAAATAGTAGTAGTAGTGGCATGTGATGCAAGAAAGCAAGCGTATGAGCTTATGCAGCATCAGCCAAAAAAACACACCATTCCCTCGAAATGCCTGTCCAGTTCCTCCTTAAATTTATTTAACCTAACAACTTCCACAACGACAGATGGAAGTTTGTTCCAGCAATTAACCACCCGCTGGCTAAAGGCAAATTTCCACACATCTATTCTACATCTGTATTTTCTTAATTTGAATTTATCCCCCCTTAGGTTCGTAATCTGAACAAGTGGAAGGATCCCATCAGAATTCAGCATGCTCAACCCATTCAAGGCCATGAAATGAAAGCTGAAAACAACTTCAGAAATTCCTCTGCCCCATGACAGGCCTCAAATACAGGCTTCTCCAAATAAAGATAAGCGGAGAAATCACTACACTATCACAAAGAACAGACTGTGTTCTCTGATAGGATATTCTTTTAAAAAAAATGGAAACTCTCGATCTGTGTGCCACATGCTTGTCCAGAGTATGATTTCATGCTCCAAGTGAAGAATGAAATCAGGCTCTGAGAAAGTGTCTGTCTCTCTATTCTCAGTCTGTCAGTTCTAAATCTCAGGTCCTCCATTCCCCATCTTCAGTTGCATCAAGAAAAAGAGATGAGTTAATTAAAATTAGAAGTCATATAACATATGAAAATTATCGAATAATGAATCCCAGGGGTTAATTCATTATCGAATAATGAATCTCAGCAAACTCCTTTGCTGTACTCAAGGGATTTACCAAAACTTCATGTGAAGTTTATTTAGAATATTTAGTAGTAGTAGTGGCAAATGATGCCAAAAAGCAAACTTATATAGCACCAGCATGAAAAAAAAAAATAAATAAATACACTTCCCACATCACCTGTCCATCCCATCTAAAAGTTTGTATAATTCTTCCTCGAATTTATTCAAACTACCAACTCAGGGGTCGGCAACCTGTGGCTCTCGAGCCACATGAGGCTCTTTGAGCATGTAACTGCAGCTCTTTAACTTTTAGCCCACATGAAGCAAAGTTTGAAATGGAGTCAGAGGACTTAAAAATCAAGGATGTGTGGAGTGCAAAACTAAAATGCCTTAAAATTGAAATTGAGGATTTGGAAAGGCAAAAGTTGCAATTCTACATAAATGGATGCCGATAGAGGAGTTAAAAAAGCAAGACCAAATTGTGTTCGATGCATAGATGTGTAGCTTACCAGACACGTATATAAATTTGAAAATATTTGGACTTCTCTCAGTTTTTGGTTCGAAGAATTTATGAGGGTAAATATTTTCGAACCTGAACTATATTAAAAATATATCAAGAAACCGTCTGAACAATGCGAGTCTCTCAGCATGCTTAAAGATCAAAATTATGGCATACTTCCCTGATGTTGAAAGGCTCGCTCAAGAAGTTCAGCAGCAAAAGTCACATTAATTAGAAATATTATTAATAAATAATATTTCAAAATACAGTCAATTCCGGTTATTTGGGACATGTCAGGACTAGTGCATTTTTGCCCGATTAAGCAGCTGCCCCAATTATCCGAAGTTTCACGTAAATAGTTAAAAATACAATGGACCCCCGCTTTACAGTTGGGTCACTGTACAATCAAATCAAGTTACGATGAACTCACCACAGTAAAGTACCGTTCACTATATGATGTGTAGTAAGCGCCAGTCATTGTGATCATATTTGTGAATTGAATTTTAATTCTATTAAACAGCGATTCTGATTAGCAAAAATAGGAAGAATATTATCCGCAGGCTATAAAAATAAAGATATATTAAGCACAAATTTACCCTTTATTACCTTACCAATTAAAAAATTAAATGATATGTGATAATCGGAATAATTAATATGTACTGTAATATGTACATACTAACTAGTTGACATTTCTGTTCACTGACATGTGTGGGTGGGGGTTAAAATTTAAAACAGTAAAAAGTTAAGCAATCAATAACAAAGAACACGGCACACACACAAATTGCAAGTAACACGATACACGCAAGTGAGAACAGAGTAACAAGTTACGAAGCTTTAAAAATAGGAATGAAGAGAAGATTCTGAAAATTAATTTTTTTATATGATTGAAGATTCCATGGAAGTGTAAACACATTTCACCATAATAACCCACAGAATTCCAGCTGTTGGTATTATCGCAAAATCAATAAGATCGAGTTTACTATCCGTTTATGATAGATTGCACTAACAGAAAGGCCCAATAAACAGGTGACTGCTAATTGTTTTTATTGTTTTATGGTTGTGACCTCCAGAAATCTGACCAATCCACGTGGCATGGTCGGAAACAATCGTAGGGTAATCTCCAGTGCTGCGATCTCCTGTCCCGATTAAATGGAATGTTGTCCCAATTAAGTGAAGTAAACCCTGGCTATTTTCTCGATTGGGTTCTGTTTTTTAAGATTTGCCCCAAATAAACGGCTGCCTTGATTAATTGATGCCCCCAATAACCAGAATCCACTGTATATATATTTTTTAATAAAACACCTTCCCACTGTATTCCATTTCTTAAAAAACTCCTCCCAGCTTGAGCTTAAGTACAGCTCTTCGGATTCTCTCTTTTTTTTTTTTTTAAATTAGATCAAAAATGGCTCTTCACTCAAAAAGGTTGCTAACCCCTGTACTAACTCTACAACACAAGATGGGGATTTGTTCACAATCAACCACTAGCTAGCCGAAGGCAAATTGACACACATCTATCTGCAACCCATCCTTCCTCAATTTGAATGTATGCCCCTTTGTGTGTGTGTGTAGCCTGAGCAAGAGGAAGTATTCCAACAGCACTGAGCTTACTCAACGATAAAATCAATGATTTTTGCTTTTCTAAACGTGACTGCAATGGTTGCAGACAGTTTTTAAATTCCATGCAGTGGGACCAAGTGATGATGTTACCAGCAGAAAATTTTAGCGGGAAGTATTCAAGGAATTAATCATGGAAGCTATTAGGATTTTCATACCAACTAAGAAATACTGTTCAGGTTTTAGGCTTAAATATATATTAGATGAACACGGGATAGATATAAATTATAAGTGAGAGAAAAGCATGGTAGATATAAGCTAGTCTGTAATCAAGTCATAAAGGTTAGGCAAGTGAAGACAAATTATGAGAAATCTTTAGCAAAGAATGCAAAGAAAAACAGCAAAGACTTCTTTACTAATGTAAACTCTAGAAGGAAGGTGATGAATCAGATTGGTCCACTTGATATTGATGGTTCGTTTGTTGATGATTCTGCTTGGGTAGCTGAAAAACTGAATGAGTATTTTGCATCTACATTCACACATGAGATACTCTCTAGGGAAGTGGAGGCCAGTAGTTTATCAAACTAAAAGGGAACTAAATGATTTTGTAATAACTGAGAGGAAAGTGGAGGAGAAATTTTTGAAGTTAAATATAAGAAAGGCACTGGGATCTAAACAGTTATATTAAGGGAGGTAGCAAAGGAAGCAAGCAAACCCTTAGCCATAATTATGAGAGTATCCTTGAAATCAGGGGAGGTCCTCATGGACTGGAGATGTGCGAATGTATCACCAATTCACAAAGGGGATCAAAGGTCAACACAAGTGATTACCGACCTGTTAGTTTAACTCCTGTTACAGGGAAAATAATGTAGTCACTGGTCCAAGAAGTACTGCAGGATCATCTAGACAAGACTGCAGTCATAGTTCAGACATAGGTTTGTTAATGGGAAATCTTGTCTGACTAATTTGATTGAATACTACAATGTGGTCACAAAGAAACTGGATGCAAAAAAGTAATTTTGATATCATATATTTGGATTTCAGGAAAATTTTTGATACTGTTGCACATAAAAGACTTTTGTTCAAATTAGAGCAGTGGGGCATTAAGGGCAAGTTGCTGCTATGGATAAAGGGATGGTTGAGCAAGAGAAGACAGAACAGTAATCAATGCTGCTCTTCGTGGAAAAATGTTATTAGTGGAGTCCCCCAGTGTTTGGTGTTGGGCCCATTGTTGTTTTCTATATTTATCAATGATATTGATGAAGGTATATCAGGTTTGTTAATGACAGTAATGAGAGTATGCTACTGCGGAGGATATAGAGAAGTTCGGCAAATGAGCTGAGAAGCGGTAACTGAAATTTAACATTGACAAATGCAAAGTACTGCATATGGATAGCAGTAATCCCAGAGTAACGTACCAACTGCACTCAGGGTAGTGGAGTATAAAAAAGAGCTAGGGGTAATTGTGTAGCCAGATATATGAAGTTTTCAGAGCAGGGTAGACAGGCTGCTAGGAGAGCTCATTGGGATTTTGTCAGTGATATACAGGAATTTTATCTAGCAGGGATAAAGAGGCAATGGTGAGGCTACACCTTGGGTACTGAATACAGTACCCAAGGTGTAGTTTGTGGAGGTCTCATTTTAGGAAGGATGTAGAGCTGCTGCAACAAGTACAGAGAAGGGCAACAAGATTAGTGAAGGGAACAAAGGAGTACTCTTACCATTCAGCTCTGCAAACTGCAGCATCTAGAAACTAGGCACCTGCAAGGTGATCTGATTGACATGTTTATGGCTTTGAATGGTTTGAGCCTGCACAATGCAGATGGGATTCTTCCTCTTGCTCAGATTATGCACTTGAGTGGGCATAAATTCAAATTGAGGAAAGAGTTGCAGAATAGATTGTGCAGGAAATTTTCCTTTAGCCAATGAGTGGTTGATTGCTGGAACAAACTTCCATGTGTTGTTGTGGAAGCTGACAGCTTAAATAAATTCAAGGAAGAACTAGAGAAATGTTGGGAGGAATGGGAAGTGGTTTTTTTTTTTTTTTTTGGTTGATGCTGTATAAGCTTGCTTTCTTGCATCATATGCCACTACTAATGCTAATGCTCAATCAAACAAAGCCTTAAATACCTGTCAGCTCTCCTTGCTGATGCCTAGTCTCAAGGTTGTAGTTTGCAGAGCTGAAGCCTTTCCTTGTAAGAGAACTTTTTGTTTCTCTCACTAATCACATTGTTCTTTTCTGCACCCACTGTAACAGATAAATATCATTCCTAAAACGAGGCCTAACCTTGACTTATAAAAGGGGGATGCCTTACAGATCACCTTATTTCTACTGGCAAAATCCCTGGTTTTTTAATGAAAACCCAATCATGAGAGGTATTATCAGAACCTATAGTACTTAGTACCATACATGGGTTGAAGGTTGAGAAGAAGAAAGACATACTTGTTGACATTAGATTTGAATTTCTGTTGATTATAACTTTCAGGAAATCAGTATGATCGGAGGTTTTTCCAGATAACGGAAGCTAAAGAAATAAATGAAGAACATGAAAAGTTGGTTCTGTCAGTTTGAAGTTGGCCAATAAAAGGATGCTGACTGACTGTGGCATGCCTTCAGACTGGTCTGGAAGAAAGAGTGAGAATCATTGAAGCCAACTCGGAAGAACAGTGCTCATCTATAGAAAAGACATGCAGCAGAGACAGAACGTCGATGATACTTTGTTAGAGATGAGTCATTAATTAACCTAACTGCACTCTTTTGAATGAAATCTAGAAACCTGAGAAAGACTTTGGGTATAATATTACATGGTAGGACGGATTTGTGATTTGTACAGAGTCAGCAGCTGTTTGGAAGAAAAGTAACGATGAGAGCGAAAGAGAGAACAGTTTTTTTAGATGCAGAGGAAGCAATATTTTTGATATGCTTATGCAAGAAGAGATTCAGAAGTCAGGGTAATCCCTCAGAGTAATATGTGACCTTGTCTAGAAATCTGAGTGCCATCAAAGATAAGAATAGGAGCATAAGAATCCTTTTTGCACAATATAAGACACAACTGAATTTTAGAAGGATTGAAATTAACTAAGTTATCACTACCCCACTGGAGAATTACTTGTAGATCACCATTTATGGAATTGTAAGTGAATATTTGAGAAGTTGAAGCTGTTTGTGCAGAGCAAGATTTCACAAACTGGAAGGTAGAATACAATGTGCTATCATCAGCAAAACTATGGGTAAGATTTACAGTCAATGGAAGAAGGTCATTAATATACGAGAGAAAAGGAGTGGGAGAAAGAACTGAACCTTGGGGACATCTGCATTAGCGGGAAAGTTAGAAGACAGAACTACAAAAAACAGTTGGAAAACCATAAGATCTAAGATTATTTAGAAAATCTTTATGTCAAACACAATCAAAAGCCTTTGAAATGTCAAGAGCAACTACCTTGTGTTTCACTGAAATTTTCCACTGAATTTATCTATAGATGGGTAATATAAGCCAGTATATCACCAGTGGATCAAAACTGACACAATCCATACTGGCAATCATTGATCAGATGGAAGATTTCTAGTAGTTTAAGAGTTGACAGTTAATAGGCTTCTCCATTATTTTAGAAAGTGTAGAAGTAAGTGCAATGGAATGATAATTGGGTGGAAGGATTTGTTATTGTTCTAGGAACTGGATGGATATGAACAAATTTCCAAACAGAAAGGAAAACATTCAAAATTAAAAAATGCCACTTTTATAACCTTCAAAAATAGTTAGAAAAGCGGCAGCTATATTTTAGCACAGCAAAATATAACATCTTACACTTGGAGGAACAGCAATCCCAAAATAAATTGTGCACTTGGTGGGGTTGAAATAAAAACAGTAGAGGAAGAAAGGAATTGAGAGTTACAATATGGGCAGATATGAAGTTTTCTGAGCAGTGTAAACAGGCAACTAGGAAAGCACGTTGTGTCCTACTGATAATTTATTGAACATTATCACATTATCCTGTAGACACTGAGAGGTCATAATTCCACTGTATAAGGAAATTGTAAGACCACATGTGGAATACTGTTGAGATTGGAAAAACGGAGACTGTACGAGGAAAGACTTTGATTATGTGGGCTGCAGAGCCCACATAATCAAAGTCTTAATCAGGTCACCTCTGAAGTGCATTCAAGCATTCAAATTACGGAAAAGAAGTTTAGACGAGATTATAGAAAGTTTTCTTTTAGCCAGCGAGTCGTTGATTGCTGGAAAAAGTTGCCTTTATCTAAACCAAAATTTAGATAAAGGGCAAGATTTTAAGGCAGAGTGTGGAATAAAGAATTTCGTTCCTACAAGAATAATTTCACCAACACAACTAAGCAAATGATGTCAGATTTGAAAGAGTAATCTGACGAGGAAAAGAAAAGAAATCTCACAGATCATCCCATTTTGCATTTTTGTAATGCCAAACAACACAAGGTTGAGAATGGCCATGAGAGAAAAGGTTCCATTGGAGGAGAGGCCATCATCAAGTTGTGATCTGAGGTGCCTAAAGCGCTGCTCAGTTCAACCAAGTACTTAGAAAGGTTGTTTGTGAGAAAAAGATCAAGCATGTTGGCTGTGTGGTTACAATGGTCTGGTATTCTGGTAGGTAAATGAACAATCTGTGCAAGGTCATTAGTAACTACAAAAGCCTCAACATCTTGACCAGCTCGGTTTGTGCGACTAGAAAGCAGAAGCTAGCTGGAGTTGTGAACATTAAAATTTCCAAGGAAAATTACCTCACTGTTAGGAAAGTCAGACTGGAGAAAGTAAAGTTTCGTAGAGAGGAAGCCAGAGAGTTCCAAGTGAGTTGGGAAAACAATAGAGGCAAAGGATGAATTCTTCATGCATTAAGAATCTGCAGATAAATGAACCACTAGGTGGCAGTGATCACAGTGTGCTGAAGTGGGATTTACTCAAAGAGGTAACTACCATTAGGGGTAAAGGGAAGGGTTATTGCTTCCATAAAGGCGACTACGATGGACTGAGACAGTATTTAAATTCTATACAGTGGGACCAACTGATGATGTTACCAACAGCAAATTCAAAATGGGAAGCATTCAAAGAACTTATCTTGGAAGCTACTAGGCTTTACATACCAACTAAGAAATATTGTTCAAGGTTTAGGCCAAAATGGATGTCAGATGAACTAATGAGGCATATGGCAGAGAAGAAAAATGCATGGGATACTTACAAATTAGCACATGACACAGAAGCCTATGATAGATACAAGTTGATATGCAACCAAGTTACAAAGGAGGTTAGGCAGGCGAAGGCAGATTACGAGAAATCCTTGGCAAGGGATGCAAAGAAAAACAGCAAAGAGTTCTTTACTTATGTAAACTCTAGAAGGAAGGGGATGAATCAGATTGGTCCACTTGATATTCATGGGTCAACTGTTGATGATCCTGCTCAGGTAGCTAACAAACTAAATGAATATTTTGCATCGACATTCACACATGAGGAGTTATTCAGCGAGGGGAATGCCAGAGGTGTATTCAACTCTAGCAGTAAGCTACAGAATCTTGAAATAACTGAGAGTAAGGTGGAGGAGAGGTTGTTGAAGATAAACACAAGAACGGCACCCGGGGTGGATGGGATCTATCCAGTTATATTAAAGGAGGCAGCAAAGGAAGTAAGCAAACCCTTAGCCATAATTATGAGAGCTTCCTTGGACTCAGGGGAGGTACCCATAGACTGGAAATGTGCAAATGTGACCCCAATTCACAAAGGAGGATCAAAGGCTGACACAGGTAATTATAGACCTGTGAGCTTAACTTCTGTTCCAGGAAAATTAATGGAGACACTGGTTAAAGAAGCACTGCAGGATCATTTAGACAAGACTTCAGTTATAGCTCGGACACAGCATGGTTTTGTTAAGGGGAAGTCTTGCCTGACCAATTTGATTGGATACTATGATGCAGTCACAAAAGAACTGGATGCAGGGAATAGCTTTGATATTATATACTTGGATCTTAGAAAGGCTTTTGATACTGTTGCACATGGAAGACTGCTACACAAATTGGAGCAGTGTGACATTGGAGGCAAATTGCTGCTATGGATAAAGGGGTGGTTGAGGGGGAGAAGACAGAGAGTGGTAATCAATGGACACTGCTCATCGTGGACTAATGTTATTAGTGGAGTCCCTCGGGGCTCAGTGTTGGGTCCATTATTGTTTTCTGTATTTATAAATGATATTGATGATGGTATATCAAGCTTAATGTCCAAGTTTGCAGACGATACAAAGGTTGGCAGGGTTGTCAAGGACACTACTGACACTATGCTGCTGCAACAGGATCTGGAAAGGTTGAGCAGATGGGCTGAGAGGTGGCAAATGAAGTTTAACATTGACAAATGTAAAGTACTACACATGGGAAACAGCAACCCCAGAGCAACGTATCAACTCTGTGGTACTACACTGACAGTGGTAGAGAATGAAAGGGACTTGGGGGTGGTTGTGCAGGCAGATATGAAGTTCTCTGAGCAGTGCAGACGGGCTGCAAGAGTAGCTCATGGAGTATTGTCAATGATATACAGGAATTTTTCCAGCAGGGATAAGGAGGTGATTATTCCCTTGTATAAGGCAATGGTCAGGCCACATTATTATACTGTATACACCTAGAGTACTGTATACAGGTCTGGAGGCCTCATTTCAAGAAGGTTGTAGAGCTGCTGGAATGAGTACAGAGAAGGGCAACAAGATTAGTGAATGGAACAAAGGGGTGCTCTTACGAAGAAAGGCTTAAGTTTTGCAAATTACAGTGTCTGGAGACTAGGCACCAGCGAGGTGATCTGATAGAGGTGTATAAAGCCTTGAATGGTTTGAGCATGCTCAATGCTGATGGGATTCTTCCTCTAGCTCAGAATAATCACCTGAGAGGGCATAAATTCAAATTGAGGAAAGACAGATGTAGGATAGACGTGCGGAAATTTGCCTTTAGCCAGCGGGTGGTTGGTTGGTGGAACAGACTTCCATCCCTTATCGTGGAGGTTGATAGCCTAAATAGGTTTAAGGCTCAGCTGGACAGGTATTTTGAACGAACAGAGGGGGGAAGTGGGTTTTTTTTTTTTTTTTTTTTTGGCTGATGCTGGATAAGCTTGCTTTCTTGCATCAAATGCCTCTACTAATGCTAATTTGACAGAATGTGGTAGAGAGATTTTAAGCCAGAGAAGATTCCAAATTACTGTCTTTGAAAGGGAATATTAGCGTGGAAAAATGTACATATACCACCTTTGAAGTGAAAGAATCACACAGAGAATAATTAGGGCAACTGGAATGAACGGTGATTGAATCAACCAATAATTGGAATTCTGTTAGAAAAACTATGTAGGACTTGGCAGACTAAGTGGAAATGAACATCACTGAGATTGGAACTGAGACCACGTATGTTTGTGAAATGAACAAGGATATCATTGACAAAACCCCATGAGCTGTCCTTGCAGCTGACACTGCTCAGAGAACTTCATATCTGACTGCACAATTAGCACCAGATCTTTTTCATTTTTCACTACCTGAGCGTGATAGCATACAGTTAGTATATTAATCTGGGATTACTGCTCCCCATATGAAGTATCTATGCAATAGATAGTCATGAGGTGGGACTCTTATAGCAGTTATATTTATAGTGGAGAGGTAGTGTATAGGAGGGATAGGTTAACCTGTACCAAATCATATGCTGATAGAAGTCCTGCAATTCTGAAAAGGACCAGAACTGCTATTCCAAATTTATAGCAATATTTCTATAGGAAGGAATTGGGGGAGGGGGACAGCCAAATCTGCCAAGCCATCTCAAATTTTAATGAAAATTTGGGATGGCATGGCAAATCTTTTTAAATGAGCCAACTATAACATTCCATAAATATCTTTCACTGGAAATAGAGTTATTACATACAGGCAAACATGCTGAAGACAATAAGTATTGTAAACATTTACAAACATTTCTAAGCACAGGGGAGGGGCTTGTTTAAGCTGTCTTACCTCGAGGCCCATAATAGCTCCTGATAGCTTTCCTTACTTTGGCAATGGTGGCAGGACACCTGACAGATGCTCTTCAAAAATAACATCTGTGTTAACTGTTAATCAATTATTAAAATTCTGAAATTTTTTTCTACCTTTCTAAGTCAAACTTTTACTGCAGAAGTTTGGAAGCGATTTTCTAATGGTTTTCATACAGAAATTGGGTGCGAGAACCTGTAAGGTGCTCCATCACCATTTTTGCAACTATTTGAATTTTGCTTGAAGAATGGCATAGTACCAGGCGAGTACAGACCTTATCTTTGTTTCAAGTTTCAGGTTACTCGTTTTAACTCTTCCAAGGTATCAATGAACATCTAATATCTTATCCTAGTTGGTATTGAAAGATTTATTGTTTTCACAGCATAAAGACAATAACACAGTATTTTCTCAAAATAGTCACTACTCTGAGGGAAGCAACAGACAATCCAAAAATTTCGTGTGCACTGAAATGCGCCAAATTTGAAATAAATTTCAAAATAAGCCTGAAAATGGACATAGCTAATAATATGGAATATATACAATGTGTTTTTTTTTTGTTTTTTTTTAATAATATTTAGCATAAATAAGCAGAAATATATGTGCATGCAGGTTGAAATTTCGTGCATTTAACAGTCTTTTTAACAGTCTGGAAAATAGAAGGATCTAAGAGACTGATGGTTCTATTTTATGTCTAATACTTTTTTTTCTTTTTGTAATTTTTAGCAAATAATTTTTTTTTGAAAATACAAGGTGTAAAATGACTGAGGTTTTAAAAATTTCAAAATTTTTTGAAACTTAAAAAAAAGTTACATACAAAAACTAAGTATTGCAATCCATTATGGGAAGATGCAATATTAGCATTATTCATATAGAATTTAAACAACCTAAAATGTTCTCTAAAAATTAAAAAGAAAATGGGCATATCAGTTGCCCTGCCACTGTCTTTGTAAGAAATGGGGAGATGCCACTATTGCCAGATCAAAAAAATAAATAAATAAATAAAAATAATAATAACCAAACATGTTGAAATGGGCAGATAATATTAAATTGGCTTGTGGAAATTAGTCAATAATATAATACTAAGAGAATATTAAATTGGCTTGTGGAAATTAGTCAATAATATAACACTAAGAGGAAGGAACTTACAGGGCATTCCACAAGTCCTCTCACACTAATTAAACCATCTCACCAAATGCTTTCTTGAAAAGAAGCTGATTATTCAAAGCTATGCATTTCATTAATAAATATTACCTTTTAAGTGCTCTCAATGGAATATTACGAGATTTTCTTCCTAGGTATCTGGTTACTCCCACTGGAGGAAGAGCTACAGTACCAGTCTTTTCATTCAGAGATACATTGGATGCATTGGAAACAGCTGTAGTTGTAGATGTACTTTTGTCTTCTATGCAGTTTGTTGCAGCTTCATATTTGGTTTGAGTATCCGTTTTCTTTATCACAGAAACATGCCTTTCCATTCTTTCTAACTGTATTTTCAGCTAAAATTAATCCAGATTATTTTCTTAAGTAAATAAACAATAAAAAAGTAAATGAACAATAATTAATATACACATTTTTATGCATTTCAATTATGTTTAAGAGTTAAACCTTGTGTAAATTTTATGAGCCATCTAATGCTGTTACAGATAAGATGAACTTCACAAGAGTATGGCACTACGCTGTCAAAAGTACACAGAAAACCTGGAAAAGAGATATAAACGTCATCTTAGCATTACCCTGAATGCATTAAATTCACAAGCTGTAAAAGAAGCATACGTGATTAACTCATCAGCTACTAACACCTGATATCCAATATATAAGCTAATATGTCCAAATCCTGTGAAATATATGATTTCAAGAGAATAGTCACAGGCTGTCACATATCAGAGGGGGAGAGTTTAGATAAATTACAGGGCAATCAAAAATCAATAGCAGGGAAGTGCAAAGACAAAGCGCCTACATGAAAAACAAGAAAATGCAGTTCTTCTATATAAAAAAAAGGATGGAATAATGTTCATTAGCATTAGCATTAGTAGAGGCATTTGATGCAGGAAAGCAAGCTTATGCAGCATCAGCCAAAAAAAAAAATAAATAAAAAATAACCACTTCCACTTCACCCCTCTGTTCGTTCGAAATACCTGTCCAGCTGAGCCTTAAACTTATTTAGGCTATCAACTTCCACGACAAGGGATGGAAGTCTATTCCACCAACCAACCACCCGCTGGCTAAAGGCAAATTTCCTCACGTCTATCCTATATCTGTCTTTTCTCAATTTGAATTTATGACCTCTCAGGTGATTATTCTGCGCAAGAGGAAGAATCCCATCAGCATTGAGCATGCTCAAACCATTCAAGGCTTTATACACCTCTATCAGATCACCTCGCCGGTGCCTAGTCTCCAGACACTGTAATCTGCAAAACTTAAGCCTTTCTTCGTAAGAGAAATTCCATTTCAATTTACATTCATTTACTTCATTCCATTTACACTGCTTAAAACACTAATGCACTCCCTTTCAGGCATCTACATTGATATAGTCCTAGTCAAGGGTAGATAGATGACCTTAACAAAGTAATACATCAAAGGTTGTAGAGTGGTACATTCAAGATGCCCCTCAATATAGCAAGATTGGATATTACAAAACAGAAAACTGCCTCTTTTAAGAACTAGAAAGCATGTTTTCTATTTACTTAAAATTCTCAGTTCCTCATATATGTAACTCTAGGGTGGAATTTAAAAACTTGTTCATAATAGGCAATGCTCATTATTGTTTGGCATAATGCAAGAAAAGAAGCAGGCAAGGCTGGAGCTTTAATCATTGGTTGAGAACATTATGGAGCAAAGCATTAACAATGACAATGCAACTAGTAACAAACATAGGATACAAACCAGACCAGCTATGGCTATCCTGCCGTGGAGTAATAAAACCTGTTATATCCATTACAGGGTCCATTTGATTATGATGATAATCAAATGAAGAATATGATCCAGAATCCCTTTTTCAAAAACAAAGGACTGTGGAAAGAGTTACAATATAAGAACTCGAGCATACAGCACAGGGACTTCACATCATAAACAGCTAAAATTACATCAAAATTCTCCAGAACAACAAACGTTCCAAGTGTACAATTGAATTGCAGGTACAGCATTATGAATTATGGTATCAGAAACTTTTTGTACATCCTGTGTAGGATGACTTTGTACCACATCCTCACCATCTTAATGTCCAGTCATATGAAAATACTCTTGGGCAACTATCCTAATGTGCTTACTGAATTTCCTGAGTTAAGTTATATGAGTCTACTTTCAATGTGCTATGTAATACCTATGTAATACCAAGGCAAGTTTTTATAACAGGTTTCTAGAATAATAATATCAACATAAGGCAGCTCCATCATATGCTTGTGGGATCATTTAACAAGGGCAGTTTGTAAAAAAAAGTAGCAACAAAAAGTACTATGTCCTTCCTGCTATTCATCCTACTAAGTGGAAGAAGATTATTTCAAATAATTTTATGAAACCTATAATTACTGCCTATAGTATTAGCCTTAAGAAAAAAAAAAGAAACAGTTAATAAATATTCACCCTTGTCAAATACTTTCTATGTAAATATTCATAATTCTACTTTAACTTTTGCGTATGTAAATAATTAATGTAAAGTAAAGTAAATGCTTTCCAACTTCCTTTTTTAGTTTGTGATTCAGAACATGCATTCTATGAGCAGTGCTACCCAAAGTGTGGTCAGTGGACCAGTGGCGGTCCATGAACTGTTTGTTGCTGGTCTACGAGTAATTGGAAATTGGTCACGGATGTTACTGGTCTCCGACGATTCATCCATTACTGGTCCAAAAGATCTGAATTTTACAAAAGTCCCAGTTCGTGACAGATTGGAAATAATAGAAACTGGTCCTTTATCACAGGTAGTTTGAGAAGCACTGCTCTAGAGTATTCAGACATCCCTAATAACGATCTCACTAGCTATATGCATTAGCAGAGGCATTTGATGCAAGAAAGCAAGCTTATGCAGCATCAGCCAAAAAAAAATAATAATAAAATAAATAAATAAAAAATAACCACTTCCACTTCACCCCTCTGTTCATTCGAAATACCTGTCCAGCTGAGCCTTAAATTTATTTAGGTTATCAACTTCCACAACAAGAGATGGAAGTCTGTTCCACCAACCAACCACCCGCTGGCTAAAGGCAAATTTCCACACGTCTATCCTACATCTGTCTTTCCTCAATTTGAATTTATGCCCTCTCAGGTGATTATTCTGAGCAAGACGAAGAATCCCATCAACATTGAGAATGCTCAAACCATTCAAGGCTTTATACACCTCTATCAGATCACCTTGCTGGTGCCTAGTCTCCAGACACTGTAATTTGCAAAACTTAAGCCTTTCTTCGTAAGAGCACCCCTTTGTTCCATTCACTAATCTTGTTGCCCTTCTCTGTACTCGTTCCAGCAGCTCTACATCCTTCTTGAAATGAGGCCTCCAGCCCTGTATACAGTACTCTTATACAGGGGAATAATCACCTCCTTATCCCTGCTAGAAAAATTCCTATATATCATTGACAATACACCATGAGCTACTCTTGCAGCCCATCTGCACTGCTCAGAGAACTTCATATCTGCCTGCACAACCACCCCCAGGTCCCTTTCATTCTCTACCACTGTCAGTGGTACAGAATGAAAAAAAGTAGTACCACAAAGTTGATACGTTGCTCTGGGGTTGCTGTTTCCCATATGCAGTACTTTACATTTGTCAATGTTAAACTTCATTTGCCACCTCTCAGCCCATCTGCTCAACCTTTCCAGATACTGTTGCAGCAGCACAGTGTCAGTAGTGTCCTTGACAACCCTGCCAACCTTTGTATCGTCTGCAAACTTGGACATTAAGCTTGATATACCATCATCAATATCATTTATAAATACACAAAACAGTAATGGACCCAATACTGAACCCTGAGGGATTACACTAATAACATTAATCCACAATGAGCAGTGTCCATTGATTACCACTCTCTGTCTTCTCCCCCCTCAACCACGCCTTTATCCATAGCAGCAATTTGCCTCCAATACCACACTGCTCCAATTTGTGTAGCAGTCTTCCATGTGCAACAGTATCAAAACCTTTTCTAAGATCCAAATATATAACATCAAAGTTATTCCCTGCATCCAGTTCTTTTGTGACTGCATCATAGTATCCAATCAAATTGGTCAGGCAAGACTTTCCCTCAACAAAACCATGCTGTGTCCGAGCTATAACTGAAGTCTTGTCTAGAGGATTCTGCAGCGCTTCTTTAACCAGTGCCTCCATTAATTTTCCTGGAACAGAAGTTAAGCTCACAGGTCTATAATTACTTGTGTCAGCCTTTGATCCTCCTTTGTGAATTGGGGTCACATTTGCACATTTCCAGTTTATGGGTACCTCCCCTGAGTCCAAGGAAGCTCTCATAATTATGGCTAAGGGTTTGCTTACTTCCTTTGCTGCCTCTTTTAATATAACTGGATAGATCCCATCCACCCAGGGTGCCTTTCTTGTGTTTATCTTCAACAGTTTCTCCTCCACTTTACTCCCGGTTATTTCAAGATTCTGTAGCTTACTGCTAGAGTTGAATACACCTCTGGCATTCCCAATTGCTGAATAACTCCTCATGTGTGAATGTCGATGCAAAATATTCATTTAGTTTGTTAGCTACCTGAGGAGGATCATCAACAGTTGACCCATCAATATCAAGTGGACCAATCTGATTCATCCCCTTCCTTCTAGAGTTTACATACATAAAGAACTCTTTGCTGTTTTTCTTTGCATCCCTTGCCAAGGATTTCTCGTAATCTGCCTTCGCCTGCCTAACCTCCTTTGTAACTTGGTTGCATATCAACTTGTATCTATCATAGGCTTCTGTGCCATGATGTTGTCTGTTAATTTGTAAGTATCCCATGCATTTTTCTTCTCTGCCATATGCCTCATTAGTTCATCTGACATCCATTTTGGCCTAAACCTTGAACAATATTTCTTAGTTGGTATGTAAAGCCTAGTAGCTTCCAAGATAAGTTCTTTGAATGCTTCCCATTTTGAATTTGCTGTTGGTAACATCATCAGTTGGTCCCACTGTATAGAATTTAAATACTGTCTCAGTCCATCGTAGTGGCCTTTATGGTAGCAATAACCCTTCCCTTTACCCCTAATGGTAGTTACCTCTTTCAGTAAATCCCACTTCAGCACACTGTGATCACTGCCACCTAGTGGTTCATTTATCTGCAGATTCTTAATGCATGAAGAATCACTGCTGATAATCAAATCAAGAGTATTACTCCCTCTAGTTGCCTCCCGAACATGCTGATGTAGAAAACAATCATCCAATAAATCCACAAAAGCCCTGTTAGTGTGAGTAACCAGCCCCCAAATTCCAGTCAATATCTGGGAAATTAAAATCTCCCATTATAAGACTCTCTGATTTACTGGCCCACTCTATTTCCCTGTACAGTTCCTTATTATACTCATCAGAGTCATTAGGCCTATAGCACACTCCTACTCTCAATTTTGATCTCCCAATGCTTATGTCACACCAAACTGACTCAACACTGCACTGTCCAGCGATGATGTCGACTGGCTTTACTTCCTTGGTTTTTATGTGTTTCTTAACTAATAGCATAACCCCTCCCCCCTTCCTATCCTGTCTATCCTTTCTGTAGACGTTGTACTCCCCAAATTGCAGTTCTGCATCCCTTATATCTGTGTGACACCACGTCTCTGATATCCAAACAATATCTGCCTTTGATGTTTTGAGCAATACCTCAAATTCATCATATTTATTTACTAAACTCCTAGCATTGGTGTACACGCAAGTATACCTGCACCTGTTTCTATTCTTAGCTACCCTAACACAACCCATGTGTTTACTTGTACCGCAATGGCTCCCAGCAGTCTCTGAAATACCATGCATCTTGTTTTTCAGGCTTCTGCTCATTCTAATAGAAGCAGTGCAAGAATCTCTTTCACCTCTGCCAGTGGCTACTATCAATCTACTGGTCTTTGTCTCCCTCCAAGCTAGCAGTTTTCCGACCCACCTAACACTGCCTCGATAGCATCAGCAAATATTCTTGCACCCTTTCTATTTAAGTGTATCCCATCCCTGTAGAAGCAATCTCTCCTGTTAACAAGTACAGTCCAGGCTGAAAAAAATTCTACCCCTTGAGCCTTGCACAATCTTTCCAGGGCCAAATTGATCGACAAGGTTCTCATCATATACTCCCTCCAATCCTGTCTGGGCAGAATTGCAGACACTTTCAAATTCAACTCTAATTCTCGGCTTTTGTTCAACAGTGACCTGTACTTGTTAAGTAATTCTGCCGGTCTCCTACTCTTAATATTATTAGTGCCAATTTGGAAGGGCTATGGTCTCAACCTAAGGAGAATTCACTTGACATTATGGTTAAAGCAATAGCATCATTGTTATATGTAAGTGAATCACCAAAATGGCGAAAATGGCATAATTTTTATCATATCTCATTTGTGAATACCTTCATAATGAGTTGCCTAATATTGCACTACCTCGAATAAGCAAAGCTTCACCAGTGAAGAAGACTGTTGTTGCTTATTCTCAGTGGATACCAGAACCCAGACGGCCGTTTCAAGGCTGTTTAACCTCTCACTGGTGGGTGGGTAGGTACCCTGGGGTTGTCTTAAGTGACAACTCAGTTATAAAGTATATTGCACTAACCATTATGTCAAGTGAATTCCCTGTAGGTTGAGGCCATAGCCCTTCCAAATTCGTCCTACCTACCCACCGATGAGAAGCCAATAAGCTTCAAAACAGTACCATCTGGGTGGTGATATCCACCGAAAATAAGTAACAATAGTGTTCTCCTTAGGTGAAGCGTTACTTTTTCAAGGTAATGCAATACATGGCAACTCACTGTAAAGGTATTCACAATATGAGATATGATTAAAATGATGCATTAAAACATCTTCATAGTAGAAATGATAGGTCTGACTATAAACATGCCATAAATCAGTCATTTCAAAAAAACTTATTAGCCCAACAAAAAACTAATCTGTTTTTACAATTCTACAAAATTTGGATTTATGTACAGATTTATTACATAACCAAACATTTATAACATCCCCTTCTATTATTTTTTATTTATTTATTATTTTTTTTTTTATGAAAGCCCCAAACACGAGAGTATTAGAACCTATAGTACTTAGTACCGAGGCGTCTCCGTAGCCAGGTGGGAAGGAGCAGCAGTGCGTAGCACACGCTTCTTGATTAGACCGGGGTTCGAGCCCGTCATCACCAAATACGGAGGATGCGGAAAGGTTAGGGAATGACCACCGCATATTCCGGAGCAATATGGCCTTAGTTGCTAATGCTCCTAAAAACCAAATAACAAACAACTTAATACTGTAGCACACACTTCTTGATTAGACCGGGGTTCGAGCCCATCACCACCAAATACGGAGGATGCGGAAAGGTCAGAGAATGACCACCGCTTATCCCGGAGCAATATGGCCTTAATTGCTAATGCTCCTAAAAACCAAACAAACAACAACAACAACTTAGTACCATGCTTGGTTGGAGGTTGAGAAGACGAAAAAAGATATTTGTTGACATTAGCCTTGAACTTCTGTAGACTGTAATTTTCAGGAAATACGTATGAAGGAAAGTTGTTCCAGAAAACGGCAGTTGAATGAATAATGAGGAAGATGAAAATTGGTTCTGTGAGTTTGAAGTTGGACAGTAAATGAACGTTGGCTGGTGACGGTGCACGTGTTCGGACTGTTTTGAAAGAGACAGCAGGAATTATAGAAGCCAATTCAGAAGAACAATGCCCATGGAAGTATCTGTAGAAAAAGCCTACAGCAGAAACAGTACATCTATGAGACTGAGAGAGTGAAGAGCCTCTGTTCGGGATGAGTCATTAATTAACCTAACTGCCCTCTTCTGAATAGAATCTAGAAGCCTGAAAGAGGTTTTGGGGGCACCACCTCAGATGTGGGAACAATATTCCATGGTAGGACAGATTTGTACAGAGTGAACAGCTGGTTGTAGAAAATGAACGGCGAGAGCAAAAGAGAAAACCAAGTTTTTTTAGAATTAGGGGAAGCACTATTCATAATGTGCTTGTGCCATGAGATATCAGAAGTCAGGGTAATCCCCAAAAGAGATATATCATCTTGCCTAGAAATCGGAGCGTAACCAGAGATAAGCATAAGAACTGAAAAATCCTTTTTGCTAGATATAAGACAGGACTGAGTTTTAGAAGGACTGAAATCAATTAAGTTGTCTTCGCCCCACTAGAGAATTACCTGAAGATTGGCATTTAAGGAATTGGTAGTGGATATTCGAGAAGTTGAAGCTGATTGAGCAGGGCATGACTTCTCAAACTGGAAAGTGGAATGCAATGTGCTTTTGTTGGCAAAACTATGGATAGGATTTCCGGTCAATCAATGGAAGAAGGTCATTAATATACAAGAAGAAAAGAGTGGGGGAAAGAATTGAACCTTGGGAGACACCAAAATTAATGGAGAAGTTAGAAGACAGAGAGCCATCTACCATCACCCTCAGTGAGCAGTGAGAGATAAAACTGGATAACCAATTACAAAAGTTTCCAAACCATAAGATGGAAGCTGTTTTAGAAGACCTTTATGAGAAACATGATCGAAAGCCTTTGAGATGTCAAGGGCAACTGCTTGTGTTTCACCGAACTTTTCCATTGAATTTGTCCATAAATGGGTAACATAAGCCAGAATATCACCAGCGGATCGACACTAACAGAATCCATACTGGCGATCGTTGATCAGACAGAAGGATTCTAGGTAGTTGAAGAGTTGGAGGTTAATTGATTTCTCCATTACTTTAGAAAAAGTAAAAGTAATTGTAATGGGACGATAACTGGATGGGAGGGATTTGTCACTGTTTTTAGGAACTGGCTGGATATGAGCAAATTTCCAAGAAGGAAAAACACCTTTGGAATAGAAAATTAAAAAAGGCAGCAAAGAACAGGAGTAAGTTCAGGAGCACAGGTTTTGAGAACAAGCGGAGAAATACCATCAGGACCTGGAGCTTTTTAGCATCAAGATTTGTCAACATCCTTTTGAAGGAAGACCACAGGAGGCACTGAACGGAGCGTGTTGGGAATTGTGGGAGGTGTTTTACCAAGATCATTGATACATGAGTTGGAAGGAAAATGGGATGCTAGCAGGTCAGCTACCATTAGGGCAAGAAGCAAGTTTTCTACTCTTAGCTGTTCAATATCTAGTTTGGACTGATTAATAACTGCTTTACAATTGTTGTGAACTTTAGTGAAGGCAGAAAATGAAACTGAAGAATTGGGAACAAGCCAATTACGATATGCAACATTCATCTCTCGAACAGCCTTAGCAAATTTATTGGAAAACCAAGGTTTAGATAAAGGATAAGATTTTAAAGTGGAGTGTGGAATAAAAGATTCATTCCTACAAAAATAATTTCACTGACACGATCTGAGCAAACATTGACATCAGAAGTTTTGAAACAGTAATCCAACCAAGGAAAAGAAATCTCACAGGTCATCCCATTTTGCATTCCTGTAATGGCAAAAACACAAGGTTGGGAATAGCCATGAGATAAAGGCTCCGTTGGAGAAGAGATAATCACAAAGTTGTGCTCTGAGGTGCCTAAAGGACCACTCACTTCAACTGTGTATGTAGAATGGTTGTTTGTGAGAAAAAGATCAAGTGTGTTGGCTGTGGTTACAATTGTACGATATTCTGGTAGGTAAATGAACAATCTGTGCGAGGTCATTAGTAATTGCAAAAGACTCAGCATCTTGATCAGCTGGGTCTGTGTGACTAGAGAATGCAAGCCAGCTGGAGTTGTGAAAATTAAAATCACCAAGGAAAATTACCTCACTGTTAGGAAAGCTGGACTGGAGAAAGTCAAGTTGCAAAGAGAAGAAGTTATTTGGTTTTTGTTTTTTAGGAGCATTAACAACTTAGGCCATGTTGCTCCGGGGATATGCGGTGGTCATTCCATGACCTTTTCGCATCCTCCGTATTTGGTGGTCACGGGCTGGAACCCTGGTCTAATCAAGAAGGGTGTGCTACACACTGCTGCTCCTGCCCACCTGGCTACAGAGGCACCTAGAGAAGAAGTCAAAGTGCTCCAAGTGATTAGTGGAGTTGGGAGAACAGTAGAGACAACAGATGAATTTGACAGAATGATGTAGAGGGATTTTATGCCAGAGAAGGTCAAAGATAGGAGATTCCAAATTACCAAGTCTCTGACAGGCAATATCGGAACAGACATAAGCACAAGTACCACCTTTGAGACGAAAGGAATCATACAGCGAATAATTTGGGCAACTGAGATGAGCAGTGGTTGAACCAACCGATAACTGAAATTCTGAGAGAAAAAGTACATGGGGTTTGGCACACTGCAAGTGGAAATGGACATCATTGAGATTAAAACTGAGACTATGTATATTTGTGAAATGGACTAGGAAGTGTTTGAGAGGTTTAGATCTTTTTTGAAGATAAGTTTGCTCTCTTAGTTTGACAATTCATGGTGTATTCAATAGTAAGAAAAAGTGGGGGGGGGGGCATGCTGTATAAAATAATGAAATTTTTGGATATGCCATACACATGGTAAGAATATATCCAGATCCTTGACATAACGTGGCCTCGACAATGACCCCCCCCCCCACATACACACTACTTGGACTTCCTCCTGTCGCTATCTGGCTGAGTAAAGGTAGCAAGATTATACACTAGCTAATCCGTAGAAGCTTTCTATAGAGTTACGAATAGGTTCTGTCCAGTGTAATAACTAGCGGTGGGCCTGCGAACACCATTTTAGAGCTGTACCCTCAAAATGTAAGGCAGTTTGGATCTCGCCATGATGTTCATCATAACCTCAAAAGACATCAGTCATACTGCATGATGGAAAAGATGGGGAAGGTTTGACCGGAACTTAGCTCTGAAGACTAAACATGGGTTCCACCACTTCAAGTCTCCAATAAGCAAAGTGGCGGTATTGCACCGGTTGATGAGTCATCTACCACTTAGTATTTCCTGGTAACACAGAGGGGTGGCATTTCTCCATGTGGTGTGGACACCACACCTTGACCCCTGCTTACGTTGGTTCACACCTCAGTTGTCAACCTCAGAGTGCTTGCGCATGGGGGTTATACGTAGGATTACTGACAGTCCCACTATCGCAAAGGTGCAAGCAGAGGATTTGGCTGTCACAGACCGACCGGACTTCACCGAAATTGGGTCCACTTGACTTGAGTGTCACCTGAATATCAGTTCCATCAGCATTTTAGACTCCCAGGTAACGAGTACAGCTTGTCTGGCATATCTGAGAGACTGTCTAGGACAACCTCAAGGACCGAATTGCTATATACTGTATCATCATCATCATCCCCATCTTCAGCCATTGTCGATCCACTGCAGGATGAAGGCCTTCTCAACAACCCTGCTATTAATTGCTATATACTGTATCATCATTATCTTCATCCATTCTTGTTCCACTGCAAGATGAAGGCCTCCTCAACACATTTCCAGCAACTTTGGTCTTGACCGGAGTATATACTACATATCATATCATGTATATTGAGGGTTTATTGTCAAACAACGTTAACTACAAAATTGCATTTTTCTTTTGAGACAACTTTAGTTTTACTTAATACAAATAACAATGCATATCATGTCAGAGAACTGTATCTCTCTAGTACTGTACAAGTTACCTTGGACTATAAGCACATTTCCAGTAAACCAAGACAATATCAAATGACTTTTTCTTGGTTAATTAAAAAACGTTTACTACAAAATGATTTTGCAGTTAATGTTGTTTGACACTAAACTCTCAATATATGGATATAATATATACTGCATACACTGTATATCAGTGGTAATTACCAGCACCAGACATCAGCTTGTATGTAATATCAATAATACTATTCTTCAAGGAAATGTCCAAACAGGGGCATAAGCTATTTGTGAAGTTATTTTAAAACTAAGAATCAATTTTTGGAAAGTTCACTTTATAAACAGCCTATTTAACATCCAGTATGCCATTTCTAAAAGTTGTTAAATATTAAATTTGCCAAATGAATTTGTGAGGCATAAATCATGATTTTATTATATACAGGAACTCCCCGACTTATGTAATACTTGACTTACAGAAATTCGACTTTACGAAAAAGTTTTTGCCGGCTAGTGCAAACTTAAAAAAATCATGGAAAAGTATTTTGCATCCCATAAGGAATAAATGGAGGTATCGTGAAAATACTGTAATGTGAACCCAATAACACTTTTTTTTTTTTTTTTTGTAATTCGTTCCAAGTCTTTGGAAGTTGAAAATTTCACTATATAAATAAGCTATTTATCTCTCTGAAAGATCACATTTGTAATGGAAATTGCACTACACTTTCATCATTATTATATGTTCCTATTATAAGTATCAATTTTGAATGCCAAATTCTAAAGCACGTTTCTGGATGTCAACAACCAAAAAAAATAAAAACAATTTGCACTTTCTAGTTTATTGGGCTTTTCTGTTAATGCATCTAATTATAAATGGGTAGTAAATTCGATCTTATTGCATTTGCAATAATACCGATAACTGCAATTGTGTGGGTTTTTATGCTATTATGGTGAAATGTGTTCCCTTCACTGAAATCTTCCATCATATAAAAAACAAATTTTACATGCACAAAAAAACAAGCAATAAGTATTACAATGACGAAGAGAAAGCGACCAATGGAAAGTGCAAGTGGTGGCAGTGCTAGGAAACGAAACAAAATTGATTTAGAAATGAAGATGAAAATGATTAAGAAGTACGAAGCAGGACAAAGTTTATCATCTATTGCAAGTGAATTAGGTCTTGCTGCTTCAACAGTGAATACTATTTTAAGGGACAGTGAACATATAAAAGAGCATGTCAAAGGATCAACACACTTAAGATCAACAGTGATCACAAAACAGCATTCAGGTGCTATATTGAAAATGAAACAGCTGTTAATAATATGAATGGAAAATCAGATTCAGAAGCGAGTGCCCTTGAGTCTAATGACCATTCAAGAAAAAACAACAAGTATTTATAAAGATATTAAGGATAAGTATGGTGAACCCAACCCAAGTTCGTGGCAAGCAATGGGTGGTTTAATAGGTTTAAGCATCGTGCTGGTTTCCACAACGTTAAAGTATGCAATGAAGTCGCCAGTCCCACTTCTGCAGCTGCAGAGAAATTTTGCGATGTGTTCGAAAAAATTATTAATGAAGGCAGCTATTCAACGTAGCAAATTTTTAATGTTGACAAGACTGCTCTGTATTGGAAAAAAATGCCGGATCAAACATACATTGCCAAAGAGGAAAATACAATGTCAGGTTTCATGGCGTCAAAAGATAGGGCCACGCTCTTTCTTGGGGCTAATGCAGCATGAGATTACAGATTAATAACACTGCTTGTGTACCATTCTGGAAATCATCGTGCATTTAAGGGCATCAATAAAGCCACCCTACTCGTGCATTTTCAATCGAAACAGAGAGCATGGATAACAATATCTCTCTTTGAGGATTGGTTTAAATGCTGCTTCATTCCTGAGGTTGAAAAGTATTGTAAAGACAACGACATTCCTTTCAAGATTTTGCTTCTATTAGATAATGCTCCTGGACATCCTGCGCATCTAGATGATTTCAATTCGAATGTGAGAGTCATATTTCTACCGCCAAACATGACTTCGCTTGTGGAACCTATGTATCAGGGTGTTATTTCGAATTTAAAAGCATACTATTTACACACATTTGCTCAGGCATTGTCTGAAGTAGATGATGAGAAAAATTTTATGTTAAGAGACTTTTAGAAATCTTACAATATTTACCACGGCACCTTAAAAATTAATAAGGCCTGGACGGAAATTACTAAAAGTTGTTTAAATGGCACATGGAAGAAAATATGCCCACAGCACATAAAAGGCTTCGAAGGATTTGAAAAAGACGAATCATATGAAGAGGTTACAGATAAGGTTGTAAAGGTTGTTGCAGAGCTACTTCAGTTGGAGGTTGATGCCAAAGATGTGGCATCAACCTCCAAGTTAACAGAGTTAACAGAGAAAGAAGAGAAGGAATTATCTAACACAGAAATTATTGACTTGCAAGCGAAAGGAAAAAAATGCTAACATTAAGCAATGGCATTTCGTGAAATTGCATCAACAATGGCAAGGTTTGAGAAAATGGATTCTGTCAGCAAACAATTCTTAAAAGTTAACAGAGGGGGTGAATGATATGCTTGCTTGCTACAAAGAAATCTATGATGAAAAGAAAAAAGCCACCATCCAGTCATCCATTAATATGTTCTTTTGTAAGGTTGAGCAGCTGATCCCTTCTAAATCTCCACAGCCCTCAACCTCCGCAGCGGCATATTTATCAGCAGAAGACATCGGTTCTGGCAACAATGCTCGAGAGGTTAAACGTACTGACATTATGACTGTCTCCTCTCTCTTTTTTTGTAATTTTATAATTTTGAAAAATTTTTAAATTGCATGTTTTGTAATTTTTCCTGTGCATGAGATTAAAAAAAATTGAATAAATACAATAAATAATTCTATTTACATTTTCATTGAACATTTCTTTTTTGATTCAATCAATTTGGCGAGGGCAAATGCGAGTGCTGCACAAGCATGGGGAAAATTCCGACTTACATAGCGTTCCACGGAACTCATCCCTTACATAAGTTGAGGAGTTCCTGTATATAGAAATTGTCTACTTGAAATTATTAATCTCCCTGTAAACGACTCCAATTTAAGTTAAGACTTTAAATCTTAAATTTGTAATGAAAATATTTCAAATGATTATCTCTGCTTGTTAATTTGCAAGAATTAAGAAGCATTAACACAATACAGATTCAATAAATTTCAAGAAGACTGCACTCCTCCAAAATTCCACATAAGAATAATATACTTCAGGTTTGCTATATTTAAAATAATGGTTCTTATATAAATAGTTTATATACTTATTTATACACTGAGTTATCACTGAATCATGACCGCTTACCTAATACCATGTTGGGTCACCGTCCGCACAGATAACAGCCACCATTCAACTAGGCAATGACTCCACTAGATGTCTGAAGATGTCCGTAGGGATCTGCAGCCATGCTACTTGCAAGGCTTCCACAGTGTCAGAATAGTTGATGATTGAGTATCCACATTCCTCACTTCCCATTCCAAAACATCAAACATCCCACAGGTGTTCAACTGGACTGAGGTCAGGTCGAGTGAATGTGGAAGCCAATCAAGATGGGCGATATCTTTACTGTGTTCCCTGAACCATTTGTGCACAGTGTAGGCCCAATGACAGTGCACATTATTGTATTGGAAGATCCTGTTTTGGTGCAAGGAAAAAAATCTAACATGACAGGGTGCACACGGTCTCCTAAGGGCTGCTGATAGACCTCACCAGTGAAACACTGGTTCATATGCACCAGGGGTCCTAATTCTTGCCAACAAAACATGTTCCATATTAAGCAACTACTGCCACCTGCCTGGATAGTGGACACCACGTACAATGGGCCCATGTTGCTTGCACCACACACAAAGGAATCCATCGGCATGTTGCACCAGGTATTTGGACTTATCCAACCAGCACACTCATTTCCAGTCCTCCCGTATCCAAACAGCATGTTGTTGACATCCCAGCATTCACCACTGAAGATGATCAGCGACGAGGAGTGGGTGTCTCTTTGGTCATCTGCTGTGGAACCCTACGTCCGAGTGTGTGTGAGGCATCATCATTTGCGATACTGTTCTTGCATTCGGCATAGCAATGTCAACTGTCACACAGTGGTCTGCCACTGAGTCCATAATCCTTTACAGTTCTGTTGGTGGGAGGTTTGACCTATTCGACACCATTCTTTGTACACCTTAACCAGAGTGGCCTGGTTAGCCAGAGCGGCCATGCTGTTTCCAATATACAAGAACCCAATGCATGAGCTCTCACAATCGTGCCCTTTTGAAACTTTGCGATATCTATAATACATCCCGTAATGGCCACTTGATTACTTTGACTTGCACGACCAGATGCAAATTACCACTTCTCTAGCATATGAAGCTGTTTGGCTTTTTATACTTCAAGCTGTGTGGCATAGTCCATTATAGATGGAGTGGTCATAATTCAGTGATCACTGGATGTAGATATTAGGGTGAATACAAAATACAATCTACAAAGCAACATATATGACCTGCAAGAGTTAATCAATAGAAAAAAAATTCCTTTCATAATAATACAGAAATTAGATGTTTCTGTTTTAAACTGATCAAGGACTCAGTATTTTAAACCAGACAAAATTTGCAAGGTCCAAACTTCCAGAATGAAGTAAACATACCAGTTTAATAATACCAGTTAATAAGGTTTTGGTAACAAAAAACTTTTAACATAAAAAAAAAGTCTGGTAATATAACTTTTAAAATTAATTTTATGTTATTTCAGAATCTAAGCACAAATTTTATGGCACATTACATTTTCGGTGGAAAAAATGTACTAAATGATTTTGACAAATGTAGAAAATCAGTGTAGCTTACTCATAATAGCATAATAGAAGTTAGTTAGTTAGGATGTTAGTTAGTTTGTTATTTGGTTTTTAGGAGCATTAGCAACTAAGGCCATATTGCTCCGGGATATGCGGTGGTCATTACCTTTCTACATCCTCCGTGTTTGGTGGTGACGGGCTCGAACCCCGGTCTAATCAAGAAGCATGTGCTCCTTCCCACTTGGCTACGGAGGCGCCAGCAGCGAGGATATAAGCGAGAATGACTCATAATTATGAATCATCAGTTGCAAAAAAACCAGTTATGACAGACTGATATATTAGTTATAGTTAGTTGCGCTCATTTAAGGCTAGTTCTCCATTTTATCACCTTTTTTTCTGATTTAGATGAAGCGGTTTCCTCATAATCAACATATGGAGGCATTACAACACTATGGATGTGGGATTTCATTGGAAAATTTTTGTATTTGTGTGGAGAGTTTACATCAAAATTGCAATATTAGTGTATAACAAAAACAATTAAACATTCTCAACTTTGGATGCAAACTTGAGAGATCAGAAAACAGAAGTTAGGCACCACGTGTATGCTGCATATTTATGCTCTGTAAACCTCACTGAATGAATGAAAGGAAATAAGAGAAAGCTATTCATTGTTCCCCATTGTATGGTGTGAATCGACAGCCTATAATGAAGACTGCTATGTCTATCTTACAAATGTTTCAGATTTTTCAAGATAAGCAAACATAAAACAGAATATCCAGATGTTGCATCCGCAACGAAGCCAGTACCATATGAAGAAGGTCTTTAATTCTTGTATTGCCAATTTCCCATTTCTGACAAAGAAAAGAGGACAAATGGAAGATTTAAGTTCTACAGAGTAAAAAAAGAACCACACCTAACTGAACAGAATGAGCCTTAACTGCTTCATGATTTAAATCTTTCAGAACAACGAGAAGTTTTGATATCAAGACTACAGAGAATGGTAACGCTTTGCTGGTTGATGGTACAATTGTTCCATATTTAGAAAGAGAAATAAAAAAGTAAATAGTAAACATTTTATGGTGCACAGAATCCCTGTTGTACCCTCATTGCACCCTGAATGGAGAAAAGAGTACATTATGTACATATTTGTTATCTGTCTGTAATCATTATTTGCCATTAAAATTTTATTCAGGTTATACCCAGGCATCAAGAGTGGAAAGTTTTATGAACTAGAATGCAATAAAATATCTCATTTTTAATAATAAAGTATGTATGTGACATTACCGACATGCATGATGAACTGGAATGGTGTTCCAGTCAATTGAGTCCTACATGTCATATGTCAAGATTTGTCCATATGTCAAGATTTGGAAGTATCATCCAAATAATTATTTAACCTTCTAAAATTTAACCCACAACAAAGGAGGAGCGACTTGTATTCAGGAAAAAGAATCCATTTAATAGCCTTCTCTGCAAAGCACACATATCTCTACTGCAAGTTCTTCATTTCAAAAATTTTACACCTATTATTACAGCTGTCCACTTCTGAAAACTTTCCTAACAAAACCTAAATAATGAAACTGTTCAGTTTGGCAATATTAGCAAAACTGATGATGACAGTATTAAATTGGAAATCAAAGCCTTCATAAAAAAAAAAACTGTAACGCTCACACAATGAAGAAATACACGTACTACATACATAATTGTCAATTGTACATAATGGTTATTTGCCAATAAAGATTTATTTTGGGGAAACATTGGAAAAAAGTTGAGTTAGGATTGAATTGAAAGTGTCTGTAATTTTGCCCAAACACAATAGGAGGAGTATATGTTGAAAGCCTTGTCAATTAATTCAGCCCTGGAGAAAATGTGCAAGGCTCATGAGGCAGAATTTTTCTCAGCATGGTCTGTGCTTATTAACAGGTGAGACTGTTTTTACAAGGATGGGATACACTTGAATACAAGTGGTATAAGAATATTTGCTGATACTATAGATGCAGTGATAGATGGTTAAGAAAACTGCTTGCTTGAGGGAAATACGCAGACTAATAATTTAACTAGAGCCACAGGAAGAGGTGAAAGTGATTCTTGCATTGCTACTATTGATACATACAGCTGGGTGTCTGGGATTTCAGACCCTGCTGTGGTTCATCTTAGAACAAATGAATACATGGACTGTGTTAGGGTAACTAAGAGTAAGAAAACATGTGCATGTATACTAATGCTAGGAGCATTGTAAATAAAGTTGATGAATTTGAAGTACTCATTAAGTCATCAAATGCAGACATTGTAGGAATAGAGGAGACATGGTTCAGACATAAGTGATGCTGGATTTGAATATGGTGAGTAAAATGTATACAGGAAGACTAACAGGACAGCAGAGGTGGAGGGGTTATGCTCTTAGTTAAGAAGAATATTAAATCTAAGGCACTGGATCCAGGTGACTTGGATGACGAGTGCAATGTTGAATCAGTCTGGTGTGATAAAAGCACTGGGAAAACAAAATTGGGAGTAGGAGTGTGTTACAGGCATGACTGTGATGAGTACACCAAACAGCTATACATGGAAATAGAGTGGGCCAGCAAACCAGAATGTCTCATAATGGGGAATAATTTTCCAGTTGTTGACTGTAATTTGTGGGTTGGTTGGTGACACACACACACACACACACACACACACACACACACACACACACACACACACACACACACACACACACACACACACCTATCTTTTGTGGATTTCTTGGATGGCTGTGTTTTTTTACAGCAGCATGTTAGAGAGGCAACAAGAGGAAGCACTACTCTTGCTCTGGTTATCAGCAGTGATTCTTCGTGCATTAAGAATCTGCAGTAAAAGACCCACTGGGTGGCAGTGATCACAGTGTACTAATGTGGAATTTAATTACAGACATAACTACTGTCAAGGGTAAAGGGAAAGGCTTTTGCAAGGGTGACTACAAAGGTCTCAGACAGTTTTTAAATTGTGTGCAGTGGGACCAACTGATGATGATGCCAATAGCAAATTCTAAATGGGAAGTATTTGGGGAAGTAATCAACGAAGTTACTAGGCTTTTCATACCAACAAAGAAATACTTTTCAAAGCTCAGCCTAAATGGATTTCAGATGAACAACTGAGACAACGTGACAGAGAAGAAAAGTGCATGGGATGCATGCAGGGCTGCGTTAATGCTACAGCCAAACCAGCCATGGCCAGGGGCCTCATCCAGAGGGGACTCATTTTCATTGTAAATATTTTCTAAAGTAGTGCTAAAAATTTCTAATAATAATAAACCAAGGTAACACATAATATAAAAGCATACTTAAACTTAACTTTTTAAGTGTTTAAATTTTATTATTTTGTACAATGAATTTTGTAAAATAAAAGTATTATTCTTTTGTACAATTTTATTGTACAATAAATAAGTTAAAAGTTTCTATTAAAATTGTTTTTACTATTACTTTATTTTTTCAGTCAAAAAACAAAACATCTTTTTTATCAAGGTTGATTGGTTGGTTATTAGGATTTTTATGGCGCATCAGCATCTAAGGCTATATGCACCAATTTTTATCAAGGAATTATTATTCACAATATAGATATAAAAACCTATGTAGTATTTGTATATATATGTATGTGCAATATATATATATATATATATATGAAAATATTTTAAGTATAAAATATTGTAGGTAGAACGTGTTAAAGAGCTTTATGTATAGAATTAAAACTAATGAATATACTGTGTACCCTGGGAGCGATATATGTTGTGAAAGAAGGGGGGGGGGGGGAAGAACCGGAAAATAAAACAATAAGAAATGCAAAAATTGAAAAGAATTGTAAAAATTTTTTGAAAACGCGACCAAGGTGAAAATAACATGTCGGAAACAGAAGTAAGAGCATTGCTGTCTTTTTCATGATTTCGGCGGATGATCTCTGATGATGACACAAAAATTATGAAAGACACTGCAGTGTTATTTTCACCTTGGTCGCTTTTTCAAAAAATTGATATTTTTTCAATTTTTGCAATTCGTATCGTTTTATTTTCCGGTTCTTCTCCCCCCCCCCTTCTTTCACAACATATATCGCTCCACGAGTATACGGTATATTCATTAGTTTTAATTCTATACAAAGCTCTTTAACACGTTCTACCTACAATATTTTATACTTAAAATATTTTTATATATACATATACACATTATGGCTGTAGGGTATGTTTTGCTATAGCAGTGTCCCTGATCCATAAGTTATGTTATTGTAATTCAGACTTATCTAATTTAAAACGTAATTCCCCCCCCACATATCATATAGCTTCTCTATATCATTATTCTTGATTATATAGAGGGTGATTCACTACAAACTTGCAGGAGGTGTAGGGGGCAACAAAGACGAATCGGAATCACATAGCATTGCAGGGTCCAAAATGCCTTCGTCATGGGTAGAGGGCGTTGAACGGAAGGTCGCGGGAACAGCGATCCCGCTGGAAGTCAGCATTTGCGAACCGGTTCCCCAGGCAGTAGGATGGACGAGTATTCAAACGTTGAACTGGCCGACATGCACCTCGCGTACGAAGCTGCGGACTGTAATGGGCGTGCCTCTCTGCACTTGTACCAGGAACGTTTCCCGCACAGGCGTGCTCCTCATCATACAATTTTCGCACGTGTGCACAGAAGGTTACATGAGACTGGTTGTTTCACGAGAGGTACCATCAATCGAGAGCGAACGACGAGGACGCCAGACAGTGAGGAGAATGTCCTACGTCTTGCAGAAGGCAATCAGAGTACGAGTACTCGAGCGATAGGCCAACGATTGGGTATTTCCCAATCCGCTGCATGGAGGATACTGTCAAACCAAATGAGTTCATACTATCTGCAATGCGTCCAATCATTGGAGCCTGCGGATTATCCACTCCGGAAGACTTTTGCTACTTGGTTTCTTCAAAAGAAAAGGTTCGCAAATGCCGACTTCCAGCGGGATCGCTGTTCACGCGACCTCCCGTTCAACGTCCCGCATGACGAAGGCATTTTGGACCCTGCAATGGTATGCGATTCCAATTCGTCTTTGTGCCCCCTACACCTCCTGCAAGTTTGTCGCACTGGTAGTGAATCACCCTGTATATATATATATTGTTGTTATTTGGTTTTTAGGAGCATTAGCAACTAAGGCCATATTGCTCTGGGAACATGCGGTGGTCATTCCCTGACCTTTCCGCATCCTCCATATTTGGTGGTGACGGGCTCGAACCCCAGTCTAATCAAGAAGCGAGTGCTACGCACTGCTGCTCCTTCCCACCTGACTACGGAGGCACCTATATATATATATATTAAAGGGGCCTCAAATTTAAATATGGCCAGGGGCCTATTTCATCCTTAATCCGGCCCTGGATGAATGTAAATTATCAGATGATACAAAAGCATATGATAGATATAAATTAATCTGTAATCAAGTCACAAAGGAGGTTAGGCAAGCTAAGGCATATTATGAAAAGCCTCTGTCAAAGAATGTAAAGAAAAACAGCAAAGACTTCTACACTTATATTAACAGTAGAAGGAAGAGGTTGAATTACATTGCACCACTTGATGGTTATGG
The DNA here is from genome assembly GCF_048544385.1 of Mastigoproctus giganteus. Classification (NCBI taxonomy): domain Eukaryota; kingdom Metazoa; phylum Arthropoda; class Arachnida; order Uropygi; family Thelyphonidae; genus Mastigoproctus; species Mastigoproctus giganteus. The sequence continues at coordinate 140,068,203 of NC_143584.1, read as the reverse complement.
GTTAACTGTTGATGATTTGTCCAAACCCTGACCCTGCTCAGGTTGCAGACAAATTGAATAGGTATTTTGAATCTACAACAAAGAAACACGAGGAATTCTTTAGGGAAGAGGATGCCAGAAATTTATCAAACTCTAATGAGGAGCTAAATGACTTTGTGATAAGGTGGAGGAGAAATCATTGAGGATGGACATAAAAAAGGTGCCTGGAGTGGATGGAATCTACTTAATTATATTAAGGGAGGCAGCAAAGGAGGACCCTATGGATTGGAGATGTGCGAAAATATCCCCAATTCATAAAGTGGGATCAAAAGGCGACATAGTAATTACAGACCTGTTAGCATAATGTCTGTTCCAGGGAAAATAATGGAGTCACTGTTTAAAGAAATAATTCAGGCATGCAATTATTCTGCAATAACAGCATGGATTTCTCAAGGGTTGGTCTTGTCTAACCAATCCCACAGGTTACCATGATGCAGTGACAAATAACTGGATGCAAAAAATAATTTTGACATCATATACTTGACCCTCAGGGGCCGACCGGGCTAGCCGAGTGGGTAAAGTACCTGCCCGGCAACCCAAAGGTCGCGGGTTCGATTCCCGCCTCGGGCTTGGATCAAAGTACTGCAAAAACCTTGGGAGGTGCAATATGGCCACAGAAGCCGATGCGCCAACAACTACCAAAAAAAAAAAAAAAAACCCCTCAGGAAGGATACTGTTGCAAATAAAAGACTGCTGTACCAAAATTGGAGCAATGTGGCATTAAGTGCAAGTTGCTGCTATAGATAATGGGATAGTTAAGTGGAAGAAGACCGAGTGGTTATCAATGCTCTTCGTGGACTAATGTTATTAGTGGTATTCCCCAGGATTCAGTACTAAGTCCATTGTTTTTTTTTCAATATTTATCAATGATATTCATGAAGATATATCAGGCTTCGTGTCTAAGTTTGCAGATGATACAAAGGTTGGCAGGGTGGTTAACATTCATCAGGGTGAGCTACAGCCAGATGATCTAGGAAAATTGGGTCAATACAGTTAAAGTTTAACATCGACAAATGCAAGAAACTGCATTTGTGTGGTACTACACTCAGGTTAGTGGAAAATGAAAAATACCTGGGGTAATTGTGCAGCCAGACATGAATTTTTTTGAGATGATTATCCCTTTGTATAAGGGCACGGTTGTTGTTGTTATTTGGTTTTTAGGAGCATTAGCAACTAAGGCCATATTGCTCCGGAGATATGTGGTGGTCATTTCCTGACCTTTCCACATCCTCCGTATTTGGTGGTCATGGGCTCGAACCCCAGTTTAATCAAGAAGTGTGTGCTGCGCACTGCTGCTCCTGCCCACCTGGCTACAGAGCACCATGTATAAGGGCATGGTAAGATCACAACTTCGGTACTGTATACAGGTCTGGAGGCCTTGCTTTAGGAAGGATGTAGATCTTCTAGAATGAGTGCAGAGAAGGGCAACCAGATTGGCGAAAGGAAGAAAAGGGTGCTCTTACCTAGAAAGGCTTCACTTCTGCATCTGAAGGCTAATAACCTGCAGGGAGATCTGACTGAGGTGGTCAAAGCATTGAATGGATTGAGTAAGCTGAATGTTTATGGTATTCATCTGCTTGCTGAGTCTACTCACATAAGAGGCATTAAGGAGGCATAAATTCAAGTAGAGAAAGAATGGTTGCAATATTGATGTGCGGAAGTTTGCTTTCAGCCAGCAGGTGGTTGCTTGCTTATTGGAACAGGCTTCCATCTGTTGTGGAAGCGGATGGGTTGAATAAATTCAAGGTAGAACTAACCAAATTCTTGAAGGGTGCGGATGGGTGAACTGGGATTTTTTTTTTTTTTTGGCTGATGCTATATAAGCTTGCTGTCTTGCATCATTGCCATTACTAGTACTACTACTACTGTTTAATATCCCTTTGAAGATATCCCAAATAAAACTTTTACTGCCATTAGTGCCAATCAAATGCACTTAAATTTACTTGAAGCAGAATTTTATCTTAAAAAAAAATTAAATAAATAAATAAATAAAACCATACACCCATCTTGACACACACATCTATAACCACAGTGTGTCCGCTTGCAGTTTCCATGCATTATGTAATTGAAGTGACTGATATTAACACTTTGGTATCAGCTGAATTGACAAGAAAATGTCAGAGTAGGCAGGCTTAGCAACTGAGTGCTGGTGCTGGTGATGCTGACTCCCAGTGCAAGCAACATTGCTCTGTCAGCAGTACATATGTACTGCTGCAGTAGCATGTTACTGACATTTTTATTATTATATTGTTTCTCCTTAATTGAGGGTTCCACCTTGGGACAGATGTTGCTACCACGTACACAGGGTGGTTGTTGTTATGTCTGGTGTTACTGTTGGTCGAGGAACACTCTGACTATCCTACAGGTGTTCAAGATTGTGACTTTCTGGAGTTCTTTGTAGGTGTTCGCTGGGAGACCTATTTACTAGGCTGTTATGTAGGGTCGTTGGCACCATACCAGTGGTTGACACGATGATTGGGATGGCTGTTACTTGTTACATATGCCACATCTCTTTGAACTCCTGTCTTAGGTTCATGTACTTCCTGATTTTTTCCTCATGGGTTTTCTGGAGGTTGCTAGTGTTGGGTACCGCTATGTCAATCAGATAGGCAGGCTTTTCCTTCTTGTCCACAAGGGTTATGTCTGGTCTGTTATGCAGGATTGTCTTATCCGCTATTATGGTGTGGTCCCAGTACAGACTGTGCCTGGCGTTTGGTAGTACGGTACATTTTCTTTGATCAACAGGTATTTCTTTGCTAGCTTCTGATGTATTATCCTGGCTAACTGGTCATGTCTATGAGTGTACTCAGACTGGGTGATCACCTTGCATCCCGCAGTGATGTGTTGTAGCATTGTTGGCATGTGTCATCTGACACTCTGGACTCCTTGGCGATGTATTTTCTATAGTTTCTGGTGTTCATTACCTGGTCTTGGATGGCAAGCATGAATCCTTCAGTCTCAGGAAAGAGAGTCCTACTCATGAGCCATACATTGGAAGCAATTTTATCTATGTTTATTATTATTATTATTAGCCATATGGTGCAAGGAAGCCTGAGGCTTTTCCTGCACCAGCGGAAAAAAAAAAAAAAAAAAAAAAAAAAAATTTAGTTACCTCGAGAGAGAGAGAAAGAAAACAAGACAGGAATCACCAAGAAAGAGAAGAATGATGATATCCAGCTCAGATTATGCATTGACATGCAATAGAACTGTAAATTCTTACCCTTTTCTCCAAAATGAAAAAGCCATTTTTAGAGCGAAACACAGCAGATGCATTTCCTAATGTTATGAAGATTCTATAAACCTTCTAAATTCTTTTTCCCTGCTGATTTCTTTTAAAGTGGATTACAGGAAACCTAAATATAATATATATTTAGGTTTCCTAAATTTAGGCAGCATATATAATACTGCTATGTCACAAAATGTCTGTGGATTCATCATGCCAAAATGAAAACCAGACACATTTCAAAATCATTTTTAAGCCGCAAATATACACATCAAATTCCTTGATTGAAACAAAAGTATTAGAATCGGCAATGTGATGCAAGGAAGAAAGCTTAAAGAGTACCAACAAAAAACTTAAATTTCCCCATTTTTTCCCAATAATTTAGTATTAGTAATGGCAAACGATGCAAGAAAACAAATGCAAAGCATCAACTAAAAAAAAAAAAAAAAACTTCCCATCATAACACCTGACCACACCCTCCAAAAATGTCTAGTTCTCCTTTGAATTTATTCTAACTACCCACTTCCATGATAACAGACAAGAGGTTTCTTCCAAGAATCAACCTATTTGCTGAAAGCAAAATTCCATACATCTATCCTAAAACCATCCTTCCTCAATCTGTATTTATGCCTCCTCATGTGTGTGTAGTCACCATAAGTGGAAAAATACCATTAACATTTAGCTTACTCATTCAATTCAAGGCTTTGAACACCTCAATCAGATCCTGCAACCCCGCAGGTGCTTAGTATCAAGATGCTGCAATTTGCAGAACTAAAGGCTTTCTAGGTAAGAGCAGCCTTTTGTTCCCTTCACCAATCGGGTACTCATCTCTGCACCCATTCTAGATCTACATCCTTCCTAAAGTGAAGCTTGAGTATTGTATACATCCTTCCTCATGTATGCAATACTCAAGATACAGCTTGACAATTGTTATGTACAATAGAATAATCAACTCCTTATCCCTGCTAGTAAAGCTCATGTATATCAATAACATAATGCCATGAGCTAACCTGGCAGCCTGTCTGCACTGCTCAGAGAACATCATATCTGAAAACACAATTACCCCCAGGTCTTTTTCATTTTCCACTACATTGAGTGTAGTATCATAGTTGATACCTTAATCGGATTATCGGTATGCTGATATAACTTCATCAATATCATTAATAATTTTGAAAACACCAATTGGCCCCCACACTGAATCATGGGGGAACTCTACTAGGAACATTAGTCCACAACGAGCAGTGTCCATTAATAACCACTGTCTATCTTCTCCCACTCAACCATCCCTTTATCCATAGCAGTAACTTGCCTTTAATGTCATGCTGCTCCAGTTTGTACAGCAGTCTTTTATCAAAAGCCTTCCGAAAATCTAAGAATATGATATCAAAATTATTTTTGCATCCAGTTCCTTTGTTACTGCATCATAGTATCCAATAAGATTCACCAGAGATGATAACATATCCATGCTGTGACTGCAGTATAACTGCATTCCTGTCTAGATATTCCTGCATTACTTCTTTAACCAGTGATTCCATTACTTTCCCTGGAACAGCAGTCAAACTCATAAGTCTGTAATTACTCATATCACTTTTTGCGAATTGTGGATACATTTGCACAACTCTAGTCCATGGGGACCACCCCTGAATCCAAAAATATTCTCATAATTACAGCTAGGGGTTTGCTTACTTACTTTGATACTCCCTTAATATAATTGGATCCCATCCACCCAAGGCACCTTTATTATCTCTAGTTTCAACAATCTCTTCCACTTTCCTCTCGGTTATCACAAAATCCTTTAGCTCCCTGTTAGAGTTTGATAAACTCCTTGCATCCCCTTTTCTAAAAAAATTCCTCATGTGTGAATGTAGATACAAAATACCTATTCAATTGTCAACAACCTGTGCAGAATCAACAACAGTTAAAACCAATGACATCAAGTGCCCAATGTGATTCAACCCCTTCCTTCTGTTAACATAAGCACAGAAGTCTTTGCTATTTTTCTTTACATTCTTTGACAAAGACTACTCATAATATGCCCTAGCTGCTAACCTCCTTTGTGACTTGATTACAGATTAATTTATATCTATCATGGACTCTAAAACACCTGATAATTTATATGCATCCCATGCACTTTTCTTCTCTGTAACGTCTCAGTAGTTCATCTGACATCCATTTACGTCTGAGCCTCGAACAGTATTTCTTTGTTGGTATGAAAAAGCCTAGTAGCTCCTAAAATTACGTTCCTGACTGCTTCCCATTTAGAATTTGCTGTTGGTAACACATCCATTGGTTCCACTGCACAGAATTTAAAACTGTCTGAGACCACCACAGTCACCCTTTCAAATGCAAAAGCTTTTCCCTTTACCCTTGACAGTATTCGTGTTTCCAAATAAATCCCACATCAGCACATTGTGATCATTGCCACTGGGTGGCAATGATCACAATGTGCTGATGTGGGATTTATCTGTTATCTGTGATCATTTCCACTGGGTGGCAATGATCACAGATGACCTGCAGATTCTAAATGCAAGAAGAATTGCTGCTGATAACCATATCAGGAGTACTGCTTCCTCGCATTGCCTCCCTTAAACAGCACTGCAAAAAACAGTCATCAAATAAATCCACAAAAGTCTTGCTAGTGACTTGCTAGCAGTGTGAGTGATGAACCCAAAAGTTCCAGTCAATATCTAAGAAGTTGAAATTCTGCATTATAAGGCATTCTGATTTTCTGGCAAACTATTTCTTTGATAGTTCTTTGTTATACTCACAGTCATTAGGCCTATAACACACTCCTACTCTAAATTTTGTTTTTGTGGTGCTTATGTCACACCAAACTGACTTAACTTTGAAAGACCAACTATGTCAACTGGATGCACTGCTTTAGATTTAATATGCTTCTTAACTAAGAACATAACCCCATCTCTCCTCCTGCCCTGTCTGTCCTTCTTGTAAGCAATTTAGGGGACAACCACTTACAGAAGGGACTCACAAGAAGTAAAATGTTTATTTGGCCATAAACACTGTCCTTCCTGTACTCCACATATTTGCACAAGTTGCTTTTCTGCTCTAGTCTGGGACATGATTTCTGTTTAAATACAATTTAGTTAACAATAAAAATTAAAAGGATTTATAAATTTAATTGGTTAATTGCCAATACTATACTAAGCTAACAGATTCCTACTACAGTGCTATATATTACGCTATGCCTTATCTTGCATGGAGGATGTCTTTGTGTGTGCTAGGTGTAGAGAATGTGAAGAAATTAGGCACCAACTCAGCATTCTGATGGGCATCTATGACAGCTTTAAGAGTCAGGTGGATTCCCTAGAAGGAATTAAAATGGGGGCCAATCAAGTTCTCAGCTGCCCAACTCAATGCCACAGCAAACCCTTATGCACCAGGCAACACAGCAGCAACCTTCAGGGCAGAATGTGCTGGTCCCACAGGAGCTAGTTATTGTTGGTGACTCAATTGTCAGGAAAACGGGAAATATATTGTGCAAAAAAGGATAAGTGGAATAGGACCAGGGTATGTCTGCCAGGGGCAAAAGTTGATGACACAGCATGATGACTATTGTACAAATTGGAGCAGAATGGTATTAAGGGTAAGTTGCTACAATGGATAAAAGGATGGTTAAGTGGGAGAAGACAGAGGGTGGTAATCAATGGGTGCTGCTCATCGTGGACTAATGTTATTAGTGGTGTCCCACAGGGCTCGGTGTTAGATCCACTGTTGTTTTGTATATTTATCAATGATATCGATGAAGGTATATCAGGCTTAATGTCGAAGTTTGCAGATGATACAAAGGTTGGCAGGGTTGTTAATTACAGTAATGGCAGTGTGCTACTGCAACAGGATCTAGATAATTTGGGCAGATGGGCTAAGAAGTGGCAACTGAAGTTTAACCTTGACAAATGCAAAGTACTGCATATGGGTAGAAGTAACCCCAGAGAAACGTACCAACTGTGTGGTACTACACTTAAGGTGGTAGAAAATGAAAAAGACCTGGGAGTAATTGTGCAGTCAGATATGAAGTTTTCTGAGCAATGCAGACAGGCTGCCAGGGCAGGTCATGGGGTTTTGTCAATGATATATAGGAATTTTGCTAGCAGGGAGAAGGAGGTGATTGTCCCTCTGTATAAGGCAATGGTCAGGCCACGCCTTGCGTACTGCGTACAGGTCTGGAGACCTCATTTTAGGAAGGATGTAGATTTACTTGAGCGTGTACAGAGAAGGGCAACAAGATTGGTGAGGGGAATGAAGGGATCCTCTTACCAAGAGAGGCTTAAGTTCTGCAAATTGCAGTGGCTGGAGACTAGGCACCTGCGCGGTGATCTGATTGAGGTATATAAGGCCTTGAATGGGTTGAGCACACTGAATTACAATGGGATCCTTCCACTTGTTCAGATTACGAACCTAAGGGGGCATAAATTCAAATTAAGAAAAGACAGATGTAGAATAGATGTGCGGAAATTTGCCTTTAGCCATCGGGTGGTTAATTGCTGGAACAAACTTCCATCTGTCGTTGTGGAAGCTGATAGGTTGAATAAATTTAAGGAGGAACTGGACAGGCATTTGGAGGGAATGGTGTCATTTTTTTTTTTTTTTTTTTGGCTGATGCTGCATAAGCTCATACACTTGCTTTCTTGCATCACATGCCACTACTACTACTACTACATTGTAGAGCAGCTATCTTTTAAGGGCACAAAAGGTGATATCACTGTACACATGGCACTAATGACATTACGGGTAGCAGATCTGCAGATTTACTAAACAAGTACAGGTCAATACTGAAATAAGTCATGAGTTAGGGTTAAATTTGAAAGTGTCTGCAATTCTGCCCAGACACAACAGGAGGAAATATATCATGAGAGCCTCGTCAATCAATTTGGCCCTGGAGAGATTGTGCAGGGTTCGTTGGGTAGAATTTTTTTCAGCATGTTCTGTTCTTGTTAACAGGAGAGATTGTTTCTACAGGGATAAGATACACTTAAATAGAAGGGGTGCAAGAATATTTGCTGATGCTATTGGGGCAATTTTAGGTGATCAAAAAACTGCTAGCTTGGGGGGAGAGGGGAATTCACAGACTAATATTTTAGCAGTAGCTGCAGGCAGAGGTGGAAATGATTCTTACACCACTATTGGAATGAGCAGAAGTCCGGTGAACCAGTTGTTGGGGATTTCAGCAACTGCTGGGGGTCATGAAACAAGTAAATACATGGGCTGTGTTAGAGTAACAACAGGTGTATGTATACTTGTATGTACACCAATGCTAGGAGTATAGTAAATAAATTTGATGAATTTGAAGTGCTGGTTAAGACATCCAAGGCGGATATTATTGGGATATCAGAAACATGGTGCCACTCAGATATAACGGATTCGGAATTGGAATTTGGGGAGCACAATGTGTACAGAAAGGGTAGACAGAATAAGAAGGGAGGAGGGGTTTATGCTGTTAGTTAAGAAACACATAAAATTTAAGGAAGTGCATCCAGTTGACATAAATGGACAGTGCAATGTTGAGTCAGTTTGGTGTGACATAAGCACTGGGAAAGCAAAATTGAGGGTAGGAGTTTCTTATAGGTCTAATGACTCTGATGAGTACAACGAACAATTATACAGAGAAACGGTGGGCCAGTAAATCAGAGTCCCTTATAATGGGGGATTTTAACTTCCCAGATATAGACTGCAACTTGTGGGTTGGTCACTTGCACACTAGCAAAGCTTTTGCGGATTTATTGGACGACTGTTTTCTACAGCAGCATGTTAGAGAGGCAATGAGAGGAAATAACACTCTTGATCTGATTATCAGCAGTGATTATTCATGCATTAAGAATTTACAGATAAAGGAATCACTGGGTGGTAGTGATCACAGTGTACTGATGTAGGATTTAATTAAAAATGTAACTACCATCAGGGGTAAAAGGAAGGGTTTTTGCTTTGGTAAAGGAAACTACAGTGGTCTCAGAGATTTTTTATGTTCTGTACAGTGGGACCAACTGATGATGTTACCAACAGAAAATTCTAAATGGGAAGCATTCAAAAAAGTATGGAAGCTACTAGGCTTTTTGTTCCAACTAAGAAATACTGCTCTAGGTTCAGGCCCAAATGGATGTCAGATGAACTAATGAGACTCGTGGCAGAGAAGAAAAATGCAGGAGATGCACATAAATTGTCAGGCAACACAGAAGCCTATAGTAGATACAAGCTAGTCTGTAATAAAGTCACAAAGGAGGTTAGGAAAGCAAAGACAGATTATGAAAAATCTTTGGCAAAGGATGCAAAGAAAAACAGCAAAGACTTCTTTACTCATATAAACTCTAAAAGGTAGGGGGATGAATCAGATTGGTCACTTGATATCAATGGTTTGACTATTGATGATCGTTCTCAGATAGCTGCCAATCTAAATGATTATTTTGCATCTACATTCCCACACGAGGACTTATTCAAGGAGGATTGGGCCAGATGTTTATCACACTTTAACAGGGAGTTAAATTATTTTGTAATAAACTGAGAGCAAAGTGGAGGAGAAATTGTTCAAGTTAAACTTAAGGAAGGCACCTCAGGTGGTGGTAGTAGTAGTAGTATTGGTATGTGATGCAAGAAAGCAGTTGTATGAGTTTATGCAGCATCAGCCAAAAAAAAAAAAAAATATATATATATATATATATCACACCATTCCCTCCAAATGCCTGTCCAGTTCCTCCTTAAATTTATTTAACCTATCAACTTCCACAACGACAGATGGAAGTTTGTCCAGCAATTAATCACCTGCTGGCTAAAGGCAAATTTCCGCACATCTATTCTACATCTGTCTTTTCTTAATTTGAATTTATGCCCCCTTAGGTTTGTAATCTGAACAAGTGGAAGGATCCCATCAGAATTCAGCGTGCTGAACCCATTCAAGGCCTTATACACCTCAATCAGATCACCGCGCAGGTGCCTAGTCTCTAGCCACTGCAATTTGCAGAATTTAAGCCTCTCTTGGTAAGAGGATCCTTCATTCCCCTCACCAATCTTGTTGCCCTTCTCTGTACACACTCAAGCAAATCTACATCTTTCCTAAAATGAGGCCTCCCAACCTGTACGCAGTACTCGAGGCATGGCCTGACCATTGCCTTATACAGAGGGACAATCACCTCCTTCTCCCTGCTAGCAAAATTCCTATATATCATTGACAAAACCCCATGACCTGCCCTGGCAGTCTGTCTGCTTTGCTCAGAGAACTTCATATCTGACTGCACAATTACTCCCAGGTCTTTTTCATTTTCTACCACCTTAAGTGTAGTACCACACAGTTGGTACGTTTCTCTGGGGTTACTTCTACCCATATGCAGTACTTTGCATTTGTCAAGGTTAAACTTCAGTTGACACTTCTTAGCCCATCTGCCCAAATTATGGGTAGATGAGATCTATCTAGTTATATTAAAGGAAGTAAGTAAACCCTTAGCCATAATTATGAGAGCATCCTTAGACACTGGGTAAGTCCCCATGGACTGGAGATGTGCAAATGTATCTCCAATTCACAAGGGGGATCACGAGTAATTACAGGCCTGTTACTTTGACTTCTGTTCCGGGGAAAATAATGGAATCACTGGTTAAAGAAGCATTGCAGGATCAGCTAGGCAAGACAGCGGTAATAATTCAGACACAGCATGGGTTTGTCAAGGAGAAGTCTTGTCTGACCACTTTCGTTGGATACTATGATGTGGTCACAAAGGAACTGGAAGAGGGGAACAGGTATCCTGTGTATTATCAGACACTCAGCCTAAAACACTGATGGATCCAATATCTCTCTATTACAGAAGATTTAGGAGAAGTCCGGTTGGCCTGCCTCCCTAAAATCCACTCATGCACACCTTCTCGATGGTAAGCCCTGTTACGTCACTTAGGTGGCAACGAACGTGTAGAGTGGTTCTCTTCAAGACGCCTGGTCAGCGTGAAGAGGAAAAGACCAAACCCTCCAGCAATGAGAGCACAACAATACAAATGGCCCTCAGTCCGCAGCAGCTTTCACTCTCCCTCTTACGGCAGCGAGACGATCAGAGTGGAAGCAGAGGGTGCTAAGAATCTCTGGGTACGACCAGGCTGCCATGCACGGAAATTGAACTTGGCCTGTTATAACGTACGATCACTCATCAGTGAAGACAGGATATTAGAGCTGGAAAAGGAATTAGAAAATGTGAATTGGAATATCATCGGTTTGGCTGAAACAAGAAGAAGAAATGAATCACTTATAAGTTTATCAAGTGGAAATCTGCTGTACACCAATGGAAACAGTGAAAGGAGTGAAGGTGGTGTTGGGTTTCTGGTCCATAAAGATTTTAAAAACAACATTTTGGAATTCAAAAGTACATCACCAAGGGTGTCAAGACTAATACTCAAGATTTCTAAGAGGTATAAGCTAAAGATTATAATGATTTATGCACCAACATCGAGCCATGATGATGAAGAGGTTGAAGAAATGTACACTGAAATTGAGAGTCTTCTAGATGAGCAGAAAACCCACTACACTATTATTATGGGGGACTTCAATGCTAAGGTTGGAAAAAGGCAAAACAGCGCAGAAAGAGGAAATTTTGAAATTGGTGAAAGAAATAAAAGAGGTGAAAGACTTGTGGAATTTGCAGAATCTCAAGGAATGTCAGTAATGAACACTTTTATCAAGAAAAGGGTGAACAGAAAGTGGACATGGAAGAGTCCAAATGGATTAACAACTAATGAAATCGACTTCATCCTCACTAACAGAAGATATATTGTGAATGATGTTACCGTCCTGAATAAGGTAAATGTTGGAAGTGATCACAGAATGGTAAGATGTACACTTGATATAGATGTAGGAAAGGAAAGGAAAAAACAGACTCGAGTAAATAATACAAAGGTCTTTGAAATAACAGAGGAGGAGAAAAAGCAGTATGTACTGGAACTTAAGAACAAGTTTGAGCTTCTGCAGACTGCTCAGGACCAAGATATCGACGAGGAATATTACAACTTTCTGAAAGTGATAAAGCCTAAGAAACCTATAGGGAAACAGAAATCCAAAGAAGAAAAAATTAGTCAAGAAACACTTGTCATGATGAACCAAAGACGACAAATGAAGAGCAAGAAAAACACTGACAGGGAGAAAATTGAGTATACTGAGTTATGCAAAGCCATTAGAAAGAGACTCAGAGAGGACATAAGAAGATTTAACACAAGAAAAGTAGAACAAGCAATCACTGAAAACAAAGGATTTAAATCAGCAGCCATGAGCAGTAATACAGAAAGACAAATGATACTGAAACTGAAGAATAGCGATGGTGTACTTATAAACAGCAGAGAAGGCATAATTCAAATAGCAGAAGACTACTATAGAGAATTATACAAGGAGCGAGGGAATGATACCAGCAGTGGGGAAGATGGATTGCAAAGTAGCAACACATACGACATACCCGATATTCTTCCTGATGAGGTAGAACATGCACTGAAGAAAATGAAGAATCGGAAAGCCCCGGGGGAAGATGAAGTTACTGTAGAGTTGTTAAAATTGGGAGGAAGAGACATAACACAAAAACTGGCAAGGCTCTTCACAAAGTGAATTAGAAAAGGTGTGATGCCTAAGCAGTGGAATAATGCAATCATAGTTTTGCTGCATAAGAAAGGAGATAAATCAGAAATTGGAAATTATAGACCAATTAGCTTGTTATCCCATATCTACAAGTTGTTCACAAGGGTCATTACTAACAGATTAGAAAGAATACTTGATGAGAATCAACCGAAAGAGCAAGCTGGCTTTAGGACAGGATTCTCAACTATGGATCACCTTCACGTAATATCACAACTAATGGAGAAAGCAAATGAATATAAAACACCATTATGCCTGGCATTTGTGGATTATGAAAAGGCATTTGACTCCATACAGCATAAGGCAATGTTTCAGGCACTGGAAAGACAAGGCATAGATACTCCATATATTATGATTTTGAAGAAAATATATGAGAGTGCTACATCCTTTATTAGACTAGACAAAGACAGTAGCAAATTTAAAATCGAGAAAGGAGTTAGACAAGGAGACACAATATCTCCAAAGCTGTTTACTGCTGCCCTTGAGGAAGCTTTCAGAAGATTAGACTGGTCGCAGAAAGGAGTCAATGTGAACGGAGAGTACCTAAACCATTTACGATTTGCAGATGACATTGTGGTCATTAGCCACGATCCCAACGAATTAGAGGAAAATCTTAATCAGTTATGCACAGTTAGTAAGAATTTTGGACTAAAGATGAATATGGCTAAAACAAAAGTAATGATGAACAAGTATGCCACAGAAAGGGAAATAATGATTGAAGGAGCAGTAATTGAAAAGGTGGAGTCATATACTTATCTGGGACAAGTTATCAGCTGTAATAATGATAAATGGCTGGAAGTCAAGAGAAGAATAAATTTTGGATGGATAGCATTCAGGAAATATAGTCACATACTGAAGAGCAATATCCCAGTTTGTCTGAAACGTAAAATAATGAATCAATGTATACTCCCCTCCATGACTTAAGGAAGTGAAACTTGGGCACTCACCAAAAGAATGGAAGAGAAGCTAAGAACTACACAGCGAAGAATGGAACGAATTATATTGGGAATCAGACTGTTAGATAAGAAGAGAAACACATGGATTAGGCAGCAAACTCAAGTAAAGGACATTCTTATCAAAACTAAAGAACTAAAATGGTCTTGGGCAGGACACATAGCTCGAAGACATGATGACAGATGGACTAAGAAAATAACAGAATGGTACCCAAGAGGAGCTAGAAGAAAACCTGGAAGACAAAGGCGGAGATGGATAGATGAAATTCATGAGTTTTCGAGTAGTAAATGGACGGCCAGTGCTCAAAACAGAAGGAACTGGAAAGTTGCTGGAGAGGCCTTCATCCTGCAGTGGATTGAAAATGGCTGTTGATGATGATACTTGGATTTCAGGAAAGATTTTGATACTGTTGTACATGGAAGACTACTGTACAAATTGGAGCAGTATGGCATTAAGGGCAAATTGCTACAATGGATAAAACGATGGTTGAGTGGCAGAAGAGAGAGAGTGGTGATCAATGGGTATTGCTCTACGTGGACTAATGCTATTAGTGGTGTCCCTCAGGGTTCGGTGTTAGGCCCATTGTTGTTTTGTATATTTATCAATGATATTGATGAAGGTATATCAAGCTTAATGTCAAAGTTTGCAGATGATACAAAGGTTGGCAGGGTTATTAATAACAGTAATGATAGTATGCTGCTGCAACAGGATCTGGAAAAGTTGGGCAGATGGGCTGAGAACTGGCAAATGAAGTTTAACATTGACAAATGCAAAGTACTGCATAGGGGTAGCAGTAACCCCAGAGAAATGTACCATGTGGTGTTACACTCAGGGTAGTGGCGAATGAAAGAGACCTGGGGGTAATTGTGCAGTCAGACAAAGTTTTCTGAACAGTGTAGACAGGCTGCCAGAGTAGGTCATGGGATCTTGTCAATGATATACAGGAATTTTACGAGCAGTGATAAGGAGGTGATTATCCCCTTGTATAAGGCAATGGTCAGGCCACACCTTGAGTACTGCATATAGGTCTGGAAGCCTCATTTTAGGAAGGATGTAGAATTGCTACGAGTACAGAGAAGAGCAACAAGACTGGTGAAGGGAACAAAGGGGTGCTCTTATGAAGAAAGGCTTAAGTTCTGCAAATTGCAGCTTCTGGAGACTAGGCACCTGCGAGGCGATCTGATTGATGTGTATAAGGCCTCGAATGGATTGAGCAGGCTCAATGCAGATGGAATTCTTCTTCTTGCTCAGATTACAAACCTGAGGGAGCATAGATTCAAACTGAGGAAAGACAGTTGTAGAATAGATTTGCAGGAGTTTGCCTATAGCCAGCGGATAGTTGACTGCTGGAATAAACTTCCATCATCTGTTGATGTGGTAGTTGATATCTTAAATAAATTCAAGGCAGAACTAAACAAACATTTGGAATGAATGGATCAGTAAAATGGGAATGGGTTTTGTTTTTTTGGTCGATGCTTGCTTTCTTGCATCATGTGCCTCTACTAATGCTAATGTCTTAACCACTAAGAGCATGCCGTGTTGGGTATATTGTATAGTGTTGGTATGTACAATAAAAATTAATTAAATGACACACTTATGTCTCTGATATCCCTACAATGTCTGCTGTTGTTGTTTGTTTTGTTGGTTTTTAGGAGCATTAGCAACTAAGGCCATATTGCTCCGGGATATGCGGTGGTCATTCCTTGACCTTTCCGCATCCTCCGTATTTGGTGGTGACGGGCTCGAACCCCGGTCTAATCAAGAAGCGTGTGCTGCGCACTGCTGCTCCTTCCCACCTGGCTACGGAGGCGCCTCTACAATGTCTGCATTTGATGACTTAATGAGTACTTCAAATTCATTAATTTATTTTCTGTGCTCCCAGCATTAGTGTACATGCACCTCTTCTTACTCTTAGTTACCATAAGGTTTCCATGATCCATGACCCATCAGGACTTGAAATCCCTAATAATCTGCTTCCCAAGCTGCAGCATGTTCCAATATAAACAGTGCAAGAATCCTGTTCACTTCTGTCTGCTGCTCTGGTTAATCTATTAGTCTGTATATCCCTCCCAAGCTAGCAGTTTTCTGATGTACCTAACGCTGCCTTGATAGAATCAGCAAATATTCTTGAACTCCTATTTAATTGTATTCCATCCCTTTGAAAACAGTTTCTTCTGTTAACAGTGCTTGTTAAAAGTGCTCATCTGGTCTGTGCTAGACCAGACAGAAAAATTCTACCTCGTGAGCCTTGCCAAATTGATAAACAAGGCTTTCAACATGTACTCATTCCTATCATGTCTGGGCTGGAATGCAGACACTTTCAAATTTAATCCCAAATCATGACTTTTTCCCAACATTGCCCTGCCCTGTACTTATTAAACAAGTCCTTATATCTCCTAATCTTAATATTATTGGTGCCAACATGTAAGCAATATCACCTTTCTTGTTCTTAAAAGATATCTGCTCTACAACATAATCTACTTTTGCCCCTGGCAGAAATACCCTGCTGCTATTCCACTTATGCACAATAATGCTAATGTCTTACTACTAATGCTAATGTCTTAACCACTAAGAGCACCTTTATATACAATAAATTTCCCACTTCCCTGCCAACAGAGACACAGACAATAACTATGTCCTGTGGAACCAGTGCATTCTATCTCGAGATTTGTCACTGTGTTGCCTGATGAACAAGTATAAGCTCTGATGCGGAGTTCGGCATCTGAGTGCCCGATGGGCCCCCATTTTAATTCCTTTCAGGGAATCCACCATGTATATTTGTCCAAACTTTCCTGAAATTTATTTGAACTACCCATCTCCACAACATTAGGTGGAAGTTTATTCTAACAGTTGGTTGCAGAACAGATAGTATCATTAATGATACTGTCTGTTTTGCAACCATCCTTTTCCAGTTTAAATTTATCCCTCCTTGTACGTTTCATCTGAAGAAATGTAAAGGTACTTACTTAACCATTTTAAAGCCGTCACACTTCAATTAGGTCACCACTTGGACACCTAGTTTCCAGAGACTGCAATTTACAGAACCTCAGCCTTTCTTGGTAAGAATATCCTTTTACACCCCTAATTTTGTTTCTCTTCCTTGCACCTTTTCCAACAGATCTTTCTTTCTAAAATATCACTAACAGAACCCCATGGCTCTTCCAACAGCTTGTTTGCACTGCTCAGGGAACTTCATGTTGGAATGAACAGTTTTCCCTAGATGTTTAAAGCTTTCCATTACCTTGAGTGTGGTAGCACCCAGATGAGTATGTTATTCTGGGACTACCGATATACAAATGCAGTACCTTGCATTTATCATTGTCAAACCTCAACTGCCATTTTCCAGTCCATCTGCTGAATTTATCTAGATAGTCTTAACAGATAACCTAATTACTATCATTGAGGGAATACACCTTTGTATCAACAGCAAACTTGAAATACTTACATTGATATCATTAATATATATTAAAAACAGCAATATGCCCAACACTGACCCCTATGAAAACCTACTTATCACATTAGCCCAAGAAGGGAGTGGTCATTTATAACCAATCTTACCACTCCTAACACTTAGTCATCCCTTATCCACAATAGTTACCTACCCATATGCACATTACTCCAGTTTATAAAACAATCATACGTGTGGTACAGCATCAAAGCTGTACTGAAATCTAAGTATGTGACGCTATTGTTATTGTTATTTTGGGGTTTTTTTAGGAGCATTAGCAACTAAGGCCATATTGCTCCGGGGATATGCGGTGGTCATTCCATGACCTTTCTGCATCCTCCATATTTGGTGGTCATGGGTTCGAACCCCAGTCTAATCAAGAAGCGTGATATGCGGTGGTCATTGGGTATATTGTATAGTGTTGGTATGTACAATAAAAATTAATTAAATGACACACTTATGTCTCTGATATCCCTACAATGTCTGCTGTTGTTGTTTGTTTTGTTGGTTTTTAGGAGCATTAGCAACTAAGGCCATATTGCTCCGGGGATATGCGATGGTCATTCCATGACCTTTCCGCATCCTCCGTATTTGGTGGTGACAGGCTCGAACCCCGGTCTAATCAAGAAGCGTGTGCTACACACTGCTGCTCCTTCCCACCTGGCTACTGAGGCGCCACTCAATCCATTTAAAGCTTTAATCATTTCAATCAGGTCTCCTCATAGGTGCCTGGTTTCCAGGTGGTGTAATTTACAGAAGTGAAGTTTTTCTTGGTAAGAGTACCCTTTTTTGTCCCTGTCTAATCCTGTTGTTGTCTGCACTCATTCCAAGATATCCAGTCTTTCTAAAATGAGGCTTACAGACCTGTTTAAAGGTCAGATTTATCTAGACCTAACTTCAGCTCCATTTCTATCACAAGCACAGAGCTTGACGAATCATAATACTCCATCCAAATGTGTGTGTGTGTGTGTGTGTGTGTGTGTGTGTGTGTGTGTGTGTGTGTGTGTGTGTGTGTGTGTGTGTGTGTGTGTGTGTGTGTGTGTGTGTGTGCGTGTGTGTGCACACGTAAAGGAGGCCCGCGCGCGCGCGTGCGCGCACACACACACCTGTTATGATTCAAAAAATGTTTAATCTGTAATTTGTGCCTTCAATTTAACAATTTTGTCTGTTTGATATACTTTGTTTTAATTAAAAAAATTAATTTTTAGTGTTTTTACTGACTTGAGAACAGTGATCTAGTAATTATGATTATATAAAAACCAAAAAAAATATATATATCAAAATACACAAGAGCAAGAATGATAATAAGGGGAATTTTTGTTGTATTTTTTAGAATTTAAGGTCACTGATCCCTCTGATTGAAATACAATGTGAATATCAGTATTTTTGTCAGCTGTTTGCATTTAGCTGGAAAAATCAAAGCTCTACATCGAGATTAAATACCTGTTACTCAACATTTCACAGACGCCATGTGAGAACTGGGAATTGCCTAGAAGAAAGATATTTTTGCTTGCCTGGCATCTGTTAAATGCCACAAAAAATTAATGTTGCTCGGTATATCTAAATGAAAACAATACTGTATAACACAAGCAAAACAATACTAGTGGAAAAAGGTATAGGAAGATTGGATTTCATTTACAAATTTAAAAAAAAAAAAAAAAAGCCATACTAGCAACAGAAAGTTAATATTAAATTTTTTTCAAGCCAAAGAAATGCAAGA
Source organism: Mastigoproctus giganteus (assembly GCF_048544385.1). Taxonomy (NCBI): domain Eukaryota; kingdom Metazoa; phylum Arthropoda; class Arachnida; order Uropygi; family Thelyphonidae; genus Mastigoproctus; species Mastigoproctus giganteus. The sequence continues at coordinate 140,049,215 of NC_143584.1, read as the reverse complement.
AATTCTAACAAATAATATATTTTAGCAAATGCAGACCTGCTATATGCATATACAATCCCATTGTCAGTAATGTAAATTACTGACAATGGGACTGTACATGCTAGCCTTACACTAACATCAATAAAAAAATTTAAGACTTCATGACAGAAATAATGACAATAATGACAATAATATGAACAAACTAACCGCAAAAAGCAGACCATAAAAATCGCATTCAAGAACACAATATAAAACATACCACATTTTTAGAAACAAATCCTTCTTTCTAAAAATTGAAACCCTTAATTATTCCATCTGTTAAACACTAAAATAAAGTTCAATTTGGGACCACAGCGTTTACATTAGCCAAAGACAAGAACTATCACGGAAAGATTATTATTGTTCCTGCTTCAGGAATTAGGAATAATTACCACAGAAAATTGGCTGAACATACAAATATTTCCTGACAATGATACCCAGGGGCTCACATATGATGAGTATGAGCTTAGCAAACCCAGGGACCTGAGCTGAATATCATCATTCTTATCTGTCTTGCTAATTTCCTTCTACTTCTGACACACACACACACACACACACACACACACACACACACACACACACACACACACACACACACACACACACACACACACACACGTTAACATGGAAATTTTTTTTTGGCTGGTGCAGCATAAGCCTCAGACTTTCTTGCACCATATGGCTAATAATAATGATAATAATTCACAGCAGCTGAAGTGGAAACAGATGAGGTCATGATATCCAGAATAGAGGATGAGTGGAAGAAGGCCCTAACAGAATTCGAAGGAATGGATCCCACAAAAACTCATGTGATACCGAAGCAGAGGCTGAATAGAACCTTGTGGAGAATCACAAACCACCTGAATCGGCACATAATACCGCATTACCTATACAGCAATGGTGCAATACTGGAGGCCATCCACACAGCCGTGTATTGTGCTGCGGTAGCAGCCAAGAGGATTAATGGAAGAGAAGCCAGAGACCAGCAGCAGAAGAACTGAAAACAGAAGGAACCACCAGCTTGGAAAAGAAGATTTCAGCAGAAGATAGAAGAAATAAGAGTCAAGATAGGCCAAATGACCCAGTACCAATGGGGCAATAGGAGTAAGAAATTAATTGGAAAAGTGAAAAGCATCCTCAAGAAAGACAGCATCTACAGCAAATATGAGACAAAAAAATCGGAGAATAAGAGAGTACTTGGACACATTGAAGCAGAACCTCCTTGCACTCAGCAAGAGACTACACCGATACAAAGAGAGCTCCCAGAGAAAAATAAACAACCAAATCTTCGATGAGGACCAAAGAGGCTTCTACAGGAATCTCGGAGAAGAAGGGAAAGAAGAGAATGGACCACCTGAGAAGAAGATAACTAAGGTGTTCTGGGGAAACATATGGAGCAGGGAATTAGACATAACAGCCGAGCCACCTGGATAGAACGCAAGAAAACCAACAATGTATAAGAAATGAGAGGGTGGGAGATTTAGGAAGAAGTAAAACAGACAATCAAGAACTCTCACAACTGGCAAACTACAGAAATAGGTAACGTCCACAATTACTGGTATAAGGAGCTCACTTGCGCGCACACACACACACACACAAGCACACAAGCACCTGGCAGAGCAGTTAACAAGAATAAGGCGCCCAGAGACAATTCTGAAGTTTCTCACTCAAGGAATCACATATCTGAAACCTAAAGATGAAGGTACAAGAAACCCGGGAAAATACAGGCCAATCACCTGCCTCCCAACAATGTACAAGATCCTGACCAGCTGCATAACCAAGAAGACATCAGACTACTTGGAGAGCCAGAACATAATGGCCCGAAAAGCAGAAAGGATGCAAGCAGCTGAGCAAAGTATACAAGGAACAATTAACTATAGATGCCACAGTTATGGAGCAAGCCTACAAGAAGCGCCGCAACATGAACACAGCTTACATCGATTACTGCAAGGCCTTCAACTCCATGCCTCATAGCTGGCTAATAGAGACCCTGAACATCTACAAACTCAATCCGATAGTGACAAACTTCCTAGGAGAAATGATGGTGAAATGGAGTACCACCATTAAGGTCGAAAACATCACAACCAGGCCAATCCCCATCAGGAGAGAAATCTTTCAGGGAGATGCCCTGAACCCATTGTGGTTCTGTCTAGCACTTAACCCGCTATCTACCATGCTCAACAGTAGCAAGTACGGATATAACCTGAAAGAAGAAAGGAAGAACCGGTACACCATCACCCACCTGATGCACATGGATGACATAGAGCTCTACACGGGAATCGAGAAGCAGCTTCAACTACTCCAGATCACCGAAGAATTCAGCAATGATATTAGGATGGAATTTGGTCTAGACAAATGCAAGGCTCACGGATTGTGTTGGGGAAAATCAGTCAACCGAAACTACCAGCTGCAGACTGGTAAAGAGATCGAAGCCATGGCAGAGGAAAAGCCTACAAATACATGGAGATGATGCAGGCTCAGCAGTTACAGCACAAGGAAATCAAGGCCTGCCTGACCGAAAATTACCATCAGAGACTCAGAAGCCTGCTGAAAGCAAAGCTGAATGGAGGGAACACAGTTAAAGCCATAAACACCTATGCAGTTCTAGTGCTAACATACTCCTTCGGGGTCATATATTGGACTAACACTGAGCTGGAGGCTATTATGAGAAAGACAAGGACAATGATGACCAAGAGCCGCCACACCACCCGAAATCTGCCATGGAGAGACTGACAATTGCCTGGGAAGAAGGAGGAAGGGGGGGCCTGATAGACCTCATTGAGAAACAGAAGACAGGGATAGTTAACCTGAAGGATTACTTCCAGAAACACAGCAGCACTCCACCAGGCCATAAGGAAGATAGACAAGCGGTATACCCCACTCAACCTAAGTGAAGAGTTCCCCCCCAACCAGGAGGTACAAATGAAGCTAGAAAGATGGGCAGAGAAGACACTCCATGACAGATACTACAATTATCTCCATCAAGAGCACATAGATAGAATTGCTTCAAAAATGCATGGCTCACGAGCAGGACACTCGTCCCCGAGACTGATGGATTCATGCTTGCCATCCAAGATGAGGTAATCAACACAAGACCAGGTAGGAGCTTATGCAGCTTATGCTGCATAAGCTCCTACACTTGCTTTCTTGCATCATGTGCCACTACTACTACTACTACTACACCAGGAACTATAGAAAATACAATTGCCGAGGAGCCCGGAGTGTCCAATGACACATGTCGACAATACCACCTGGCCTCAAAATGATCCAACACATCACTGCGGGATGCAAGGTGATCACCCAGACTGAGTACACTCATAGGCATGACCAGGTAGCCAGGATAATACATCAGAAGCTAGCAAGGAAATACCAGTTGGTCGAAGAAAGTGTACCGTACTACAAGTACGAACCCCAGGCAGTACTAGAGACCCCAACCCACAAGCTGTACTGGGACCACGCCATAATAACGGATAGGACAATCCCGCACAACAGACCGGACATAACCTTTGTGAACCTGAAGGAAAAGGCTACCTATCTGATTGACATAGCGGTACCCAACAATGGCAACCTGCAGAAAAACCATGGGGAAAAATCAGGAAGTACACGAGCCTAAGACAGGAGATCAAAGAGATGTGGCATATGCAACAAGTAACGACTATCCCGATAATCGCCTCAACCACAGGTATGGTGCCAAAAACCCTACTTAACTGCCTAGCAGCAATAGGTCTCCCAGCGAATACTTACAAGCAACTCCATAAAGTTGCAATCCTGAACACCTGTAGGATAGTCAGAGAGTTCCTCAACCAACAGTAACACCAGATATAATAACCACCCTGTGTACTTGGTAGCAATACCCATCACGAGGTGGAACCCCCAATCAGGGAGAAATAATAATAATAATTATAATAAACCAGTGTTAAGCACCTTGTAAATAAATATTCCTTTCAATGGAGTACCATTCTTTTTTTCTTTTTTTTGTGTAAATATTTAAGAAATATTTTTTTAGTCTTCTTATATTCAAAACTTTTTTTTTGTTCTCACTACAATCATATATTTCTTATATTGTGATATAAACATTCTATTATATAAAAATCTTTCATATAATAAATAAAAATAAATATGTCTACACTTAATATTAGTTGCGACAAATGATGCAAAAAAGTAAGCATATACAGCATCGCAAAAAAAAAAATTCCACATCACCTGTAAATCTCTTCCAATAGTTTGTATAGTTCTTCCTTGAACTTATTCAAACTATGAACATTAGCTTTAGTAGAGGCATATATTGCAAGAAAGCAAGCTTATATAGCATCAGTCATAAAAAAAAACCTTCTGGTTTCACCTATCCATTTTCTCCAAAATGTTTATCTAGTTCAGCCTTGAAATTATTTAAGCTGTCAACTTCCACAACGACAGATCGAAGTTTGTTCTAGCAATCAACCACCTGCTGGCTAAAGGCAAATTTCCACATATCTATTCTACAACTGTCGTTCCTCAATTTGAATTTATGCCTCATCAGGTGCAGAGTCTAAGTAAGAGGAAGAATCCCATCAGCACTGGGCTTGCTCACACAATTCAAGGCCTTATATACCTCAATCAGATCACTTCGCATTCACAACAACAGATGAAAGCTTGCTAAAACAATAAATTACCTTCTGGCTGAGTGTAGTACAACCCAATTGATTGATACATTACTCTAGGATTACTGCTACCCATATGCAGTACCTCGCATTTTTCAACATTAAACTAAAATTTCCATTCTTCAGCCAATCTGTCTAGTTTTCCTGTAGCAGCATACCTTCATTATTGTCATTAACACCCTGCCAACCTTTGTATTATCTGCAAACTTACACATTAAGCCTGATATACCCTCATCTGTATCATTAATAAATACAGAAAACAACAATAGGCCCAGCACAGAATCCTGTGGGATTCCACTAGTAACATTAGTCCACAAAGAGTGGTGTCCACTGATTACCACTCTGTCTTTTCCTACTCAACCATTTCTTTATCCATAGCAGTAATTTTCCCTTCATTTATATAGCAGTATTTCCTCTGCAACAGTATCAAAATCTTTTCTGAAATCCAAGTGTATATAGATATCAAAATTATTTTTTGCATCCAGTTCCTTTAGTACTATATCATAGTATCCAATCAAATTGGAGATACAAGATCGTTCCAGATTGTAGACTGGTTGCAAGGTAGGACCATGGTGTCCTATCGATGATTTATTGAACAATTGCTAGTAGAGATAAGGACGTCATAATCCCATTATATAAGGCTATTGTTAGACCACACTTGGAATACTGTGTTCAAGTATGGAGACCGCACCTAAAGAAAAACATTGTGCTTCTTGAAAGGGTCCAAAGACAGGCAATAAGCATGGTGACATCGGCAAAAGGGCGTCCATATGAGGAAAGACTTTGAATATGTGGGTTGCAGAGCTTGGAAATTAGGCACCTTAGAGGAGACTTGATTGAGGTTTTGGTCCTTGAGGTTGTCACAGACATTCTCTCAGATATGCCAGACAAGCTGTACTTGCTACCTGGGAGTCTAAAACGCTGATGGAACTGATATTCGGGTGACACTCAAGTCAAGTGGACCCAATTTCGGCGAAGTCCGGACGGTCTGTGACAACCAAATCCTCTGCTTGCACCTTCACGATGGTGGGACTGTTAGTAATCCTGGGTATAACCTCCATGCACAAGCACATGGTGGGTGACCACCCAGGTGTGAACCAACGTAAGCAGGGGTCGAGGTGTGGCGCCCACACCACATGGAGGAATGCCGCCCCTCTATGTTACCAGGCAGTACTAGGTGGTAGATGACTCTCATCAACCGGTGAAATACCACCACTTTGCTTATTGGAGGCTTGAAGTGGTGGAACCCATGTTTAGTCTCTAGAGCTAAGTTCCGGTCAACCCTTCCCTATCTCTTCCATCATGCAGTATGATTGATGACTTTTGAGGTTATGATGAACGTTGTGGCGAGATCCAATATTCCTTACATTTCGAGGGTACAGCTCTAAAACGGTTTTCGCAGGCCGGCCGCTAGTTAGTACACCGGACCGAACCTATTGGTAACTCTCTAGGAGGCTTCCGGATCAGCTAGTGTATAATCTTGCTACCTCTACTCTGCCAGATAGTGACTGGAGGGAGTCCGAGTAGTGTGTATGCGGGGAGCATTGTCGAGGCCACGTTATGTCAAGGATCTGGGTATATTCTTCCCACATGTACGCCATATCCAAAAATTTCATTACTTCATACAGCATGTCCCACCCACTTTTTCTTACTATTGAATACACCATGAATTGTCAAACTAATAGAACAAGCTTATCTGCGAAAAGATCTAAACCTCCCAAGGATTTCCTAATTCATTTCACAAATATACGTGGTCTCAATTCTAATCTCAACGATGTCCATTTCCACTTGCAGTCTGCCAAACCCCATGTACTTTTTCTGACAGAATCTCAGTTATCGGCTGATTCAACTACTGTTCATCTCAGATGCCCAAATTATTCGCTGTATGATTCCTTTCGCCTCAAAGGTGGTACTTGTGCATATGTCCGTTCTGATATTCCCTGTCAGAGACTTGGTAATTTGGAATCTCCTCTCTTTGATCTTCTCTGGCTTAAAATCTCTCTACCTCATTGTGTCAAATTCATCTGTTGTCTCTACCGTTCTCCCAACTCCACTAATCACTTGGAGCTCTTTGACTTCCTCTCGTTGCAACTTGACTTTCTCCAGTCCAACTTTCCTAACAGTGAGGTAATTTTCCTTGGTGATTTTAATGTTCACAACTCCAGCTGGCTTCCGTTTTCTAGTCACACCGACCCAGCAGGTCGAGATGCTGAGGCTTTTGCAATTACTAATGACCTGGCACAGATTGTTCATTTACCTACAAGAATACCAGACAATCCTAATCATACAGCCAATACGCTTGATCTTTTTCTCACAAACAACCCTTCTAAGTACACGGTCGAAGTGAGAGGTCCTTTAGGCACTTCAGATCACAACTTGGTGATTGTCTCTTCTCCAATGGAACCTTTATCTCATGGCTATTCCCAACCTCGTGTTGTTTGGCATTACAAGAATGCAAAATGGGATGACCTGCGAGACTTCTTTTCTTCTTTTCCTTGGTCGGATTACTGTTTCAAAACTCCTGATGTCAACGTTTGCTCAGATCGTGTCAGTGAAATTATTCTTGCAGGAATGGAATCCTTTATCCCACACTCCACTTTAAAATCTCGTCCTTTATCTAAACCTTGGTTTTCCAATAAATGTGCTAAGGCTGTTCAAGAGAAGAATGTTGCATATCGTAATTGGCTTGTTTCTAATTCTTCAGTTTCATTTTCTGCCTACACCAAAGCTCGCAACAATTGTAAAGCAGTTATTAATCAGTCCAAACTAGAGTTTGAACAGGCTAAGAGTAGAAAACTTGCTTCTTGCCCTAATGGTAGCCGAGCATTCTGGTCTCTTGCCAAAGCTATTGGCCGCAACTTTTGCCCATCTCTGCTTCCACCTCTGACCAAACCAGATGGTTCTGTTGTCACTTCAGCCAAGGATAAAGCTGACCTGCTAGCATCCCATTTTTCTTCCAGCTCATGTATTAATGAACTTGGTAAAACACCTCCCACCATTCCCAACACGGTCCATTCAATGCCTCCTGTGGTCTTCCGTCAAAAGGATATCAGAAGGATTTTGATGAATCTTGATGCTAAGAAAGCTCCAGGTCCTGATGGTATTTCTCCACTTGTTCTCAAAATCTGTGCTCCTGAACTTACTCCTATTCTTTGCCGCCTTTTTTCATTTTCTTATTCCAAAGGTGTTTTTCCTTCTGCTTGGAAATTTGCTCATATCCAGCCAGTTCCTAAAAAGGGTGACAAATCCCTCCCATCCAATTATCGTCCCATTGCAATTACTTCTACTCTTTCTAAAGTAATGGAGAAATCAATTAACCGCCAACTCTTAAACTACCTAGAAACCTTCCGTCTGATCAACGATCGCCAGTATGGATTCCGTCGGTGTCGATCCACTGGTGATATTCTGGCTTATGTTACCCATTTATGGACTACTTCAATGGAAAGGTTCGGTGAAACACAAGCAGTTGCTCTTGACATCTCAAAGGCTTTCGATCGTGTTTGGCATAAAGGTCTTCTAAACAAGCTTCCATCTTATGGTTTGCCAACTGTTTTTGGTAATTGGTTATCCAGTTTTCTCTCTGATCGCTCACTGAGGGTGATGGTAGATGGCTCTCTGTCTTCTAACTTCTCCACTAATGCCGGTGTCCCCCAAGGTTCAGTTCTTTCCCCCACTCTTTTCCTCTTGTATATCAATGACCTTCTTCCATTGACTGGAAATCCTATCCATAGTTTTGCCGATGATAGCACATTGCATTCAACTTTCCATTTTGAGAAACCTTGCCCTGCTCAATCAGCTTCAACTTCTCGAAAATCTGCTACCAATTCCTTAAATGCCGATCTTCAGGTAATTCTCCAGTGGGGCAAAGACAACTTAGTTGATTTCAACCCTTCTAAAACTCAGTCTTGTCTTATATCTCGCAAAAAGGATTCTTCTGCTCCTATGCTTATCTTTAGTGACACTCCAATTTCTAGGCAAAAGGATATATCTCTTTTGGGGATTACCTTGACTTCTAATCTCTCTTGGCACAAGCACATTACAAATATTGCTTCCTCTGCATCTAAAAAACTTGGTTTTCTCTTTCGCTCTCGGCGTTACTTTTCTTCCAAACAGCTGCTCACTCTGTATAAATCGCAAATCCGCCCTGCCATGGAATATTGTTCCCACATTTGGGGTGGTGCCCCCAAAACCTCTCTCAGGCTTCTTGATTCCATTCAGAAGAGGGCAGTTAGGTTAATTAATGATTCATCTCTAACAGAGTCTCTCCACTCGCTTTCTCATAGACGTACTGTTTCTGCTGCATGCCTTTTCTACAGATATTTCCATGGGCACTGTTCTTCTGAATTGGCTTCTATAATTCCCGCTCTCTCTTTCAAAACAGTCCGAACACGTGCCGCCACCAGCCAACATCCATTTACTGTCCAACTTCAAACCCACAGAACCAACTTTTCATCTTCCTCATTTATTCATTCAACTGCCGTTTTCTGGAACAACCTTCCTTCATACGTATTTCCTGAAAATTACAATCTACAGAAGTTCAAGTCCAATGTCAACAAATATCTTCTTTCGTCTTCTCAACCTCCAACCCAAGCACGGTACTAAGTACTATAGGTTCTAATACCTCTCGTGTTTGGGGTTCACATAAAAAAAAAAAAAAAAAAAAAAAAAAGAGGTGTTTAAGGCTCTGAGAGGCATAAGCAAAATGAATGAGGATGAGATTTTCACGGTTATAAATGAATTCAAGTTACAAGGGAAAATGTTTAGACTGGATTGTAGGAGGTTTTATTTTAGCCAGCGAGTTATAAATTACTGGAATAAGTTACATACATAGGTAGTAGAGGCTGACAGTTTGGGGAAATTCAAAAGTCAGCTGAATAATTACCTATGGGAGGAGGGAAACACATTGGTTGTCTATTTCCTTTTCTCTTATTAATTATTTTTTATTTTTCTTCTTATTACTTTATTTTATTTATTTTTTGTTAATTTATTTATTTATTTTTTTTTTTTTTTTAGCTTGTGCAGCAGAAGCCATAGGCTTCCTTGCACCATATGGCCATTGCTGATACTAATAGGACCTGACAATATTTAAGAAATTTGTGTTTCATCTACTCTGCACCACAGCTGAAATGGGTAATTTTTTTTTTTTTTTTTATGATAAGCTTGCTCTCATGCATCATTGACCACTACTAACATTCAAACTTGAAGTATGTATGTGTTTCAGTCTAGGTAGTTCTCTAGGATCACCCTGTTTGTTGTTTTGGTTTTTAGGAGCATTAGCAACTAAGGCCATATTGCTCTGGGATATGCGGTGGTCATTCCCTGACCTTTCCGCATCCTCCGTATTTGGTGGTGACGGGCTCGAACCCCGGTCTAATCAAGAAGCGTGTGCTACGCACTGCTGCTTCTTCCCACCTGGCTACGGAGGTGCCAAAGGATCACCCTACAATCCACTAATGTTATCTGTGTTTAGCATCTATCTCTGCATAGCCAATGCATGTTGTATGACTGACCCAGCAACCAGCCACCAGAAAATCACCTCCAGAGAATTTTAGCAAAATTCATTGGCTTGCCATGAGGGGAACAGGCACTACTTGCACTTCATCCACTGGTACTCTGCACTGTACTTCCCTTACAGTAGCCCTATAAAAAAAAGGGGGGGGGTTAAACCTGGAATTACATTAGGATTGAGACAGGGAAGGCAACACAGGATTGGTGTTAGTCAGCAGCCTCAATATGTGTTATCTTACACTCTTTGCATGCTGTGTAACAGTTTATGCTTAGCAGGCACAGATAGGGCAACAGAAGGAGGGAATCACAGTGCTAGAGTACTGCATGCTACTTTGCAGTGCTGTTTTACAGTGTATAAATGTTCTATGTGCTGTGTAACTGCCACTGCTGAGTACGGATTAGAACTGTGTACAAGCGTAGTATATGGCCTCCAAACCACCAGAGTCAAGCTCATCTTCTCATAACAATGGTTATATTATTAAGGATGATGGTTTATTGGATTTCTCAGATAATCAAATGTCAGATTACTTTACTTTGGTCTATCAGATAACTAAAAGTCCGTTCTTGGCTCTTGATGGCTAGCTCCATAATGTGAGCTTCTACAATAGCCTCTCCACTACCACAAAATCAAATGCATTAATGTGTTTAATTTTGATTAATAATCATAATACTTTAAAATCTGCCGATACTACCGGCATAAATGTTTCATTTTTGATTCTTAGCTATCTGAATGTGCCTGGGTAAGTTCTCATTTATGTGTAGCTATTATACATTTTACGACAGTTAGAATAATGGTTATGAAAGGCAACTAAAATTTCAAAGGATGTGATTAACTCATAACCAATACCATGAAGAATTGTTACTCCTCTAGGCACTGGGGTGTAAGCGTCCCAATATGTGCAATTTTAAATATCAGCAAGCAATAATTAAAAAATTGTTCACTTTATGATGACACCCCTATTTGAAATCTTTGAACACAACTGTGAAAAATCCACTTCTTATATTAAAAATATAATTTTATATTAATTTCTGCAAATAAATAAAACTACCTTTAGATGTGTGGAAAGCAAAATGCAAATTGAAAAACCTGCCTGCACAAACACAAGCAGTTGGATGACAGCCTGTCAATAACACATGTGCCATGCATGAAAAAAAGCATGCGTGAATAGTTGGATTCCAGACAAATCTTCAATATCATGAAGCAGAGAGTATTACCAACTGGAGAAAATGCATGTGCAAATAAAGACAGCTCACTGTCAATAACTGTAACTGACAGTTATAATGGGATGCCACACAACATGTGCATATAATTCAGCATAACCTGAATCCTGCATTTTCCTGTTTGCATGATAATTAATGGAGATTTATGGAATTTTCAGCAGACAGATCAAAGAAAATGTTTTCAAAATGAAGAATTTCAGCCAGAGCACATGAAAAGCACAAATAACTGATATATTTCTAGGGGTCTCAATTTGACCCTGCATGCCCAGCTCAGGGTAAAAATATCAACCTTGTAAGTATAATCAAATGTATTATGCACATCAGAGCAATGTCAAGGTATTTCTACACCCAAAGCAGCTGTTTAAGAGTGCATCCCTTCCACTCTAATTAGTTACAGAAAATGGCATCATCATCCCTTGACTCTTGCACTCCCCACCAGCCTTGTTTCCAAGGCTGGTACCTCAAATGCCACACCCCCTCATCCTGACTCCAATATACATATACATGAATGTATGTGCATGTATGAAAAAGTTTAGTAACACACAACAAAAAAGTTTATTATTATTAGCCATATGGTGCAAGGAAGCCTGAGGATTTTGCTGCACCAGCCAAAAAAAAAAAAAAAAAAAAAAATGTGAGTTAACCTGAGAGAGAGAGAAAGAGAAACAAGAATCAGAAGTAGAAGGGAATCACCAAGAATGATGATATCCAGCTCAGGACCCTGGGTGTACCAAGCCCATACTCACCAGATGTGAGTCTCCTGGGGTTAATACATGATGTAACATCTCCCCTCCAAGACATTTACAAATCTCCCTCTCAATGAATTAGCTTTATATTCCACACTGTTAAAGGATTCTTATATTATATTTAAAATATAATAAACTTGGAAGACACACAAAAATATGAGATTTACCCAATTAGAAGATATGTGGGAGTGTGCATTAACTGTAATTTTTTTTAGCATTTTTTGTTTACACTGACTTTTTTCATCCAGTTGCCACCAACAATAACTTTATTGCCCAAAACTTCTGTATTAAGAATTCAAGGCAGTCCCACTGAATAGATCAAAATAACCAGTCTGAGTAATGGAAGGCAATACTTTCTTCCTATTTTCAACACAGACAAAGGAAAGAAAATAATTACCAGTTTGGGATTAACTAGGTTGGTAATTAACAAAAAGGCTATTGTGTTATAAACTTGGAAGTTTATAACACAATAACCTTTTGTGCAAAACTGGACAGGGCACAGGAGTTAAGATTTAATGATGGAAATTCATATGCTATAAGAGAAATTGGGGAATATGCTGACGAGCTGCCTCAAGCAAAAAACTAACTTTTTCTTGGCTGTGGTATATTACCACCAGGTCTCAGGCATAGGCATATGAAATGTAAATAAAAAAAACTCTTAATTTTCTGCAATATTATACACATTATTTTTGTAATTTTTCTAAATGCTTTTGTTCACGAGTATTGGTACATAGTGTCCCTCAATCTGACAAATTTTTAGATGTTTGGAACTGAAAAAAAATGTTGGGCCTAATGGAGTAATAAAGTTATATCTCTCTCTATTGTTATACACTGCATATGATTCAGGCCATAGCACATTCCTCTTTTCATTGACTATATATCTATGCTACACTGCTAGAACTACACTGCCATTTCATTTTGCGTTTGCTCAAATGTTGATATTTTATTCTTTCTCGCTGATAAGTTCAAGTACCTTTGCAAAAATTAAACTTAAATCTGAATTAAGTTTAGGTCTTTCTAATGAAGTCCAGAATTTCATTAACAGAAATATCTCCAAGAAGTTCAAAACTTTCAAAATGAGTAATGATGATCTCCATTCGCAAATTTTATTTATCATTTCAATATAAGGTCAAAGCGTCTGGTGTTATGCATTCACCGATTCTTGTCAAACTCCATGGTGCATCCCGCAGTAAAAATGGTGGAGGTACCAATCCGGCCGATCAGCGAACTTGGTCACTCACCCTCCCAAGAAACCTATAGGTTGTTTAGGGATATTCAACTAATATAACTGTCCATAGAGGTGAAAACGTATCTATCTTATAACTCAAAATATTTGTATTTAATCGTAAAATGGATGTTATATACTTCCGCCAGCAAAGCACCGTGCCGAAAATTGATACATATTTCGTCTTTACGTAAAGTACTGCTCAGCTTCAACACCTCACAGAAAGAACATATATTCTACACCACAGCGATGCAATTGTTGCTTAATTAAACAAGAAGAGAAGCTGGCATAAAATAACATTTTTGTGTTATGAATCTAGATATTTTATGGATCCTGTGTTCGAAACTTCACTGCATTCTGTGACAAAATGTCAGTCTATGCAACTATCTGTTTGTTGTATTACCTATATACAATTCTCAGTTGCATAAGAGGCGACCTTGATAGTGAAGTATATATCGTAAAAGAAAACAGTGTTTGTATAACGTTGTACAAGTACAGTATCTTAGCGGAAGTGCGTAGATGTTTCACCGGTCCACTAGTGCTCTTGTTTCTCTTACTGGGCGTGAGGGATCTGGATGAAGTGACATGTGTTGATGTAATGATATATGTCAACACATGCATTTAGGAAAGGAGAAGCGTAAAATTTAGAGCATGGGGAAAGAAAATTAGCATTTTATGAGTGTTTGTGTCTTCAGAGGGTACGATAATGAATTAAGCATATACTGCAGGAAATTCACGACTAGCCACCATGTGCTTCTTTTCGATTATACACCAACAGTGCAAAGCAAACACTGATCATTCCCACATCCAAAGTAGAGTGACAGATATAAACAACTGGAGTAATTTTTAAATTTGACTTACAGATTCTCTTTCTTGTCTTAGAGCCTGTAATTGCCGCTCCTTCTTTAAAAGCTGTTCCTGTTGATGCTGAATTAAATCCAGCTGTAAGAGAATCATTTCCTGTAATCGTTGAATTTCTTGAGAATTATCTTTATAAGATACAAGAGAATGTCCTCTTGGTTTGCTGTCCCCACAAGTGGCATAAATGTGATCCGTTTCACACGGGAGAGTTACTTTGTCATCTTTGTTTACCGATAGTTTACAAAGGTCCGCTGACTTTATACAGGAGATGTGATCGTGAAAGGCTGCTGCTAAATTCACCTGCATTACCATGCTTTCTTCATCGGCCGTATAACTCGGTGACTGTTCGGCGCCATTTACAATCGGCGCGTGTTTCGACATTCTTCTTCGGTGGATGGGTTGTCGAACTTCAACTTTAAGACGTTCAGGATCAACTATTCCAGCTTTCATAGTATCACCCGTCATGAATGTAAAGTGACTTTCACGATATGTCACTTAATAAGAAGAAGTACGTTTTCGATATGGTAATCCAAAACATTAGGCACCGTCAACGGCCATATGCACATTATGACGTCAAATGTTTCTTGAATTTGATTGGTTTGATAAGTGCCATTGAAAACAAAGTGTTGACACTTATGCAATAAAAACGACTAAAAAGAAAATCATTGAATGAACGGAACAAAGTAATTAATATAAGAATAAGTGATCAAAAACACTGCCACTTTACATAAACAAGACAATTTAAGAACAGCCCAGTATTTCGAATAATTCTTTGCCCACAAAAAAAAAAAAAACTTTTGCTCGTATGATGTAGTGTGCTCAAGTACACTAAAGTTTGAAACCCTTAAAAAAAATAAAAATAAAAATGTAAAATTCTGTTTTCGATGTGTTCGAATGATGATCTTTCTAGTTAAGTTGTTTTGTTGGAAAGAGGGTATGAAAAGTCGAGGTGTTCTTTAGATATACAATAGTGCTTCAGTTGCGAAATTACTATACCACCAGGTCCGCCACAGCGGTGGGAACTGAAGATTAATTTAGCATGATAGAACATGGGGAGTTCATTCTTGAATCTCGCGGAAGCCCCAGAAATTGTAATTTCGCTACTGGACTGTTTGAAACAGTTTTGATTTTAAATGTGCACGGTGGAAAATTCGATTCAGGTACGTTGAGAGCCACCCTCCGAGGAGGGGGGAAACCTCACCGGGTTCATCTTTCCCTCAAATTCCTCTTTTCTATAACTAGTGGTCCAAGAATAGGTGATCCTAGACTAGCTGCCAGCAATTATTATTATTTATTATTATTATTATTATTATTATTATTATTATTATTATTATTAGCTACATGGTGCAGGGACGCCTGAGGCTTATGCTGCTGCACCAGCCAAAAAAAATTCCCGAATTACCCTGAGAGAGAGAGAGAGTCAAAAGTAGAAGGGAATCACCAAGAAAGAGAATAATGATGATATCCAGCTCAAGATCCTGGGTGTGCCAAGCCCATACTCACCAGACATGGGCGTCCGCAGAGGGAGGAAAACGGGCACTTTCCCCCCTGGGATCGAGTAAAAAATTCCACAAATTATAATCGTAAAAGTGATTGAGAAATTTATATATATTATGTATGTGTTCTTGTATTGATGCAGTACTGTATTCTATGATCTACTGGCGAAAAAATCCCCCAAAAAACGCCCATGTCACCAGATGTGAGCCCCTCAACGCGAATCATGTAATCGGCGTCCCATCCCCTAGGATGGGACGCCCAAAGGCAGCTATAGCCAAAGTTTTTGGTGCCTTGAGCCAGGGGCCGTGTAAATGGGTGGATGCATTGGATGCGCCTCACCAGAGCCCCAATCTATGGGACCCAAATAAGGGAGCCATCGAAGTCTCAACATAAATAAACGAGGCCCCTTAACCCCTTTTGCATTCGGGCTCCTACGTACCTTTGCACGCCCCCTGCCTTGAGCAACCAATAGTCCCAATTACCTGGCAATGGAATAGCGAAAGAGCCTCATAATCACGCATTGCATTGCAAAGGAATCCAGTATCTAGAGGATTCCTTCCCCCCCCCCCCGAACATTACAGAAAGATCTTAAAAATTGTCGCATAATTGTACCGGTATGTAAAATGCAGTAGGTTTAGATAAGATATTTTTTCGGGGGGGGGGGGGGTAATCAGTTTTTTTGAGCCTCCTCCTGTCAATTTTATTGGCATCACAGCTCACAAATAGAGCAGGAATTTTTTCTATGACAACTTACAGGCTCAAACCCGTCGCTTCCTTACTTGTTGTTATTACCTCAGGTATATCCTCCGTGGTAGCAATATGGTCAAAGGAATAAAATATCTCTCGTAAAATTCCTCCCCCCATTTCAAAAAAAAAGGGCATTTTAGAAGAGATATTTGTTATATATTCCTGGTCCACTTGTGGCACGTGCATGTTCGAACACGTGATATTTCCTACCTGCACGCTAACCACTATGCAAGTTTCACGCTAACCAAGTTACAACAATTAAAATAATTTCTGATTATCTTCACCCTCCTTCCCCTCCTAGTGACGAAATTAGATCAGTTGGTAGCCCGTAAGATACTGTGAAATTTAGGCGACTACTGCTACAAAATTTAGTAAATTTAAAATTTAAGGTAATGAATAAGAATACGTATATGCTCTGTATTTTAAGTTCTATTTCAGATTAATGCTTTACTGCATACAGTCAAATAGGTGCAAGGAAGCCTTTACTGCATACATACATCTGTATGTATGCAGTAAAGCATACATACAGATGTATGTATGTATGCTTTACTGCATATTGATTACACCCAGTGATGGTTTTTTTTTTTTGTTTTTTTTTTTTTGAAATAATACGCTTCTTATTATTCGTCATGATAACACAGATTTGTACAAAGAGAATATGTAATGGCGACATCGCAAAAATGGCAAATATTACTGATAGATTCTAGATAGAGAGGAAAAAAAAAAAAAAAAAAACTGTCATATTGGGCCACCCGAAAACTAAACTCTTCTGATCATGTGTATTATGTCCACTTTCCGGGAGACAACCTTAGTATCCACACCTGGAAACTTTGTGGGGAAGGAATACCGGAAAGCTCCTAGCCGTTCGCCTATATTTAAACGCGCATTTCTTATTTTAATTCTGCTCTCGGGATGGCACATCTGCATCCCCCAGAGCAAAAAGAGTACACAATTTATTCTTTTTTTTTTTTTTTCTTTGAGAAACTTAAGAATATTAGAAACAATAGATAATTTAGAGGGGGAAAGAAGGGATAACCCCCTCGAACATTACACTGTAACAATGGTGTTTACATATGTAAATATTATTATTAGCCATATGGTGCAAGGAAGCCTGAGGCTTATTCTGCACCAGCGGCGCCTCTGTAGCCAGGTGGGCATGAGCAGCAGTGTGTAGCACACGCTTCTTGATTAGACCGGGGTTCGAGCCCGTGACCCACCAAATACGGAGGATACGGAAAGGTCAGGGAATGACCACCGCATATCCCCGGAGCAATATGGCCTTAGTTGCTGATGCTCCTAAAAAAAAAAAAAAAAATTCTGAATTACCCCGAGAGAGAGAGAGTATGTGTCAGAAGTAGAAGGGAATCAACAAGAAAGAGAAGAATGATGATATCCAGCTCAGGATCCTGGGTGTGCCAAGCCCATACTCATCAGATGTGAGCCCTTGGGGTTAAATGAAACGCAAACAGCTCCATATTATTTCACCCCCCACCCCAAAATGGCATTAGATCTGCCACTGGTTGGAAATGGATTTATTTAGATGTATCAGGGTCCGTAGTCATAAATGGTCGTTAGTGTAGTATCTCAAATAGAGAGCTTTATGGTAACTGAAAAAAGTTTATAGAACCCCGGCTTGGCCTAAAACTGAGGAACTAACGAAAACGTTGTCTATTTGAGTTTTTCCAGTTGTGAATGAAAAGGGTAGGAGAAGCGACTCCGACTTCTTCTTGGATAAGCGATTAAAGTCTTGGGGGAGAAGCGACTGACAGGTGAGGGCCGTGCAAGACTCCGCGCAGGCGCCTCCCAACCACCGCCACCTCAATACTGGCTCTCTGAGTACCTCCTTGCAGGGAAAACTCCAGCTTTGAAAATTGTTAAAAAAATACTTCTCGTCGCAAAATTTATAAATGGTCTTTATAGAATTATTAATTAACTATTTAGCAACCTTTTTGTCACCAAAAGGAAAGTTACTTAGTACAAAGAAGCGCGCTATTGAAGTTCAATAAATTTTTTTTTTTTATTTTAATACAAAAAAGGAAATGATAGATTTCAATCGGAATAGTTTTCCCTTGATAAGCATCAAATAACGCATATCTAATGTGATTTTTAAATTTTTAGCTCCATTAGCGATGGAAATAGAGGGGGAACACGAAAATTACTCACATTTTCCTGTCTGGCGCCACCATTTTTAATTTTAAAAATATTTTAAAATTATATTTTAAACCTACTCATTGAGCTCTTTCCAACGGTGTATAATAAGCTATAGGTTGTCGACAACATTTTTGTCCCCTTACATTTTACCCCTTCCCATTTCTCAGAAAAATTTTTGTCAACAACGATCAATATGGCGTTATGTTAGCCCACACGATGTACAAAAAAGTATGTAAAATTTCAAGTGAATAGGTTGAGTGATTCCAGAGATACAATGCTGTGATAGACGGACGGACAGACAGACAGACAACCGAATGACATTATAAGGGTCCTTCGTTAGACTACGCACTCTAAAAATGTACAATACAAAAATACAAAAGTATCAACCACACAAAATAGTACACGTACTCTAAAAAGTATGTGTGGTATCCCTATGCGGATATGTCATTTCCTTACTTTGCTTTTTTTCCTTTAGCCCCTCTTTTTTTTTTTTTTTTTTTGTACTATTATGTTTCCACCTCTCACATCCCAGCCTGGTTAAATATACTGTGTTTTGGAGGTACATATCGACAAATACAGATGCTTAATAACATTAAAAATGCTTATTAAAAAAAATTAAAAATTCATGAGAATAAAAAAAAAAAAAAAAATTGGAGGTAAAAAGCTTAATCAAACCATGGCAGAATTTATGCTTAGAAAAGTTAGACCATAAGTTTTCAAGCCGGGTTCCGTGAGATTTTTAACAGATGACTTTACGATCTTTTTTTGTCATGTCATGTTTGTTTTTTAATGAAAGAGGGGTAACATACGGGGAAAAGTTTGAGATGTCTTGCTTTTGAGATATATTAACAATGTTTTAATAAGAATTAAGAAATATGCAAGATTCAGAACTGTCCAGAGCAGTTTTCAAAGTATGTGGAACAATGGGGTTCTGTTAATTTTCATCATTAAAACTGTTGGCATGTACAGTATTACTGTTTTATTACATTTAATATTTATGACATGTGTAAGTATTACTGTTTGTTTGTTTTTTTTTTTAGTCTTAATTTTTACTATTTTTATAGTTATTACAGTTCTGCAGTAGATTTAGCCCTGGGTTGCTCGACTTAAAAAATATTTGAAAAACCCGTGAGTTAGACAATTGTCTAGGACAGAGGTTCCCAAACTTTCTCGGTTCACGGCGCCCTTAGTGACTCAGTAATTTTTTCACAGCGCCCCTAACAGTTCCGTTTATTAAGTAATTAGGTCCAAACAACTTAATAAGTAATGTTGAAACCGTGAACTACTCCGCGCAACAAGTAGTTCGAACGATGTCCGACAGATGTATCGCTGTGTTTCCCTCGAAAATTTAAAATATCTTGCGGTCCCCCTGTGCGTTCGCCGCGGTGCACAGTTTAGGAACCACTGGACTCGAGGACAATATTTGAACATAAAAAAAATATTTTTACTACATTTTTCGGAACACATTTTGACAATTTTACTGCAGCACATTTGGGCACAAAAAATAAATAATAAATAAAAAAAAATAATAATAACAATAAATGAAATAAAAATAAAGCTAAAACTGAAGATAAAATTATATTTATATCAATAATTCCTAAGCTTAAAATAGCTTTTCGGCTAGGGGATATATATATTCACATTATTCAGCAGTGGCATAAGAATAGAGCGTAGCACACGCTTCTTGATTAGACCGGGGTTCGAGCCCGTGACCACCAAATACGGAGGATGCGGAAAGGTCAGGGAATGACCACCGCATATCCCCGAAGCAATATGGCCTTAGTTGTAATGCTCCTAAAAAACCCAAGAACAAACAAACAAACATAAGACTAGAGTCCTATGGCGTGAGAGGTTTGCTCTCGTCAGGGACGCCAAAAGGGCTAGCTCAGAAGGCACGAATGCAAGAATTAACGTTGTGGCTATCCGGTCACTCTTGTCTTGTCGGGGGCTCAAGGGGCTCACTTCGTATATTTGGAGCACTTTTCAACTGTGTGGTTCGGGTGCGTGCAACCGCTGCTCTCCGCCCCCTCCCCCGAAGTATCAGGATTCCTGAGAAGGAGGGCTGGAAAAAACAACCTCATCGTGCCTTTCCACTCCAGTTCATATTTTCTATAACTTATGACCATCATCGGTCTCCCTAAACGACGTCCGGGACAGCTAGGCTGCCTGCTCCTCTAGACACCCCTGCGCTACATGTATTTTACGGTAGGTATGATATACGAAAAATCCAAGTATGATATATGAAACCATGCATCCATCGTCCATGACTAGACTTTATCCCAGTTAGGATAAGAGCTAAAGGTCTATAGTTCCTAACCTATGGTCAAAATACGCGAACTTTCTACTACTACACGATGATTGAAGCTTAATGATTCCGGAACAGTACTTTACTCCCCTTCCACCTTAGAAAATCCTTGGACCATCCCTGTACGAAACTACATCACTCAACACATCACTTTTTTTTTTTTTTTTTTTTTTGTCTGTATATAAGCTTGCTTTCTTGCATCATGTGTCTTTACTAATGCTAATGCAAAGGCTTCTTCCGTTCCAAGGAGAAATATCCCTCAACTTTTGCCAGAGAGGAATCAACCTACTCCGTTAGGGTTTATCGTAGTCCTCAGGTAAAGTGCGCGGCAGCGGGGATATACAAAATGAGATCAACTCCGTACCTTAAGAAAATACACAAAAATAAATCAGTCCATTGGTAACTATTACCCTGGAATATCTGCTGTAATAATATTACAGTACTTGTTAATGTTCTGTTTGACATTCCTCCTCTGCACACAATGGCAATTTTGTTTCCATTCAGCATGAGAATGCAGTAATTTATCAGCAGAGGAATGACAATTTCACAACACTGCAAAAGTAGGTAGATGTATTTTTTATTAATTGCAAATAGTATTGATTTCAGCATTTTTTTTTTTTTTTTTTTTTTCGTTACAAATGTACAGTATTTTCGAAACATTATAGATTAAATAACCTTCTGCGGGCTACGCTGAGGAAGAAATGTAACGCATTCATAACATTGTTTATAATATTGTTTCTATGGAAAAATGTGTTCAGAACAATCGATTTAACGAACGAGCTTTTGAGACAGAACCCACTCGTAATTTGTACTTCGAACATTGTAATAGAATGTGATATTCAATCTAAAATAAGATTTCTCAAAAATTCTTGAATGTTTGAGAAATTCAGGAATAAAGAGTACTGTATTTTCCCAGGAATTTTAAGGAAATTTAGTAGGTACGCGAGTAGTTGACGAAATTTTTTTAGGGTTGTTGTAATTTATTTGAAGAGAAGGGAAAACAAGCGAACTCAGGAACAAGTTGATTTGAGAATGTACGACTCCTAATAATGTTTTAACCACTTAAAGTGTAAAATACACTTCCATAAATATGTTGTTACCTATATTACGAGTGCTGAGCTTACTGTAATAATTTAATTATAATAATTTCACTACAACGACTTTTTCTTTAGTTCAACACTTTTGTTACGCTTCGCGAGCCCGGGGCACTGTCCCGGCTGCCTCTTCCTTATTCCCTAGTTCCACGTGACTATATGCCCTTATTTATAAATCGGAAAAGAAATCATCACAAAAGGAAAGCGCTAATAGGTACTCTAAGTTGTGCCAAGCATGTTTATCAAGGCAGGAAGGGTTCAAATGTGCCCAAATAGAACGGGAACTTTTTCATCGGCCCTACACGGCATTTCAGGTTCTGTTGTTGTTTTATATACTGCAAGTAGGCAAGTGTAAGCTAGTGCTTTAGAACACAGTACATGCTACAATTATTCATTTTCTTAATAATAATGTCATATTAGTTTTTGAGCATCGTTAAGTAAAATTTATTATTAAATTATTATTGATAAGTGTGGTTGCACTGCAGAAAAACAGTTAATATGAAGTAGCAGTTCCTCTGGCCAACTTGGGGCTACATCACGAACGGTCCTAGATAGGGGTTATAGCCTCTCCCTTCCCTTCGTGAGCAAAATAAGGTGGATTTTTTCACTGCTGTATGATTATTAAAGCTTTGTTATTCCTCGGAGCACTGCTTTAGCCCCCAGCAGGCGCAATGAGATTTTTTATTTATTACATTTGATTTATTATATGTTAGAACTGACTTGTTGATTTTTCACCCTCACATCTACATGTGGACGCAAACGTCTATAAACACAAGGTGGTCTGTCATGCACTTTTTGCACAGGAACCCGCGTTAGACCTCGACTTTCTTGCCCTTCTTCCCTTTAGAAAAACTGGAGCTGCCCCTGGGCTAGATCTAAGTACTATATAACAAAAAATATGCAGTTCATTACGTTTCAATCTCATTCGATTTTTATTTCTTAATTTAACTAAAAAATTATAATAAAAAAATATGCAATTTTTCTTTTTTTGTGATTAATAGAAGTGAAACAGTAAATAATTAATTATCTTGTTACCGATTCGAAATAGTAGCAAGATAATTAATTTACATTGAAATGGCAATTGGTCATAAAACCTTTCTAAGGACGAAAAAAAAAAAAAAAAACATGAAAATTGTGTCTATCTCAAGTAATACCAGAAACATGCTTTCATTTATATGGAGCCTGGGGTAGGGAAATAAAATCGTAATTACTCTTAAAAATTTCTCAGGGACAAACGAAACAAGCGCTAAAATTTTGTTGTCGATCTGACTTTTCTCGGGTAATGTTAGAACATCCGAAACCAATGAAAGTTTCTGTCGGATCTAAACTGATCCTGGAACATTTGCTAGAGATTAAGGCCCCATTCGCACACGCGAAACTGAAACGGGTCCTGCAGTTTTTAATCTCCCAGTAACCAATATAAAATTAAAATGACTAATTTTATTAGTTGGTTGGAGGAATAAGTACTGGCGGATCCAGAAAAAAATTATAGAAGGGGCACCATTTGTGACAGGGGGGCACCATTTTGTGCACTAGAATGGCGATCACATTAGCATCAGTGTTGCCAAATGTAGTCAGTTGAAAATAGCTGAGCCACAATCCAAAAATAGATAAAATCCTATGTTAACAATGAAAAAAAAAAAAAACTTTTTTGTAGCTAAAGAGAATTTAAACGATTGGTGTATATTTTCCGAAAAACGACACGGGGGAGGGCATGTGTTCCGGTGCTCCTACCCTGAATCTGCCACTACGCTGCAGTATCGCGTATGTGATTGCCAGCAAGGAGAACAAACGCTGAAAATTGTCAATCTGACATTTCCTGTAGAGTAATGGTTAAACATCCGAAACATATGTCCATTTATGTATAGAGATAGCATGAAATTTTACAGAAAAAAAATATATATTTGTTCAATTTTAATTAAATTTGAGTTGGTCCGATAAATCTTTCTAAAAGACCCAATTATAAAACTTCATCGAAATCCTTCCACTGGGGGGAGGCAGGTTCAGACAGATTGAATGAAACAATAAGCGCTTATGCAAATACACCCCAAAAAAAAAGAAGAAGAAATTTTCTCAAAGTTAACGCAATGGATCTGAACTCAACTCCCCCCAAAGAAAAATCCTAGGTGCGTTCCTGGTGATAAAAATACTATAGTATACACTGATTTGGTTTTGCATTAGCAACACCTACCTAATACCTTGTGGGGCCACCTTTCCCCCTTAATACAGCCTTTACACTTCGTGGCATGGACTCCACAAGGTGTTGCAGGCAGTGGCGGATTACCCATTAAGGCAATGAGGCACGTTTCTCGGGGCCCCAGGCTTTGCGGGGGCCCCCAAGCCAAGACATTTTCCTATAGTGTTCTAAACTAGATTAATGTTTTCAGTAAACATCATAAAAATCTTGATTAATTTAAGCGAAAATTTAAGCAAAAAATTCAAAAGTACAAAATTTCATTTATTTGCCACCTAACTTTTATTTATTTTTTATTCTTTTTTTTTATTATTATTTTTGGGGGGGACTCCCAAATATAATTTTCCTAGGGGCCCCAACTATACTTAATCCGCAACTGGTTGCAGGTGTCTTGTGGTAGCGCTACTCATGCATTGCAGCGTGTCCAGCAATGCCGCACATTGTCAGGTGAATGGACGCAGCATCGAATGTCCTTTTCCAGTAGGTCGTAAACGTGCTCACTTGTGTTGAGATCACGTGAGTTGAGCAGCCACGGAAAGACAGAGAATTCACTGTCATGTTTCTGAAGTTTCTGAATTGGTAACCTTCTGGGGATTGTCGTGGTATGTTGCCTTGTTAATGGACGCCGGAGTTATTTTGATACACTATCATCATGAAGGGCTGTACTTAGTCGGCGGCGATAGAAAGGTAGGCGTTCTTCAAGCCATTAAATAACTGTTTTCATGGCATGCCCACGGCATGCCATGAAAACTGTCCCCAAACCATAACACTACCACATTTTCATTTACTTAGCTTCATTTTATTTATTTATTTTTACCCTCTAACCTGCGTTCTGCACTGTTTCCGGGTCCTGCCCTGGAACTAGGAGCAGCCTTGGCTCACCTTTTCTTCTTTCTCACTCTGTGCAGGATAGATAACCACCCTCCCATTTTTTATTTTTTTTTTTATTTTCTTACTCTCTCTCTCTGCTGGCACCCCAACTTACATTTTCCTCTTCACTGTGGGATTAAAATTATTTATTTATTCTGTAATTATTATTTTTTATTTACTTAGCTTTTTTTTTTTTTTTTGGTCGCGCTCTGTTCTGACACCTGGGATTTGGGCTATCGTTGGTGCCAGACAGCTCTCTCTTTCTTTTTCTTTTTTTTTATTATCACAGGGAATTTATTTATTTATTTTATTTATTATTATTATTATTTTATTAATTTTTATTTATTTAATATATTTTCTTTTTCACCACGGGGAATTATTATAATTATTTATTATTTATTTTTTTTTTTTTTTTGCACCACGGGAAATATATTTTGTTTTTAGTTTATTTATTTATTTACTTTTTATTTATTATTTTTTATTTTTATTTTATTTATTTATTTTTTTCCCCTCTCTGGAGTGGGCCCCCAGAGAAATCTGGCCCACCTTTTGGCAACATCAGGTGGTTCAGAGTCTCGTATCGAGACAGTACGTGCTCCATTGGGACTGGCCCACCTTCCCGTGGTGTGGACGAGTACCCAGAATCATCTGTCCAGGTGACTGATGCTTCTGGGTAGCCAAGAGGCCAGAACAGAACAACAGAACATACACATGATACACACAGACCTACGTCACACACAT
Source organism: Mastigoproctus giganteus (assembly GCF_048544385.1). NCBI lineage: Eukaryota > Metazoa > Arthropoda > Arachnida > Uropygi > Thelyphonidae > Mastigoproctus > Mastigoproctus giganteus. The sequence goes on along the minus strand of NC_143584.1, from coordinate 140,023,397 downwards.
CTGGCCCGTTTGTAGTGATACTGTTCTTCACAGAGATACGAGGTGGAGATGAACTCACGTTCTAGGAGCCGCCCTTTACAAAAAACACATGTCCACATAACACTACCACATCCAGCGTATCGAACACCAACAGTACATTCAGGTGCCATTGCCTCATGTTGCTTTCTCCAAATGCGAATACGCCCATCATCACCACGATAGAGTTGGAAATGGGATTCCAACTCTATCGTGCTGATAGAGTTGAAACCCCATTATGGGTACCCGTGACAGCCCTCGACTGCCATAGCCTATATAAACTAATGTCCTTCATATAGTCCATGTGAATATTGGTCTTACTACTCCTACATTGTACTGGATGTTCAGTTAGCCCACTGCACAGTGGCCCAACTAACGAGATACGACACTCAACACGGGCGTCTACCATACCTGCCTGTCCTACATGTGACTTTTGACTGGTTGTTTGACCGCTGTTGAGCCAGTCATGGCAGATTTCTGACATCAGAGAACGAAAGCACTAAACCACGTTGGCTGTTGTCGAGATACTGGCACTTGCACGCGTTCTTCCCACAATCATTCCACGTTCGAAGTGGAAAAGATCTTGACGCCAACCCATCTTTCCTCGCAGACACTGAAAGAAAAAGTGATCGCCAAGTGATATGCGAATTACATTCTTCTTATATTAGACGTTCCCAACGTTGGTCCTTCACCAACGTCACAGACCAGACCATTCCTACAGCAGACGTTCCCAACGTTGGTCCTTCACCAACGTCACAGACCAGACCATTCCTACAGCAGGGGGTGTTGCTAAAGCAAAGCCAACTAGTGTCTATACACACAGGAGTTAAACATAGCTGTAACAAAAAAGAAAAAAATGATCATAAAATTCTCCGAGTGATACTATCGCTCCCGATTATGTAATTTTAATTTTGTGTTTCAGTTATGTTGGGTTATGTCTTATGTACGTTCCATCTACAGAAGGCGAACATAACCGAGACTTTAATGTATAATCTATAATTGTCATAAAAATAATAGTACATAAAATATTTTTGTCATTTGGAAATATTTTTGGATAAAATATTTCCAAATGACACCTCAAATTTCTTCATCGCCCGCAGGTTGAAAAGTATTTTTCTGCGACAATCCTCCTTTCCCAGAATGAGTAAAAATTAATGGCTTGATAGTGTTCTCCCACTTACCCCAAAAACCAAGGATGAATCCAGCCTTCATGTTTTTTATATATATTTTTTTTTTTTTCAGTGGGGTGGTTTAGGAATAACCTTAGAGGGTAATTATCCCCCACCTTAGATACTTCCCTTATCAGCAAGCATTTTTCTGTGTTGATATTCATGGAATTATTGCATTAAAAAGGTAAACTGTAGCCGTTATCAATCAACTGCAGGATGGAAGCCTTCTCAACGATTCATGTTGAGGGAAATGGACTAAAATCTGCCACACTGGTCCGCCAAAGGTTAGCAGATCGACGGTATTTAGCAGTCATAGGCTTGAACCCTGGTCTACTCAAAGCGCGTGTCTGCTGCACTCCTGCTCTAATCACTCGGCTAACGGCGTTATCAAACTACAATATTATTTAGATAATTTGAATAATTGTCAGCTTTAATGGTAATGAATTTAAAATTCTTCTGCATATAACTGCCAAAAAACTCCAGACTTGGTATATTGAGTGCTCATGTTATTAATAAAAATTATAAAGGCTAATTCGTAAATTATAACATAAATTTATAAAGGAAGCTATAGATATAATAAGCATCGATCAAGAACTCACAAGAAATTATTATTAGTCGCCAACAGACGAATAATTTCGAGATGAAAAAAACCTAAACAAAAAAAAAAAAAAAAAAAAAATCGGACATAATTGGTTGAAAATTATTAAAAGGGAAAGTAGTACACACATGCAGTTTTTCCCTGCCAGGTTTCAAAATAATAATATCTAATTCCTTGTATATTTTTATTCATTTGATGTGTGCCAACAGCAAATGTGCATATTGAGCGAAATGGAATTCTCATGCAGTAAATTACTTTATTCCTTGTATAGGCCTTTTAAAAATGTGGATCTCAGTGAAAGCTGCGCGTTTCAGCCTGACCCCTCATTTTGGGAGAAAAAAATAAACAAATGTAAGAAATGTTTTTAATATTTTCCCTTCCCCATATCATTACACAATTTTGAAAGTCTTTATTCTTGTCTGGTCCTTAGGAAATTTTTTGCCGCATCAGCTATCCGGCCATAATACGCCAGTTCTTACAATACTCTTGTTTATATATTATTATTTTATTATTTATTTATTTATTATTATTATTATTATTTTTTTTTTCAACTACAGTATCGTGCCCATACAAATCGGCTCGATTTTGCATATTGTGAAGCTGAAAAACCTTGAATAGCTGGCGCGTGCAAACGCCGCCTTCTCCCCCCCCCCACGTTGGCTAACTCAAGAGCGTCCAAACTTTAGTCAGAGGCCAAAACAGAAACTGCTGCTGAAGGTCGTGGGCTGCAATTACAGTTCCTCACCATAAATTACGCATATTTCGAAAGAGAATTAAATTTTTGTTATCATATATTTTTGCATTTTATAATTAAATGCAAAAATATATGATAACAAATAATTATAATTAAATGCGAAAATCCAACCATTATTATGCTAACATTCCTATTAGTGTATATGGTTATGATATTGCTGAATACTAAGAAAGATGCAATATGGCCTTAGTTGCTAATGCTCCTAAAAAACAAAAAATAACTAAGAAAGACACATAGAGCATCATAAGAAAGAAAACGATACAGAAGCATCGAATATTACTTAAAACGGATATAAAAAAGACAGCGTGAAAATATAATTTGTAACGAGCTAGTTTTAAACTTTGGGTGGGGGGAGGAAATGCATAATATTTAGGGCTGTCTACGCTTATGACAGCAGGCAACACGATAGGAAGCAATGGACAGCACGCCCCTTGGGTTGAAAACCCTTCCCTCAGACTAACTAAAGTTTATTATTATTATTATTAGCCATAAGGTGCAAGAAAGCCTGAGGCTTATGCTGCACCAGCCAAAAAAAAAAAAAAAACTGTGTATATATATATATATATATATATCCCGTGTTACCCTGCAAAAGAGAGAGAGTCAGAAGGGAATCACCAAGAAAGAGAAGAATGATGATATCCAGCTCAGGACCCTGGGTTTGCCAAGCCCATACCAGATGTGAGCCCCTGGTTTCTGCTGAAAAGGTCTTTAAGAATTCCTGCAGTACCCGGACAACGAGCTCAGAACCAAGACCTCTGCAATAAGTCATTACTGTCAGCAAAAGTTTTGAAACAAATTAAATACATTACAAGGAACGAATACAGACAGTAAAAATATTTGGTACAGGGTCGCGGTATCGAACATGGCAGGCAAATTTTCAGTCTCGCGAACAAAAATTAAAAGCTACCAGTAGTTCTTCAGCAATACTAGTACCATGTGCGTCATTCATTAGGATTTGTAGAATTTACAAGAGAGGCAACAGCCAAGGATAGAGTCATCCTAAGAATGGTGTAAAATGGGTGTTGTAAATACACAAATTTAACTTAATTGGTTGCGCATATCTCTAATCAAATCTGCCCGCTTTCACTCTCTCTCTCATGTTATCTCTCTCTCTCTCATGTTATTAATCTCTCTCCCTCACACACACAAATGTCCTGCCCCACTGTTAACTGAACTCTGTTTAAGGTAATGTAGCAATGAAATTATAAACCCTTCTAGTAGGGGCCATCGAAGGGTGTAAAAGTAAATTTTATTTTATTTCACTAAACACTGCTATTAATAATAATAATAATAACAACAACAAAGCTTTTACTTCGCCAAGGATGAAATTAAAGTTCAGAAAGGTCCTGTGTTGATATCACAGATGCTCTCCTTTCTCCCTCTATTGCTCTCTCAAAAATTTAACCAATAAACTATAGGAGGAGTAAAATTACTCGTTAAAGCGTTTAATAACATTTTCCTTCCTGGATCTTAGATAACATTACGTCGTACCTTTTACCAGGCTGTGGATCGAACAGATACTGGCGTTCGCGGCAAAGATCCAACCCACCAACAGAAACATTTCTGGCGAGCTTTATGTCTAGTAAGTTACTAAACGAGCTAGTTCAATTTACTAGCAAACAAAAGAGGTATAAAATTTTGCTAAAGCAGAAATAAACTGCTAGATAAAAATTAAAGTATAGTCGAATTTGCACACCTGCCCAGTAAATCGAATTAAAAATGTGCACGCAGATCAAGTAACCCATGAAAATAAGCCATGTACACATCGTTCTGATATGGAAACGTAAATAATCTTTATTATCTGTAAATATATACATGTACTTCATAGTATTACCTATCACCAATTTCAGAAAAACTTACAAACCTCTTGCTGAGAAGAAAATATTGAGTTCCAACTGGTGTCGCCCAAATAGAAGAGAAGAACGTCGAAAAATGAAAAAAATTTTTATAAAAGATATGTTTATAGCAGTTACTCTGCATGTGTTACCTACTGTCATAACTGCGCATAATTAAGTAACAAAAATACTGAAAGGAATTTAAGTAGTTCTTTAATTACATAAATCACTTTATATAAACTACAATAATCAATTATATGCATTGGTGCTCAAAAGCGAAGAAACAAATACAAAAAAAAAAAAAAACACGAATACTGTAAATCAAATATTACTGATACATTTGTTTTTGCATTTAATACACAGGTTGGACAATTTTAGATCTGAAATTAACGAGTTATACAAATGAGTTCATTACTACCCTAATAAAGTGTACGATCTAGGTAGGGTTATTATTATTATTATTTTTTTTTTCTTCTTTTTTTTTAAGATCTGCGACTAAGGCCATGATGCTCCGTGTATATTGTCTGTAAATTGCATGTATTCTGAGGTCTATTTTCTGTTTGCTGGACGAAAAACTTGAGTTTATGGGAGAAAAAACCATGCTACCCTCGCCTGAGACCGATTAACTCAGCCACGTTGTCAAAAACACCCGTAAAAATTCCTCATGTCATCGATGGGATTCGAACTCAGGTCTTTTCCACTCGGTGTGGGGAGGACGGCGATCCTACCAACTGTGCTACCCACAAGAGCTCTCGGTCGGTAGGACTCGTCATTCTTAAAATCATGTTAATTACTGCTGGGGACAGCAATTCCCATTCTTTAGTAAGAGCTGAAATAAGCTTAATAAGACTTTTAGGAGGGGAGGTGGATGTCTGTCAACTTTCCTGCCTAGACCTTTCCATACTCTAATGGATTAAGGCCGCATGATCTAGATCACATAGCTAGTTCAAGTGGCTATGCTCTCAAGAAAGTAACGGTTCACTATAGGAGCTCCGTAAAAACATTAATTATCGCCCATTAGAAGAATGCCTAGGCAAATTCAGAAGGAAGAACACAAGATCAAGAAACTCATCTCAGTATCTTCAGCAGTCAGAGTTCCTCCTGAGAACACAATAAGATCTGTACATGATTACAGCCGACACCATTAGGCCATCATCTCTAAACGTGTCTCCTTCTGCGATTTATTTATTATTATTTTTTTAGCATTAGCATTAGCATTAGCAGAGGCATATGATGCAAGAAAGCAAGCTTATTCAGCATCAGCCAAAAAAAAAAAAAAAAAAAAACCCACTCCCATTTCACCCCTCCGTTCGTGCGAAATACCTGTCCAGTTCAGCTTTAAATTTGTTTAGGCTATCAACTTCAACAACAAGTGATGGAAGTCGGTTCCACCAACCAACCACCCGCTGGCCAAAGGCAAATTTCCGCACATCTATCCGACATCCGTCCTTCCTCAATTTGAATTTATGCCCTCTGAGGTGATTATTCTGAGAAAGATGAAGAATCCCATTGGCATTGAGCATGCTCAAACCATTCAAAGCCTTATACACCTCTATCAGATCACCTCGCCGGTGCCTAGTCTCCAGACTCTGTAATTTGCAAAACTTAAGCCTTTCTTCGTAAGAGCAACCCTTTGTTCCATTTACTAATCTTGTTGCCCTTCTCTGTACCCGTTCCAGCAGCTCTACATCCTTCTTGAAATGAGGCCTCCAGACCTGTATACAGTACTCAAGATGTGGCCTTACCATTGCCTTATACAAGGGAATAATCACCTCCTTATCCCTGCTAGAAAAATTCCTGTATATCATTGACAAGACACCATGAGCTACTCTTGCAGCTCGTCTGCACTGCTCAGAGAACTTCATATCTGCCTGCACAATTACCCCCAGGTCCTTTTCATTCTCCACCACTGTCAGTGTAGTACCGCAGAGTTGATACGTTGCTCTGGGGTTACTGTTTCCCATATGCAGCACTTTACATTTGTCGATGTTAAACCTCATTTGCCACCTCTCAGCCCATCTGTTCAACCTTTCCAGATCCTGTTGCAGCAGCATAGCGTCAGTATTGTCCTTAACGACCCTGCCAACCTTTGTATCATCTGCAAACTTGGACATTAAACTTGATATCCCATCATCAATATCATTCATAAACACCGAAAACAACAACGGACCCAACACTGAACCTTGAGGAACTCCACTAATAACATTAGTCCACGTTGAGCAGTGTCCATTGATTACCACTCTCTGTCTTCTGCCATTCAACCATCCCCTTATCCATAGCAGCAATTTGCCTCCAATGCCACACTGCTCCAATTTGTGCAGCAGTCTTCCATGTGCAACAGTATCAAAAGCCTTTATAAGATCCAAATATATAATATCAAAGTTATTCCCTGCATCCAGTTCTTTTGTGACTACATCATAGTATCCAATCAAATTGGTCAGGCAAGACCTGCCCTTAACAAAACCATGCTGCGTCTGAGCTATAACTGAATTCTTGTCTAGATGATCCTGCAGTGCTTCTTTAACCAGTGCCTCCATTAATTTACCTGGAACAGAAGTTAAACTAACAGGTCTATAATTACTTGTGTCAGCCTTTGATCCTCCTTTGTGAATTGGGGTTACATTTGCACATCTCCAGTCTATGGGTACCTCCCCTGAGTCCAAAGAAGCTCTCATAATTATGGCTAGGGGTTTGCATACTTCCTTTGCTGCCTCCTTTAATATAACTGGATAGATCCCATCCACCCCAGGTGCCTTTTTTATGTTTATCCTCAACAATCTCTCCTCCACTTTCCTCTCAGTTATTACAAAATCATCCAGCTCACTGCCAATGTTTACTTTACCTACATCATTCTCCTTCCTGAATAACTCCTCATGCGTGAATGTAGATGCAAAATACTCGTTTAGATTGTTAGCCACCTGAGCAGGATCCTCAACTGTTGAACCATCAATATCCAGTGGACCAATTTGATTCATCCCTTTCCTTTTCGAGTTCAAGTATGTAAAGAACTCTTTTCTGTTTTTCTTTGCATCCTTTGCCAAGGATTTTTCATAGTCTGCCTTTGCCTGCCTAATCTCCTTTGTGACTTGGTTACAGACCAACTTATATCTATCATAGGCTTCCATGTCACCCATTAATTTGTATGTATCCCATGCATTTTTCTTCTCTGCCACATGTCTCATTAGTTCATCTGACAACCATTTAGGCCTAAACCTTGAACAATATTTCTTAGTTGGTATGTAAAGCCTGGTAGCCTCCAAGATTAGTTCCTTGAATGCTTCCCATTTTGAGTTTGCTGTTGGTAACATCATCAGTTGGTCCCACTGTATAGAATTTACATACTGTCTCAGACCATCATAGTCGCCTTTACGAAAACAAAAACCCTTCCCTTTACCTCTGATGGTAGTTACCTCCTTGAGTAAATCCCACTTCAACACACTGGGATCACTTTTATTTTCAAATGGCTATTGTGGGTGTGCGTGTTAAGCTCTGAGACAAAATGACAGTAATATTGTATTCATGGTCGATTAGCATTAGTAGTGGCATATTATGCGAGAAAGCAAGTTTATACAGCATCAGCCAAAAAAAAAAAAAAAAAAAAAACCCTTCCCATTTCAGCTATCCATTCGCTCCAAAAGTTTCTCCGGTTCTTGAATTTGTGTAAGCTATCAACTTCCAGAATGACAGATGGCAGTTTCTTCCAGAAGTCAATTACCTGCCGGCTAAAGGCAAATTTCTGCACACATATTCTGCAACTGTCTTTCCTTAATTTGAATTTATGTCCCCTCAAGTGCACAATCTGAGTAACATAGTAACATAAGTAACATAAGTAACATAATACATATTAATGTTACATATTCGTAGGTCTTCCAGGAATGACGCGAGGAATGTTTTATAGCCTTTTTTCATGACGTGCTGGGTTAGCGGTCTCAAGCGAGGGTTGCATGGTTTATACTTCTGGAAACTCGGATTGCTTGTCCGGCAAACCGACTGAAGAATAGGACTAATTACAGACACAATACACTGACACCTCATAGCCTTACTTGTATGGGCACTAAAACACACCTAATCTAGCCATTCGAAGTTAACAAGCTACACTAAAATTGGCTCTCGTAGTTAGATGCAGCATATAAGCTACGCATGCTCATACACGCTTTGGAACTTTTCTCTACATCCTCTCAAAGAAAGAATGAATAGCCAGAGCAAGACTGATTTCAGTTTCTAGTTTCCCGTGCTTTTGTTAGCTGTTGTTAGGTTTTAGGAGCATCGGCGACTTGGGCCATGTTGTTCCGTATATATTGTCAGTAAACTGCGTGTTCTGAGGTCGATTTTCTGTTTGCCGGAACAAAAACTCGAGTTTTCGGGAGAAAAAACCATGTTACTCTCGTCTGAGACCTACTAACCAGCCACGTTGTGAAAAAAGACCAATAAAAATTCCTCCCATCATCGACGGGATTCGAACTCAGGTCGGTCTTTTCCACCGGGTGTGGGGAGAATGGCGACCCTACCATCTGTGCTACCCACGAGGGGTGCTTTTGTTAGTGTTTATTCGCAATGAATAAGTTAACAGGGTTTTTAATCATTATTAAAATAATAATTTTAAAAAAACCTTTTCGCGGTACCATGTGATGATAAACTTGAAATTAAGCGATTAAAGCCTGATTTAAATATTCTGGAAAAAGTAAAAAAAAAAAAAAAAAGTTTTTTTTTTAAACTTTGGAACTACTAGTTGAATTCATAAGCAGCTGCTACTGATCGTCTGTATTATAAACAGGTTATTATCTTGAAAGTGTGTTCAGATAAACATAAATTTCCTAAAAATATATATAACGGGAGTAAAATATTGTAGAAAAGTTTAAGAGGTACGTCAAAGAAAAAAAAAAAAAAAACACTGTCGCTGTAGGCAACAGAAGTGTCCCAATGAGTTGTACCAGGTCGATCAAGGTGCACGACACCACCAAATGATCGATATATGACCCTAATTTCCAGACAACGTGGGAAATGGCAATGCAGAAACTTTCTTCCGAGTTTGCTGCTGCTGCTGCTGCTGCTTCAATGGGCATTTTTTCACCGAAGAGAGCCTTGTATGTTGGAGGTAGGGTTCAAATTTTGCGATAGTTTATGGTGGCCTTCACGTCAGTAGCGAAACTACAAATTTTGGGTCCCCCTTCTCTTGATTCATGAAGGGGTTTTCATGTCCTTTAATAACAACAACAACAACAACAACCATGCCAAACCAACTGTCAAGGGGCTATCTTACGACCCTTCGGTGCTCGGTGATGGCGAACTTGGCAGTATGATAGTTTCGGCACTACTCCGGATTGGCTTTTTATGAATCCTCCAGTGTTGGGGGAGATAGAGTGTCAACTCGTTTGCATACGAAGTAATTTTATCATGGGCATTGAAAAAAAGTTCCAAAGTGGCAACCAAAAACATGTACAAGAGGATGTCTCCCCTCCAGTATTTAAATTGACCTGATTATGGTTGATAATAAGGATCATGTCCTTGAACATCAAACGGAAGCGTAAACAGGAGATACTGGGCAGATAAAATGCGAAATGCACGCATTCAGTTGCATATCTTTGAGAGAAAAGCCATGATTACTGCGAAGTATAGAAAGAAGAAACCATTGAATCTCGTGTCAGACGTTTCAGGGGCATAGTAGACCTCCATTTTCTTCTGATGAAAATGATGCTTCCATAGGACGCAATTAGTGAAGGAATTTTTTAAGAGTGAGAATATTTTCTGAATGGAGTGGTACTGAGATTTCAGTTCTGAATCCCATTGCGCATGTGTGGGATGCTTAAATGAGTTACAAACTCTCTTAGAAAAAGTAGGCTTTAATACCAGAAGGCTTCTTGAGCACTCTGATTACCAGCATGAGAGCCCGTTTTGAGCTCAGAGGAGTAGTGAAGTTACATGGCACTCGGGCTAATACAATATATCGCCTCCTAAAAGATAAATAGTGGCACCTGGAGCCTTCACGGCAACCCTCTAGGCCAGCATTCGGTGGCAAATTAATCCTACTGTCCTCCACGCTCCTGGTCAGTGTCCGTCTGTCATAATCCGTGATAAAATTTACAGCCAGCCTCGCCTGCTGGATATTAATTTTCAGCATCTGCAAGACCGTTGTAGCCGGAGTGGTCAGGCGCGAGGCATAATTACAGGTGCTTTGAGTGATCAGGAATCAAGTCTGTGGCTGCTAAATACGGTGCTGTTTCTTGCATTCTTTTTTATCTTGCGAACTGCTCTGACCATGTGTTCGTCCCGAAGTATAAACAGAAAATTTATTTTATTTATGAGATAATTTGCATCAATGACACATTTTTACCCATAAGTTTCTTATGAGTAATGTTGCGTCATAATGAACATTTTTACAATTAAATGAAGAGAGAAAAGAAAAATGATGAGATACATGCACAGAAATTTACAAAGTATTTGAGAACTGCTTCCTTTAACATTTGTACATTATTTCCATGTTGGTGTTTTTAAAATCCAGGAGTTGAGTGGGAGGTAATTTGAATCAGACATCCCTGGTGATGTGTTCGATTAGTAGTTTCTTGAATTGATTTAGTGAAGTGACATTTTTGATTTTTGCAGGAAGTTTGTTCCAGGTTTTAGCACTCTGTATTTTATACTTTTCGGACCTATGGCTTTTCTGAAAAGCGGAATCTTCAAGTTGGCTTCATTTCTTAGATTGTATGATATTTCTTCTTCGTCTGTGGTTATGAAAAAGAATCTGAAGAGAGGGGGAAAGTCTGCTGTCTTCATAACATTGTAAACAAGGATCGCCTCGGCTTTCTGCAATAGCTGGTAGATGCTTAGGAGGGGGGGGGGGATTTGTGTTATTTTATTTATTCTGAAAATCCTATTGCTCAAAGGGGCCTCAATTATATTATATTATGTTATATTTTTTTATATCCCCTTATTTTAACCCCTCCCACTTTAACACCTGACTTGATTGATTTCAGAAAATTCCCAGACTCACGGGGACCCCAAATATATTAAGGTATTCTTCCACTGGACTGGCTGAGTTTAGAAATGACAGACACACACACAAGAATGTAGAATATAAAAATTTTTTTTTTATTGTCATATCATATATAAGAAAATTACAATAACCTTTAACAGAATACAGTATTTAGTTTGACACTTGTTATTTTACTAATTTTTAAATGTGTATATATCTTGTAATTTACAGTCAACCTTGTTATCAAAAGAACTACTAAATCCTAATACTTATATATATCTACATATATATATATATATATATATATATATCATTGTGTCTCTTCATGTTGCTCCACAAAGATTTCAGTAGGTCCGAGCATTTATTACCCCTCACAACGCACAATCTGTCTCTTTGCTCCTTAACAGTCCATGTAAGTCAATAAACCACCATCAGCCAATGAACAGACAAAATTATAATTTCATAAGTGTTTGTTTCCCAACTTATTAGGAAATACATATATATTCATTCAAGAATCCTTCCTTGCAAACATGTCAACAGTCAACAATATCCAACCAATTTACTTAGTTACCTTTCCGTTCAATTAATCCACTATTTCATAATTAGGGCTAGATGCTCATTTAATTGTTTACCTGTTTAATCATTTTCTACCCCAAATAAGTCATACTCACAGCAATTTAACATTCACAATAATTCAAGGACAAAATTTTTACTTCCTACTACAGATTAACTTACTCTTAAATTGCATTACTCTGATCTCTATACTAAATTGAATTATCACTTCTTAAGTATTACACTCGTTCAAATATATATATATAGTTAGTACTTTGACATTCTCTCTTAAAATTTATAGCGTCCTCCTAGAGTCCTTTTCATTATTAAATTAGTTCCCCTTTTTTTTTTATATTCTCAGTACTTATTCTAGCACTTACGCAATGGTCTGGTATTCCTCCCTGCTCGGTCTCTCTTCCTATCTGCTCGGGGTGAGGACTGGAAAGCGAAAGGTTGCTCATCCGGGGAACACAGTAATCTATCCTGGGTTTCTCTACTGGGTACTGCACGGCTGAAGATAATACCGGATCTTATCTCCTTTCTTCCTCCATCTGCGTTGCGTCCGAGGACTGGGATACCTTCCGGGTCGACTAGTCACTCAACTGCTCAATCGAGAAATTTGCCTCTAGGGCGTTTCACCATTCTTCCTCCATAGATTGCATTAACTTCTTCAAGGGAACGATACTTCCGACTCTAGACTTTCACAAAATAATTTCTTATAATAAATTCTCCCACTACAGCTTCCATCTCCCCAGGACTGCTTCCACCACCCAACTTAGATCACGACTCCTCTTCTCACTCTCTTCACCACAAGAACTCCTCTCCGAATGATCCCAGTATCAATTTTTTTTCCCTTCTCTCCTTTCTCTCAAAATTCCCACCGCTTTCTTCCTGGCCAATCGTTGACTTCCCCATCTTTTCCTACGTGATCCTATTCGTCTCCCTTCATTTCCGTGGGCGTGTTTTCTTTTTCCTAGTGTGACCGAACTTCCGTTAGTCTGGAAATTACTGGTACATTCTAGAAATTAAACGTAAGTTCCGGTCAGCTAAGAGAGTTTCAGGCTTTCTTTGTGACCTCACCCCCATTACTACGTCGCCCACACCTGCTAGAGGTCGAACCGTGAAATTTATTAATAGGGCCACTTCCGCACTCAGTGCCCTTTCTATATTGTATATGCTCCTGTCTTAAGTGGGATTTGTTTCGGTCCATTATAATTACTTTTACTGACTCGCTTAAGGAATTCTTTACAACCGAGATTTAACTAACTGGGAGTGTTTGGACTAACCTTCGAATTTCAGTGTTTCTTAACAAATGATACTTGACTGAAACTAACTATATTCGCCACAATTAATTCTTCCAATATTTAACAAACTTTATAATTTATTGTAAGGCTGGGTCCTTACACTCACTTCCTTGTATCTCGAACTAGCCGATGCGTTCGGCCAGTTCGAGATACAAGGAAGGCCCAAAATTGAACGAACGCATCGATTGAGAATGGAGTTGATTCTCGCAAGATTTTCTTGGCTGGTGGTACCCCATGAGATGATTCCATAGGTGAGGTGCGGCTGAATTAAAGAAAGGAATACTAGTCTGCGATAAGCGGTATACTCAATCAACCTAAGCGATGTCTCTCCCCCCCCACCCCCACTACCAGGAGCACAAACGAAGCTAGAAAGATGGGCAGAGAAGACACTCCATGGCAGACACTACAATGATCTAAAAAAAAAACCAAACTATTATTTTTAGGCCGCCCGAATAATTAAGTTCATCTGCAGTGCTATGTCTTATGTCTGTTAATTGCGTGTATTCTATGGTCGATTTGACTACAATGATCTCCATCAAGATCACATAGATAAAATTGCTTCCAATGCATGCCTCACGAGAGGGACGCTCCTCCCTGAGACTGAAGGATTCGTGCTCGCCATCCAAGACCAGGTAATCAACAGCAGAAACTATAGAAAATACATCGCCAAGGAGCCTGGAGTGTCCGATGACACATATCGACGATGCCACCTGGCCTCAGAAACGATCCAACACATCACCGCGGGATGCAAGGTGATCACCCAAACTGAGTACACTCATAGACACGACAGGCGAAATACAAGTCAATTACTTGCCTCCCAACAGTGTACAAGATCCTGACCAGCTACATAACCAGGAAGATATCAGGCCACTTGGAGAGTCAGAACAGAATGGCCGAACAGGTAGCCAGGATAATACATCAGAAGTTATCAAGGAAATACCAGCTGATCGAAGAAAGTGTACCATAATACAAGTACAAACCCCAGGCAGTACTAGAGACCCCAACCCACAAGCTGTACTGGAACCGCGCCATAATAACGGATAAGACCATCCCGCAGAGCAGACCGGACATAACCCTTGTGGACAAGGAAAACTCTACCTATCCGATTGACATAGCGGTACCCAACATTGGCATTTGAATGTTGCAGAAAACCCATTGGGGAAAATCAGGAAGTACAGGAACCTAAGACAGGAGATCAAAAAGATGTAGCATATGCAACAAGTTACGATCATTGCGATCATCGTGTCAACTACAGGTATGGTGCCAAAGACCTTACATAACAGCCTAGCAGCGATAGGTCTCCAGCGAACACGTACAAGGAATTCCAGAAAGTCGTAATCCTTAACCCCTGTAGGGTAATCAGAGAATTCCTTGGCCAACAGTAACACCAGACCTAACGACAACAACCCTGTGTACTTGGTAGCAATATCCGTCACGAGGCGGAACCCCCAATCAAGGAGAAATAATATATGTAATAATAATGATAATAATAACTAGGGGGCTTTGCCCCCTGCTCGCTGCACTCGCTTCTTTTGATAAAATAAAATACATACTTACACAGCTTTCGACACTTATACATCGCCAAGGAGCCTGGAGTGTCCGATGCTATGAATACATAAATACGTTACATATGGAAATCAAGGATTGTATCGCGTTTTTATGGTATATAAACAAAGCGCGAGTACGAGGTTCATTTAACATGATCACGCTAAAACAGAAGCGTCTTACCACAGTAAAAGAAGCTTCTTTTACGTATTACCACGTAACCCTCACCCTCTTCTTCCATTGGCTGAATAAATATCACTAGGAGGAAAATTATTTTAATGTGTAGAATAATAATAATACAGTAGGAAGATACCGTTTTTAATAAAAGTTGTCTACATATTCCATAACTAACATGTGAAATATCATTCCCGTAGGTGATCGCACACCAGAGGTGGAGCCCGGAATCTGAGGAATTTCGCTATGGTTGACAAAGTGGAATATCGAGCAGCGATCAAGTTCCTGCATTTGCAGGGCAAGAAAGCTCAGGAAACTGACAAAGAAATGAAAGCTGTGCATGAGCAGAATTATCCATCCTATGACACTGTAAAAAAAGTGGAAACGGGAGTTCCAGTGCGGCCGTACAAGTGTCTTTGACGAGCCAAGAGAAGGAAGGCCTTCAGCATCCACAGAGAATGAGACGGTTGCAAAGGTTGAGCAGCTGGTGCTGAGTTACAGACGTGTAACAATTAATTTCATCGCAATTGCAGTGGGAATTAGTTATGGGTCTATCCACAGCATATTACATGGCCACACTATAAAAAAAAAAAAAAAAAAACTATTATTTTAGGCCACCTGAATAATTAAATTCATTTGTCGTGCTGTGTGTGTCATATGTCTGTTAATTGCGTGTGTTCTATGGTCGATTTGTCTGTTTTGCTGGACGAAAAACCCCAGATTCTAGGGGAAAACCTTGCTATCTACGCCTGAGACCGACTAACTCAGTCACGGAGTGAAAAAAGCCCATTAAAGTTCTTCGCGTCATTGACGGGATTCGAACCCGGGCCTTTTCCACCCGGTGTGCGGAGGACGGTAACGATATCACTGTGCTACCGCGCAGACAATTTACATGACCATCTGCACATGCCTAAGGTCTCCCGACGATGAGTTCCAAAATTGCTGACGCCTTTGCAGAAGCAATGTCGAATGCAATGTTCTCGCCAACTCTTGGATTTGTGTAATGCAGATGTTGATAACGTTTTTGATCGGTTGGTGAAAAATGACGAATGCTGGGTGTACCAGTATGATCCGGAGACTAAAGACATGTCAAAGCAGTGGAAGCACACCTCCCCCTCACCACCCAAAATGGCATCAATGAAATGGATTCGTGGTTTCAGGCAAAAAGTGCGGACTTCTATGTTCAAGGCATTAAACAATTGATCCATAGATGGGAGAAACGTGTTATTATACTATACATTACTATACACTGAGACAAGCAATAGTCTTAATTCTTTAAATCCTGCTGGCTGCAGAAACAAATGAAAGTGCAAGATGATCGTTATACATTTTTATAAATGTAAACCTGTTTACCTGTTTAAGCTTAATATTCATTGAAATGTGATACTCTAGAACCGCTCATCTACTAGGGGATACCTTTTTAAAATCCAGCACCTCAATCACAGAGGGTGCCAGATTTTCAAGAGTTTACTGTATATATAAATTTACAACTAATGTATAAAACTGATTTTCGGATAGAGTCATAATAAATTTTTCTTTTTCAAGAAAAAAATGTTAAAAAAAAAAAAAAAAAAAAAAAAATTTTTCTGTTTATACTCCGGCACGACAACCAAGTCAGTAGAGTTTACAATAAATCGTCAACACAAATATTTATCGTATTTAGTAGTCACGGGCTTGAACCCCGGTCCACTCAAGGAACGCGTGCTATGCACTCTCGCTCCTGACCACTGGGCTACGTCAGGTTGTTATCTGCAGTTATATTAAATGAAAAGGAAATAAACAATTATATTAAATTATAATGGAGGTAAATTAATCGAATCTTTCTGTCATTTTTTCTGTACATAAATAATATTCTGTTACTATTATCATGAAATAAACTTAAGTATCTCAGAATCAAAAATTGCAAAATTATTTCTATAATAATATATATAAATTAATGCATAAAGGATTTTGCCTTTATATTTATTAAGAAAAATTTTATTAATAATTTAAATGACTAATAATCATAAAGAGTTAATGATAGTAGTTCTTTATAATCATTTATGTGAATGTAGTAAGGAAGTATAAGTAATTTATTTAAATAGACATGAAAACTTATGTCAATGAATTGCTAGATACTACACTATTATATCACTACACTATATCGCGTGGTAGATTAAGTAATTTATTATTGAAATGATACAATTTAAAAGATTGAACCACCTCAATGCCAAACACTTAAACAATATACTCCATCATATATACAATTGCCGTCTAATTATTATACTTTGTAATAATTAGAAGGCAATTGTATATAAGATGGGCACGAAGACGGGAAACAGTGAGTTGCCGAAACGTAGACATAAATTGTTTAAGTGTTTGGTATTAAAGTGGTTCAATCCTTTAAATTATATCACTACCATTGATATAATAGTGTAGTATCTACTATCAATTCATTATTCTTCCAAGCAATTAGAAACAAATCAACTTTGTTATTCATTTAGACGACTTAGGATTAAAAAAAACAACAACATGTAAATGTTTTATTTTTACGTGTTATTTAAGTGAAATAAATCATTGGTTATTTACAATTGATAATTTTTTTCTTAATAAGTGGGTGCTGATTTCTCAATACTAAATGTTATAGAATGAAAACATATTTGTAAGCTTAAAAATTTTAAAGGTTATACTGAAATAAAAATTATTTAATTAATTTTGCATTAAATAAAAGGTAATTATGAAAAACATTAATAGAGTTCAATATATTCTTTTGGAAATAAAATTATTGATGGATTTAATAATTACTGTAGTAGAAAGGGATTTCATGGTTACATAAGAATAAGAAGAAAAGAATCTTTAATTGAGTTTATAATGAATGAAATAAACGAAGTAGGGAATATGTGATAAAAGAGAAAGATAACTATTTGCTAGAACATTTGGTATTCTCGATGCTAATGAATATATTTCTTAAAATGTACATAAAGATTATATAAATAATTTTAATGAAATTGAATTAATAGAAACACATTATTAAAGTAAATTGCATTGCAAATTTTATTTCTTAGAAATTTTAATGGTGAATTAGTTCCTGTGATATGTTAGAGAAAGAAATATCATTTAAAAAAAATAAAAAAACCTCAAAGCAAGTGAATTACAAAGTTAATATAAATATAATAGATATTTATATTAACTATACTAACTTTATATTTTATATTTATAAAAGTTAATATAAATATAATAGACATGAATAAAAAATCTGTAATCGAAATGAATTTGTTGTTTGTGGTATAATTAATTAATTGAGACTACACTATTATATCACGTAGTAGATTTAAGTAATTTATTATTGAAATGCTACAATTTGAACGATTGACGTGCTCAATGCCAAACACTTAACCAATTCTGGCAATGATGAATAATCATGTAGCTCCTTCCGTTCCAATTAATTAGAAGCAGATAGGGACAAAACACAGTCAGTGTATCACGTAAAATAGCCAGAATTGTTTGTGTTTGGCATTGAGGTGACTCAATCGTTCAAATTGTAGAATTTCAATAATAAATTACTTAAATCTACAACGTGATATAATAATGTAGTCTCGATTAATTAAATATCTCACAAGTAATGAACAATCACGAAGATTCCTCTTCCAATTAATTTGATGTTTCTTCTTTTCGAATAAAAAATAACATAATTTTGAAGTTTTCTGAGCAATGCAGACAGGCTGCCAGGGCAGGTCATGGGTTTTGTCAATGATATATAGGAATTTTGCTAGCAGGGAGAAGGAGGTGATTGTCCCTCTGTATAAGGCAATGGTCAGGCCACGCCTTGAGTACTGCGTACAGGTTGGAGGCCTCATTTTAGGAAGGATGTAGATTTACTTGAGCGTGTACAGAGAGGGGCAACAAGATTGGTGAGGGAATGAAGGGATCCTCTTACCAAGAGAGGCTTAAGTTCTGCAAATTTCCTTTGTAAAAAGGATAGGTGGAATAGGACCAGGGTATGTCTGCCAGGGGCAAAGGTTGATGACGTTGTAGAACGGATATCATCTTTTAAGGGCACAAAAGGTGATATAGTTGTACACGTTGGCACTAATGATATTAAGAGTAGGAGACCAGCGGAATTACTTAGCAAGTACAGGTCACTGTTGAAAAAAAGCCGTGAATTAGGGTTGAACTTGAAAGTGTCTGCAATTCTGCCCAGACACGATAGGAGGGAGTATATGATGAGAGCCTTGTCGATCAATTCGGCCCTGGAGGGATTGTGCAAGGCTCAAGGGGTAGAATTTTTTTCAGCCTGGACTGTACTTGTTAACAGGAGAGATTGCTTCTACAGGGATGGGATACACTTAAATAGAAAGGGTGCAAGAATTTTTGCTGATGCTGTCGAGGCAGTGTTAGGTGGGTCGGAAAACTGCTAGTTGGGGGGGATACAAGGACTAATAGATTAACAGTAGCCAGTGGCAGAGGTGGAAGTGATTCTTGCACTGCTTCTATTGAAATGAGCAGAAGTCTGAAAAACAGGATGCAGGATATTTCAGAGACTGCTGGTAGTCATTGCGGTACAAGTAAACACATGGGTTGTGTTAGGGTAGCTAAGAATAGAAACAGGTGCATGTATACCTGCGTGTATACCAATGCTAGGAGTTTGGTAAATAAATTTGATGAATTTGAGGTATTGCTCAAAACATCAAAGGCAGATATTGTTGGGATATCAGAGACGTGGTGTCACACAGATATAAGTAATGCGGAACTGGAATTTGGGGAATACAATGTGTATAGAAAGGATAGACAGGACAGGAGGGGAGGAGGGGTTATGCTATTAATTAAGAAACACATAAAGTCCAAGGAAGTGAAGCCAGTCGACATCGATGGACAGGGCAGCGTCGAGTCAGTTTGGTGTGACATAAGCATAGGTAAATCAAAATTGAGAGTAGGAGTGTGCTATAGGCCTAATGACTCTGATGAGTATAATAAGATATTGTACAGGGAAATAGAGTGGGCCAGTAAATCAGAGAGTCTTATAATGGGGGACTTTAATTTCCCAGATATTGACTGGAATTTGTGGGTTGGTCACTCGCACACTAGCAAGGCTTTTGTGGATTTATTGGATGATTGTTTTCTACATCAGCATGTTCGTGAGGCAACAAGAGGGAGCAATACTCTTGATCTGATTATCAGTAGTGATTCCTCATGCATTAAGAACCTGCAGATAAATGAACCACTAGGTGGCAGTGATCACAGTGTGTTGAAGTGGGATTTACTCAAGGAGGTAACTACCATCAGAGGTAAAGGGAAGGATTTTTGTTTTCGTAAAGGCGACTATGATGGTCTGAGACAGTATTTAAATTCTATACAGTGGGACCAACTGATGATGTTACCAACAGCAAACTCAAAATGGGAAGCATTCAAGGAACTAATCTTGGAGGCTACCAGGCTTTACATACCAACTAAGAAATATTGTTCAAGGTTTAGGCCTAAATGGTTGTCAGATGAACTAATGAGACATGTGGCAGAGAAGAAAAATGCATGGGATACATACAAATTAATGGGTGACATGGAAGCCTATGGTAGATATAAGTTGGTCTGTAACCAAGTCACAAAGGAGATTAGGCAGGCAAAGGCAGACTATGAAAAATCCTTGGCAAAGGATGCAAAGAAAAACAGAAAAGAGTTCTTTACATACTTGAACTCGAAAAGGAAAGGGATGAATCAGATTGGTCCACTGGATATTGATGGTTCAACAGTTGAGGATCCTGCTCAGGTGGCTAACAATCTAAACGAGTATTTTGCATCTACATTCACGCATGAGGAGTTATTCAGGAAGGAGAATGATGTAGGTAAAGTAAACATTGGCAGTGAGCTGGATGATTTTGTAATAACTGAGAGGAAAGTGGAGGAGAGATTGTTGGGGATAAACATAAAAAAGGCACCTGGGGTGGATGGGATCTATCCAGTTATATTAAAGGAGGCAGCAAAGGAAGTAAGCAAACCCTTAGCCATAATTATGAGAGCTTCCTTGGACTCAGGGGAGGTACCTATGGACTGGAGATGTGCAAATGTGACCCCAATTCACAAAGGAGGTTCAAAGGCTGACACAAGTAATTATAGACCTGTTAGTTTAACTTCTGTTCCAGGTAAATTAATGGAGGCACTGGTTAAAGAAGCACTGCAGGATCATCTAGACAAGAATTCAGTTATAGCTCAGACGCAGCATGGTTTTGTTAAGGGCAGGTCTTGCCTGACCAATTTGATTGGATACTATGATGTAGTCACAAAAGAACTGGATGCAGGGAATAACTTTGATATTATATATTTGGATCTTAGAAAGGCTTTTGATACTGTTGCACATGGAAGACTGCTGCACAAATTGGAGCAGTGTGGCATTGGAGGCAAATTGCTGCTATGGATAAGGGGATGGTTGAGTGGCAGAAGACAGAGAGTGGTAATCAATGGACACTGCTCAACGTGGACTAATGTTATTAGTGGAGTTCCTCAAGGTTCAGTGTTGGGTCCGTTGTTGTTTTCGGTGTTTATGAATGATATTGATGATGACATATCAAGTTTAATGTCCAAGTTTGCAGATGATACAAAGGTTGGCAGGGTCGTTAAGGGCAATACTGACGCTATGCTGCTGCAACAGGATCTGGACAGGTTGAACAGATGGGCTGAGAGGTGGCAAATGAGGTTTAACATCAACAAATGTAAAGTGCTGCATATGGGAAACAGTAACCCCAGAGCAACGTATCAACTCTGCGGTACTACACTGACAGTGGTGGAGAATGAAAAGGACCTGGGGGTAATTGTGCAGGCAGATATGAAGTTCTCTGAGCAGTGCAGACGAGCTGCAAGAGTAGCTCATGGTGTCTTGTCAATGATATACAGGAATTTTTCTAGCAGGGATAAGGAGGTGATTATTCCCTTGTATAAGGCAATGGTAAGGCCACATCTTGAGTACTGTATACAGGTCTGGAGGCCTCATTTCAAGAAGGATGTAGAGCTGCTGGAACGGGTACAGAGAAGGGCAACAAGATTAGTAAATGGAACAAAGGGTTGCTCTTACGAAGAAAGGCTTAAGTTTTGCAAATTACAGAGTCTGGAGACTAGGCACCGGCGAGGTGATCTGATAGAGGTGTATAAGGCTTTGAATGGTTTGAGCATGCTCAATGCCAATGGGATTCTTCATCTTTCTCAGAATAATCAACTCAGAGGGCATAAATTCAAATTGAGGAAGGACGGATGTCGGATAGATGTGCAGAAATTTGCCTTTGGCCAGCGGGTGGTTGGTTGGTGGAACCGACTTCCATCACTGGTTGTTGAAGTTGATAGCCTAAACAAATTTAAAGCTCAACTGGACAGGTATTTCGAACGAACGGAGGGGTGAAATGGGAGTGGGTTTTTTTTTTTTTTTTTTTTGTTTTTTTTTGGCTGATGCTGAATAAGCTTGCTTTCTTGCATCATATGCCTCTGCTAATGCTAATGCTAATGCTAATGCTAAATTGCAGTGGCTGGAGACTAGGCACCTGCGCGGTGATCTGATTGAGGTGTATAAGGCCTTGAATTGGTTGAGCACGCTGAATTCTGATGGGATCCTTCCACTTGTTCAGATTACGAACCTAAGGGGGCACAAATTCAAATTAAGAAAAGATAGACGTAGAATAGATGTGCGGAAATTTGCCTTTAGCCAGCGGGTGGTTAATTGCTGGAACAAACTTCCATCTGTCGTTGTGGAAGTTGACAGGTTAAATAAATTTAAGGAGGAACTGGGCAGGCATTTGGAGGAAATGGTGTGATTTTTTTTTTTTTTTTTTTCTGGTTGATGCTGCATAAGCTCATACCCTTGCTTTCTTGCATCACATGCCACTACTACTACTACCACCAACGAATTTCGATGATTATTTTAATTTACTTTTGAATGAAATACAAAGGAAAATGACACATGTAATGTAACACTTATGGATTTTGGTTGGAATACATGTTGGCTAGAATATTTATCTTAATATTAATAAATATAATTCTTTACGCGGAAATTTGTACATTGATTTAGTTAAAAGCTATTGTTAAAGTTGAAAAAAAATGTTAAAGTTAAAAAAAAAGCTGTTGTTAAAGTAACAAATCTATATGATCAGTGTTTAAATAATCTATATTAGCTGCTTTATCTATCTGTAGCGATTGGTACAGATGGATTTATGTCTTTTTATGGAACAGCACAGCTTTTAGACTTAATTTAGAAGAGTCCATGAAAAGCCTCCATACTTCTAGTTTTATATTCTCGTCCAGAGAAAACTAGAAGAATGGAGAGAATATAAAACTAGATCATTATATTCTTGTCCAGAGAATATAAAACTAGAGAACGCTGATAACATTCTTATTATACAACATGGTTTTGATAATATTGTTAAATACTGAGGAAGATACATAAATCTTCAATAAGAAACAGTACAGAAAACGTAGTGTGACTCTTGAAAATGTCCGTAGAAAATATTAAAAAATTAATAATTATCCGAATGAAAATTATTTGTTGAAATACATATTTTTCTCGTACTTTTTATAATTAATTGACAAAGGGTAAACTCTTCTGAAAGGTAAATTCCGCTGAACGATTATTTAGTATAGGAAATAAAATGAAAAATAATAATTTCGCTACGAAGAAAGAGGAATGAATAACTTCAAGGTATTGTTTTATATATTTGAAAGAGAGATGTAAAATATAAGAAAACTCTTGCGTAAAACGGGTACACTTTGAGGATTTAAAACTGCAGCAGTACGGCTTTTGTATTTTTAAATATGTTAACAAATTTTATATCCTGCCAGGAGATGTCGCCACGTTTTCATAAATGATTTTATCTTGTACTTGCTCTTGGATCATTATGCAAAAAACCAGTTTCTTCCTTCTTCATTTATCTTATGTAGTAATAGCTCCAGCATGATAATTACTATCATGCTTAATGATCTGTACCATATAAGAAGCTATACTGCAATTTGCTTTTGGTGATGTTTTGAATACTAAGGAAAGCTTCCCGGAGCTTAGACGAATACTTTACAGTTTTACTTAAATTACTTTTAAAAAATGGAAAACGGGTTTATGATATCTCAAAGTCTTCGGTCTTTTTCTCTTTCAAATAACTGTGTACAGTGAAATTCCAAGCAAATTTAGGATACAGTACAGATTAGAAGTCTTGACAATCCTGACAATATTTATATTTAAGTCCATCCTCTTGAAAACCCTGGATGCCGAGTGTAAGTTGCTGTCCAATTTCGCTTTGAACTTTACCAAATACTCGCCTCGACCACCGTAGTAAGCAGTCCATTCCCATGATCCACAACACACTAATGATCTTCAACATTTTATTGTGATCAAACAATATTGATAGATCTTTCACCAAGTGCAAATACGAATTTTATTTGGCTACAATTTTTCCTAAATAATATAATTAATATTAGTTAGGAAAAAACTGGATTTAAGTTCATAGTAATATAAGTAAACATTCGTCTTACAAATTGTAAAGAAAGGGAACCGCCTTTGTTTTTTCTACTTGTTTGGTCACTTGGTGGCACTACTCTTGGCTCCTCCCGGTGGGGTTGTTAACCTGGGCGGAAAACCCAATTCCAGGACCAAAAGGAGTAAAAATGGATATTGCATTGTTCCCACCATTTCAGTCAACAAACTCGTCTCGTGTCAACACACCCGATACCAACTATGACTTATCACATCCAAAGCAGGGGTTGAAATGGAAAATTTTAAGAAACGGAACGCTCATTTA
Source organism: Mastigoproctus giganteus (assembly GCF_048544385.1). Classification (NCBI taxonomy): domain Eukaryota; kingdom Metazoa; phylum Arthropoda; class Arachnida; order Uropygi; family Thelyphonidae; genus Mastigoproctus; species Mastigoproctus giganteus. The sequence goes on along the minus strand of NC_143584.1, from coordinate 139,998,741 downwards.
TAAAATACGTTCATGACATTACGGATACTTGTGACGCATCGATAATGTCATGAATCGATCCCCAATCCGAAGAGATTAAGAAAGGATTGAAATCGGCAGGATCAGCCGGCATTTCTATATTGTTTGTCAAATGCATCTGTGAGCCCGCTGTCTCCTTTTCACGCACAAATATTTACAATAAATGCTGATGTTACACCAAAATGGTCAAAAGACTCCAGCCATAACACATCTTAGTTATTATTGAAGTTAATAATTTGACTGTTGTTTGGAGTCATTCTTCATTCCACGTTGAACCCCGACAAAGGGGTGTAATCGAGTGGGATCTGTTTCATGTTACAAAAGAGGAGTTGGTCCAGGAACTTTATGATTAAAAAAACTACCTTGATCTTGATCGAAAAGATTGGAAGCCTTATTCCCATCTTTTCTGCTGGAAATATGCTTTTCCATGCTCTCTGATGCTCTGAATCCCTGATGGTGATATAACTGATAGAAATTCGAACACTATCCAGACTACATGTAGTGGAGATGGATGTGTTAATGTGAATCATAGCTAATCACACAGTACTGCGACACTCACTATCGCCTTCGCGGGTAGCACAGTTGGTATGAGCGTCTTCCCCACACCGGATGGAAAAAAACCTGAATTAGAATCCGTCAGTGGCGCCAGGAATTTTTATGGGATTCAGAGACGCTCAACCATCCTAGCATTCCATAAACCAGAAAAAGATCACGAGACTGTCAATCTTGATCGCCCAGAAAGGTGATTTATTCCAGTGGTCGCAGCACGCTGACCAAACGTATTTTATGAGGGTGCAATCTATTAGTTTTCTTCAATAATTTGTGTTTATGCTCCCTAGTTTTTGTATCCTATTTCAACATGAAAAAGAACTATCGAAAAGCACTAAAATAAGTGCCTTTTTATCCAATCATCCACAAACCCTTAAATCATTCTGAAAGAGCCCAACTTGACTTGCATTATTAATCACCCTCCTGAGCTTCAGTACACCAATGTTTCATGTCATACAGTAAGGATCATACAGGAATGGTTTGTGGCCAATGATGCCAAAGGTTGGATCGGCCAGCTCAAAGCTCTAACTTCAACCACACTGACACCAGTGGAAAATTGGAGCTCCGGATTAGTCCATGACTAAAACAGTCCTTTTCCAAACCGATTCTGATAGCTGCTTTACAGTAGGAATGGAGGTGAATTTCGCCGACTTCCATCGAAAGTTAGTTGGGAGTATATCCTGAAGTGCTGAGGCTGTCATACAGGTCAAAAGTAGGCCAACTATTTATTGTTTTTTTGCATTAAAGCCTCCTTACGAATTTTAACCGATGCTGCACCCAACTGAATAAATATATCAGCATGATCCGTTTGGAACAAAATCTCAAAAGGGAATTAAGTACCCCAATTATCCCCACCAACTCGCCGCTATTACTATCATGGAACCTTCCTTGCTCTAGACTACTCTTCTTAAATTACGAACCTGGTCCCCGAGCAGGGTATCTGAAAAAAGAAGTTCAAAATATCCATGTAAATTAAAAATTCAACTATATCATACATAGTAAAATTACAAAACAAAATCAGTTTCAGATATATACCAACATAAGTTACATCCGTTGTAGTTACCATAAATCAGTTACAGATACAGTGTATATCTTTGTTTTAGCCATCAACTAGGCAGAAAGTACTACAACAAAAGAAAATCAAAAATAAAAGGCAAAAATTAAAAATATGCTAGCTTAGGTGTTAGCACATCCGTAATGTAATTATTTCCATGAATTAAGAGGGAATGGAGTTTTGTATTCTCTATAAAATATTGCTTTATAGGTCATCAAAGTAAGCCAAGGTCATCAACTACACATGCACACGCACATATACAAGCTGCTTTAGACTGTATACACTTCCCTTATCTTCCGTATTGTATGTGTTTATAATGACCCGAGATCAAGGAGAGATATTTAAATTCATTCAGAATGATTATAATATTTTCAACTTCAACAACCAATCACCGTTTCACTCTTTAATGAATAGAGGGACGATTCCAACTAATTAGGATTGTTTGGAGTTTGACACAGTGCATGAATTATAATTTTTTTCTTAATTATTCGTAATTTCTGTTGAGGTTTTTTTTTCACTGAAAATTCTTTTGCTGTTTTCATATCTCGTACATATTTTTAAAGCACATGTTCATGCTCTGACGATAAAGTGAGAACAAAATACGTAGAGTATATTTGTTGTTATGAATGATCGCAAACATATCACTAGACTGAGTAATTAGATGAATTTCAATGATTTTATTGATACGCATCAATAAAATCATTGAAAGTAAATGTAAAATGCCATAATAAGTAATATATATCGATGTCATTCAAAATAGCATACAAAGTATAACTATAAAGTAATGAGATTGAATTTCGTATGAGGATTTATAAATAGGGAGGGGGGAACTGTCATATTAGGGCTACCTGAGAATTACCTCACCTACCTGTATGTGTTATGTTTGTCAATTGCGTGTTTCTGTCCGTTTAGTCTGTTTGCTTAACGAAAAACCCAAGTTTAACTAGCTGTCCTCGCTCTGAGACTGACTAAATCAATCATGGTGCGAAAAAATGTCCATAGAAGTTCCTCGAGTCATTCGAATCTGGGAATTTTTCACCTGATGTGGGGCGAACGGTGATTATAATCACTGTGCTATTTCTGTAAAGGTAGAACTCTCATAGTAGAGTCATATTGGCATGTGTTTCCACTTGAAACAGCAATACTTCCCAGGTTGAACAATCAGTGTTATTTTAGCAGCTGTGGTAAACAGAAATGTGTGTTATCTCGCTTGGCATAGAAATGAGGGCCGCTATTCGAAGTAAAATATTCATACCAAATTTTGTAGGAGTGAGATATACTAGAAACGTTAAACAGAAATCGACGAGAATTATGTGAAGTCAAGAACAAGAGTTTCTGATTTTTTATGAAAACCCCAAACACGAAAGGTATCAAAACCTATAGTACTTAGTACCGTGCATGGGTTGAAGGAGAAGTATGGGGAGAGGGGGATGCCGGAAACTTTGCTCTAGAGACTAAACATGGGTTTCACCACTTCAAGCCTCCAATAAGCAAAGTGGTGGTATTTAACCGGTTGATGAAAGTCATCTACCACCTGATTTGGTACTAAAGGTAGCGAAAACATTTTTGATGATTTCGCAAAGTCATCCAGTCGCCTTCGTGGGCACCCGCCGGTATTGCACTACATCTGGCGGGTGCGGGATTTTAGTGCGCTGAGCACTGACAGTGAATAATGGACCCGGACCCTGGCTCTTCGAGCTTGGGACGGGCATTAGCCCAGGCATTGGCAGCTAGCTAGTTCGACACACACTTGTTTCAGGCCGTTTCACAGAGGTTTTGTGCTGTCGCAGGTGTTCAAGGTGGAGATGGGCATTTGCCTAGGTGCCACCCTGACTCAAGAACATATAAAAAAAAAAAAAAAAAAAAGTCGCCTTGATGGGATGGAGCAACTCGTATCAAAAGTTGTGAATTCTGACTCTTTGGGGTTAATTTATAAATTAATTAGGAATAAGTTAAAATCTGGTGGTATATTAAGTTCTGTCATAGTTAATAACCAGGAGAAATATAACTCGAATGATACAGTGAACGCTATTATCACACAACTTATTCCTGAAGATGAGTCTTCGTCTTCAGGAATAAGGATTATCAGGAATTTGGAGTACCAGACTGATTTACAGACAGAGCTGCAGTATGGAATTGAAGACAGTACGTGTAGGTCTAAATGTGAATAAAAGTCTGGGACTGAATTTGATTGAAAATTCAGCAATTAAAAGGTTATATGAATTATTTCTTAAGGCGTTATTAAATATATATTAGCCAGGTGGACAGGAGCAGCAGTGCGTAGCACACGCCTCTTGATTAGACCGGGGTTCGATCCCGTGATCCACCAAATACGGAGGATGCGGAAAGGTCAGGGAATGACCGCCGCATGTCCCCGGAGCAATATGGCCTTAGTTGCTAATGCTCCTAAAAACCCAATAACAACAACAACTAAATACATACCACAAATGTTTGGTAAAGGGTGTCTTTCCTGATTTCTAGAAGACTGCGTTGTTAAAAATTTTGCATAAACCAGGGAAGCAGTTGACAGATCCTAGTCGGATTCCTAGCGCATATCATCCTATATCTTTATTGGCAAACTTAGGAAAAATTTATGAGAGGTTGCTGTTTTAAGATTAACAAGCCTATATAAGCATTCGAGTCTAGAGCTGCCAGTCAATATGGATTTAAGAAGGATCGTTCTGCAGAAGATGCATTGGTTGGCTTAATTCAACATTGTAAGCTGTCTACAGCTAAATACGAATTAATAATTTTTATTGACTTTCAAGGAGCATTCGATTCTTTATGGTTTAAAAGTGCATTAAGTTTACTGCACAAGGCTAAATGTAGCCAATCATTATACAGGGTGTCTCAAAAATACACGGCATAACTTCAGGAATGAGTTCCTGATATGTAGACAATAAAAATATTTTATATCAACATATTTTCGGAATTGCTTGGTTCCCGAGTTATTAACCGGAATGTCTTCTCTCCTGCAGGTGATTTCCTTCATCACAAGGTACTGACAGAAGCTGGTGGTTTTCCATTCCGGCCATGCTCAAATCAGGAGCAAGCGGATATGCACTTTATGTACGGTTTGGCGAACGGCAATGCTCTGGAGGCTCGTCGTTTGTACCACGAAAGGTTCCCAGAATGAAGATATCCAGACAGGAAAAAGGTTTGAAGGTATCCATCGCTGCCTTTGTGAACATGGGACCTTTACACCTCGTGCTGCCGACAGAGGACGACCAAGATCTACGACTTCTGAAGTAGAAGATAAGATTTTGGATGTTGTACATGCCACTCCTAGAATCAGCACACGCAGAATAGCAATGCAACTGGCTGTTCAACGTTCGACTATTTGGAGAGTGTTGCGAAAACACCAACTGTATCCTTATCATCTGCAATGGGTACAGGTCTTGTCACCAGCAGATTACCCTGTGCTTACCCTCCACGCTCACTGATTTAAACCCACTAGATTTCTTCTTGTGGGGACATTTAAAGTTATTGGTGTATTCGACTCCGATAGCTGATGTGGAAACTCTCCGCAACTGAATTCTGGCAGGTTGTGAGACAATACGAAACATGTCAGGAATTTGGCATCGTCTTCGCGAGTCCATGAGACGTCGATGTGAGGCCTGTATTCAGGCAGTAGGTGGACATTTTGAACAAGTACTATAAGCTGATGTGAACAGTTAAGTATCATAGACAGACCTTCAAAACTCGGAAACCAAGCATTTCCGGAACTATGTTGATGTAAAATATTTTTATTATCTATATATGAGGAACTCATTCCTGAAGTTATGCCGTGTATTTTTGAGACACCCTGTATAAGACCATTCAGAACTATTTTATGCACAGAGTAGTCACCAGTGAAGCTCAGAATTTAACATATACCAAGACTGTAACCAGAGATTGCATGACGGGATCAGTAGTGATACCCCTCTTTTAGAATATGGTATAAATTTGCATATGTAGATGACTCAGTAGTGCTCATTCCTCGTGAGTCTATAAGATGTTTGGAGGATAGGGCTACAGTTATACTAAACAGCTTGAAGAAATGGAATATAAATAAGTTAAAAATTTCATCTGCTAAAATAGTGATGATGACTCTTAATGGAAAATTTCACCCAGAAAGACCACCAAGAGTTACAATTGATGGAAAACAGATTCCATTAGTTACTAATACTAAGCACTTAGGATAATTATTGATGGCAAATTAAGTTTCTTACCACATTTAGAAAATATGATTAATAAAGTTAAAATTTTAGTGAAGCTATTATACAGATCACAAGAGCTGAATGGGGCCTGCATAGAAAAATTTTATCATTATATTACAGTGAAGGGTTTTTACCAATAGTTTCATATGCTGCAGGTGCATGGTTTAATAGAGCAGTTAACGCAAACATAAAACAGAAGTTATTATCCATACAGCGAATTATATTACAATCAATGTGTAAAGCATCTAGAGCTGTTTCTATAAATGCTTTGCAAAATTGTTACTGTGGTCCTGCCTCTAGATCTATATATACTGGTGCGCAAAACTTAAGGACCAACACTATTTCTAAACGTTACAACCACAAAATCTTTACTTAAGGTACTCTTTACTGATGAGAGTAGATTCAGTCTCAGTAGCGATTCTGGGCGTCGGCTAATCTGGTGAGAGATTGGCATACGGTATCACCCCGCAAACATCACTGAAAGGGATCGATATGGCGGTCGAGGTGTTCTCGTCTGGGGAGGCGTTATCTTGGATGGACGTACACAACTCCCTATCAGAAAATTTATTGAGGCTAAAAAAGAGTAAGGATATTGGGATAGATCGGGGCACATTCATTTATATTAAACGATACAACAAGAGTGTGCATTTTGCCATAGGAATGCAACTACGATTGTCACTAGACTCAGGAGTTATTCCTTTGAAATGGAAAAGAACAGTTGTTTCGCCCATATCATGTTCCAGAATTTCTGTCATTTCTGTCAGTCCCTTGGTCACATGCACTACTTTGACATTATTCTGATGAAGTCATAAATCATTCAGATACTGGAAAGAATTTCAATAATACACACCAAAATTTTAGTACAACTTTTTTCTCGATCCTCTTTGAGAGGCTACTGTACAAATTAAGCTGCACTGGGATTGCTGTAAAGATCTTTAAATGGATCAGGGGCTGGCTAAGTGAAAGAAAACAGAAGGTGGTAGTTAATAGGCATTCTTCAGAGTGGACGGGTGTAGTGGGTAGTTCACTGTTACGGTCCCTCTTGTTTCTGATTTTCCTCAATGATATTGATGAGGACATAAAGGGAAAGCCGTCAAAGTTTTCTGATGATTTAGTTATGTAGGATGGTTAACCAACCAGACCAGGATATGCTTCTTCAGAATGACTTAAATCAGTTACACATATGGTCTGAAAGACGGCAACTGAAGTTTAATCCTGCTTGAAAATTGGATCTCATGAAGTTCACATTTGGGAAACGCTTTGTAGATCACTTGATATGGATAAATATTGATTGATTTAAGTTTTGTTTTTAGTTTGTTTTTTGTTTGTTGGCTTTATGGCATCATTTATCCTGATTGATAGTAATAATAATTAACAGTAATACTGAATTGATAGTAATACTAAAATGACGCACTGCGGCCTTTCCACTTATGCTGCATACAGTGTTTCAAAAAGATGTGCACACATTTTAGGGTGTAAATAAACTAAATTACAAAGCTCAAGAACTATTATTATTGGGTGTCGACAGAAACAATAGTTTGTAATTTGTAGTGTAAAAAGTGCCTTTGTAGGTACCCTTTTACAGTGCCTAACAACTCAATAACAAACGTTTTCCAATATCACTGCTAGAATAGCTTCACATACTTGTTTAATTTCATTCATTAATTATTGAAGTGCAGCTGGTTTTTGATGACACACCACATCTTCACAGGTAACGAAGATGTGGTGTGCGAAGTGAAAAAGTAGCATGGTGCGCCTACCTATCCAGGTAGCCCCTCCTCCCCCCAAATAGAAGTCGAATGGATGCATGAAGTAACAAAAGGCTTTATGGTAGGCAACATAACATGAAATATTTCGTTTATAACCAGGCGTTCTACGACTTTGAGCCAAGCAACTGTAATATATGATTATTGAAACACACAGCCTCGTTTGAGAAAAGAAATACTAAAACTTTACAGATGCATACGCAAAGGAGTATGACAGAAGGTATTACAGCAATATGCAAGGGATCTTATAGGGGTAGCAATAATCCCGGAATAACATACCAACTGAGTGGTACCACACTGAAGGAGATTCCTCACTAGGAGATTCCTCCCCAGATATCTCTGGTTACACCCAGGCTACCCCTGGCATGTCCCTGGTCTTTACTCCAACTCTACTTCAAGACCCCTAGATGCACCTGTGGAGCTGACGAGGATTGGGCACACATCCTTTACGATTGCCCCAAATACCACAGCTACAGAAGCATCCTTATAGCTAAAATAAGACCACTTCCACATGGTGATGAGCACATTTTTATATCTGAAGAGACCTACTACATGGCATTTTCGGATTCTTACAACAGGTTTTTGACACTACGCGAAGGATCCAAAGAGTGAGAACCCCCTGTTTAGTGACTTGTTAGGAGTACCGAGTACTGATGACTCTGGCCTGTCAGAATAAGTCCCCTGCCCTATGCAATATGAGAAGTATATGTTAAATGTGTGTGTGTGTGTGTGTGTGTGTGTGTGAGTGTATTTGAATATGAATTTGTATATGAGGGTGGATGGGTGTGAGTGAGTAAGTGTACTTGCGTATATTAATATAAGATAAAATATTGAATTATATGTTACAGATGTGATATTGCATATATTATAATATGGGATATTATATTATAATTGTAGTATAATTAGTAACACGTATGCAAATTGTATGAATAGGTATGTGGCTGTGCGTGCTGTACATATTCACATACTTAAAAACTTGGAGAATGTGTAAATGTAGATATGTGAGTGAATATCTATGCCTATTTGGAGCTCTCTATCACTGTTGCCGCAGTGGGAACAGGCATATGATAAATGCAAGGTTGAGTGAGCGGATAGGCCCACTTTGAATTCTCTTTAACGGATGTCATAGTGGACGCATGCTTGTGAGTCAATGTACGGTTTAAGTAAATGTCTATGTCCAGTTGGAGCTCTCTATCACGACCGCTGTGGTGGGAGCAAGTTTTTTTTTAGCAAATGCATGAATGCCAATGTTCAGCCAGGGCTCTCCATCACGTCCGCCACGTCCCACTGCTCGAAAGAAAACAGCAATGAAAGAATGTGTGTACTCCCTTTCAATTATAACATACAATATTGTATGTTATAAGGGATATACCCTTATAACATACAATTTATATGTTATAAGGGTGTATCCCTCTACTACATGTGAGTGAATGCATTTAGGGTGGGAACGTGTGTACTCTTAACCTGCAAAAAAAAAAAAAAAAAAAAACGTGTCTAGCCCATATTCGGAGTGCTGTGCAAAGTGATTAAAATTAAATATGTATGACTGATGAGAGAATGAGAATGTCAAGTAACTGTCTGAATGTGCACTCAGAATATGCGTGAAAAAAAAAAAAAATCTTTTAGTTTAAATTCAGCAAGTTAAAATGTTTTAAAATGTGGTATGAATGGAAGGTCATGTGTGTAAAGTGCGCTTCCCAACCCTAAGTTTTCGCTTGGTGGGCCCTACCGCCTTAAATCTTTCCCTGATCTTAACAGTCCCCTTCCCCCTGTGAAGGATAGGCTCCTCCGCAGGGGTGTCCCTCTGCCCCTTTAACTTCCTCCGGTGGATGCAGGATTTGTGCAGTATAGCACACACAGGGATTAGTTAACCCACGAACTAGTCGAGGTCCGCCACAGTACATGCGCAGTTGTGGCTCATCTCTCTGCAGTGTAGACAGACATTGGGCAGACTTTTTAGGTGATCGCCTTCCTGGTGACAAAGGCCAGAAACAACTAAACAACACACACACACACACACACACACACACACATTTCTGGCCTTTTACAGAGTTCTGTATCCATCACAGTGTACCAAGGCGGAGATGAGCTGATGTTCAGGTCCGTCCTACACAATGTAATATACGGAAATGTCTACATGCCCCTTTAACTTCCTATTTCTCTGGTGGACGCCTTCCTATCATCCACTCTCTTTGCTTTCGCTTTTTCTCAAAAGTCAAACTATCACCCCTACGGTCCTCTTCCAATAAAACTTCCAGAGGGTTTTTTCCTCCCTTCTTTTTTACCGTGGCCCTCCATGGCAAGCTCAGGCAACGCTCAGGGTTCGTCCTAGCCACAGATCTTTCACACCTACTACTGGCCCACCTCTCTGTAGTGCTGGACGGAAACTAGATTGTTACACGGGCCCCTAGGCTAAGTGGCAGGAGGAACAACAGACCAACATAACCTAACACTACATGACACAGACTATACAGACGTTTACAACACGGAGTTGGGGGAGATCCCCAGAGCAGCTTGACAAGAAACACTATACCCATACACTACACACTATCTATTACTCAACTTGATCGTCACCTTATTCTTGAGTTTTGCTCCAAATTTTGGTTGATTTTCAAAAATCATTGATTCTCAAAAAACAGAGTAAGGATATTGGGATCATTGATCATGATCCTGTGACGGTGAAACATGTTCACCGTCACAGCACGACACTTTGAGGATCTTCAGAGCTCCCATTATTTCCCTTCAATGGCAGAAAATTATCGTCCTTTGAGAATGAATTTGAACTGTTTCAATAAGTGTACGGCCCTTCTTAAAGTGACTGCTTTGAATCTTTTAATTTCACGATACAAACAACATGATCAACAGTAATACTTATGAAGGTAGTGGGCATGCTGAGGAAGTGATACTTTTTACAAGACCCTTTGAGGATGCAAAGAAAATAATTACACGATCGTTTATCAAAACTTTCTGAATTAATGGTGTCAATGGATTTACGAACGTTGATTTTATCAGTATACATAATTCTCATAAACACGTTCCAGTTCTCATTTAAATTAATGAGAATATTGTAGACATGCAATGCCTTGCCAATATCTAGACACTGAAAATGTAAACAAAATTATCATTAACTAAATTATCGTCAAACTAGAATAATGAATTTAAGTGCTTTTCACGTGGTAGGTTAAGAAACTAACCTTCAGTTAGAAAATTATTTAGAACAGAAACTCATGCCTGCGGTATAATGAAAGCGTCGAAGTTAATAGCTGTTAGCTGTCTGCTCTCAGCTGATGTCTAGGGAAAGTCTAAATACAACTGGTTGATGCAATGTAATATGTTTATAAATGAGCATCGTCAGAAAAACTTCTTGGAGGAGGTCGCAAATTGAAAATGACAATACAGTACAACATCTTTATAAAAGTTGGAAACGTAACGTTACGAAAACATGATTTCCTTGCAACAATTTGTCCCCATTAATAATATCACTAACAACTGCAAACTAGACACATTAGATTAAAAAAAAAAAATGGAAACAAACCAGACATTGGTTAATGTGTGCGTAATGGCAGAAGAACTGGTGACAATTCTTCCATCAAGCTGTCCAGCCAGATCCTTAAGGGTATCTCGTAAGGAAGTTCAAGGTTAGCAATGATTTACAACGTCATAGGTGACCGCTATCTGGCTCACAGTCAAGGAGTTCTTAGCGTCGACAGGAAGGACAGTTTCAAGGCAAACTGAATATACATAACTAGGAAAGGGGACTTTAGGAAAGGCAAAATAGCTCTTGGTTTCTCTTCACTTTCCCAGAAGAGATCGCCTGATCTGGTACAGACTGGTACAGCCTTTGGAGTTAGACCAAATGACTGTTCGGTTGTTCTAAGAGAGAGAGAGAGAAAGGGAATCACCAAGGCAGAGAACAATGATGATATCCAGCTCAGGACCCTAGGTTCGCCAAACCCATACTCACCAGATGTGAGTCCCTAGGGTGATATGTATGTCAAGAGAAAATTCTATTGCTAAAATCGATCCAAAATCTGCTATATTGCACTAAACTCACTAAAATTGCACTAAAATATATCTAATTCTCAAAAACATTTTTCAGAATTAGATGTCAAGCGACACAAGCGTAACATTTACAGAAACAGAAAAGGAACTGTAATTCAACTGAAATGCACTGAACATCAAACAGAGATCATTATGTTTTGGTAAACAAATAAATCGATGATTGAAGATAACTCAAGATATTTTAATTACGAATATTATAATCGTTTCATAAGAGTCAGGTACTTTAATTTTCTTTCAACCTTCATATTTATTGCAACATTTGATTATGTTTAATTACTTTATTTACATATCTGTGCTAAGGGTTTTGAGAGTGGGGGTGTGGGGGGTTAACTGTTAGCCTATTCAGGTGCTGAGATATGAATATAACATCATGGGAAACAGGGAAATCTGAGTGAACTTAACGAGCGATCACCGACTTCTCTTTCAAGGTTAGTGGGTTACAGAATTCGGTCAGACGGTTGTTTCTTTGCTCAGTTTTACTCCTCTCTCTCCAGCTTCTTTCTTTCGCCTCGAGGGATGTTTCTTAACCCACATTGACGCTGTAGGAGTGATGAAAGGTACAAGCGAAGAGTAAGACGTCATACTGCTGCTAATATTATTTGAGGCTAAGATAAATATTCAAACAGAGAACTATTTTTACAAGAATTGTTACAAGTAACTCTGTTTATTATATACAAGCATATAACTCGTTTTGGGGGTGGAGATATTTTAGTAGAAGGCGAGTTGCGGAACAGTCAAAAACCTAATTCTCTGTTAATGCGTTGCGAAAGCGATATAGATCCTTTTTAGCTTTTCGGAGAATTATGGTTCCTGTATTAATGTATTCTCAAAGAGAAAAAAGTAGACGTTTAGCTCGAGAATCAAAACTGAAAGTTTCTTTAACGGTGGTGCTACTGTAGTTTTTTTTTTAAATACTATATAACTTTTTAAACATAGATTTTAAATAAAACCCTTCACCCTGCAGTATTACGCTATAGGTAAAATATTTTTCATGAGCATAATGAGTCTCTAACATTGCCTATAACAGCTAATTCATAGGTTTCTAATAATTAATCAACACTTTCTCGACAATATCTCTTAACAGATAACAGTACCCTCTATTAGCTCAGCCCTTGTGGGTAGCACAGTTGATATAATTATCGTCCTACCCACACCACACACTATATAAAGTTAAAAAACAGTTCTTTATTCACACCGGTGATAAGGTGCTTCATAACTATCAGGAGAATTTCATTGGGTTCTTGCTGACCCACTCTTGTACTGCTTTTTGAATTAGTGCACTCATGAAGTAGTCGCTTTATGGTCTAGGACAGTGGTTCCAAAACTACTGAGATCTACGGATCCCTTAAAAAATCAAAAAAAAAAAAAAAAATGCGGACCCTATATATATATGCATATGTTTCTCTGCGTGTGTATATACGCATGAACACTGGGTTTTCTGAAAAGAAAATTATTCAAAGTTTTTATATTTAAAACAACTCAACGTTAGTCTTATTTTTACATAACTATATAACAATAACTTTATTTATCATCGATTTCTATACATAGAACGAATAATTTGACCTATTCCAGAGGGTCCGTTTCGGGGACCCTCTGGAACTGGTCTACGGATCCCCAGGGGTCCGCAGACCTCACTTTGGGAAACGCTGGTCTAGGAAATCACCACCTGTTTTAGTTTCACATCGTACATGCATCAACTCGATGTTTCTTAAGCTCATCTATAAATGGATGATAGGTTCAATTGCGTAACAATAACTGAATCCCAGCTCGTTATAGACAAATCCAAAGTTCATATTGCAAAGATTCAGTATGATTGTTCCGAAGTTCAGTTCATATTGGAAAGGGTCAGCATGAACAGATCCGAAGTTCATATTGAGTTGCTCACTCAAGTATTTTATCTGAATGCACTGGTTGTCACTAATGAAGCTTTCAACAGCAGTAATGTTGTCAGGCTCGACAACACAATTAGCCTGGCCAGGTTGAGCAGACTCGCCGACACTATGGACTCCAATTTTAAACTTTTGGTCTCATTCACACATTCTCTTTTGTGACAAAAATTCTCACCACACACACACACTAACTGTCTTCGACGAATTTCAATGCTTTTACCTTTTCTGAGTTCAAATAATTATATAACTGATCTCATCTCCACTTTGGTTTAAAGTTACACACACGATGCCACTTTGAATGGCGTAGCTGTAGAATACACGCTGTGAAACAGGTGACAGTTGTACTCAGTGTATTAACCAATGCAAATAACTTCCTACATAAATTATTTCACATTAATCGCTCGCACAGTTGCAAATGATGCTCTGCTTTTGCTGTTTTCATTTGAACCAGTCTCGTATTAAGCGTTCAAAATACAGTAGTAAAGCGTTTAGAAGCATTAGCGATTAAGGCCATATTGCTCCGTGTATATTGTCTAAATTGCGCGCGCGTGTGTGTGTATGTGTTCTGAGTTCGATTTTCTGTTTGCTGGATGAAAAACCCGAGTTTCCAGGAGAAAAAACCATGCAACCCTCGCCTGAGACCGACTCAGCCACGTTGTGAAAAAGGCCCATAAAAATTCCTCCCGTCATCGATGAGACTCGAACTCAGGTCTTTTCCACTCGCCGTGGTGAGGACGGCGATCCTACCAACTGTGCTGCCCACGAGGGTCAAAATACAGTCAACAGAATATTTTTTTACTATGTATGATTATGCAATTGGGATGAAAAACTAAATTTTTACGCAGTTGCAGATATATCTCCAATTTTAGTATATTAAATGTATTAATAAACTAAATAAGAATTCACTTCATTTATAAACTATGACTATGGCTTCTGTATTCAGTATTCATGATTAAAGGACTTGCTTGCTCATAAATCAGATTAAGTTATTTTAAGACTTTTCAGACAATTAATTCTTTCGGTTATTGAGGTTAGTGAGGGTGTACGGATAATATATCTATCTCCAATATCTTTTTTTCAAACAAAGAAGAATACAGATAAATTATATTTAATTTCGCATTTTTATTCCAAAAATTCCGTCATACTGACTGGTAACAACTTTGTATTAGAATTCAAAACTGCCCAGGCGAAAGAAGTCACACAATTTACACAGACTAAAAAAATAAAATAATGTTATATATAAGGTTACCCGAGGACAACCTCATTCACCCATCTGTATTATATACACAAATTGCGTGTACCCTCTGGTCGATTTGCCTGTTTTGCTATACAAAAAACCCCAGGTTGCGGGGAAAAGAAAACCTCAGGTTAGTCGCCTGAGATCGACTAACTCAGCCACGGAGAAAAAAGCACATAAAATTTCCTCACATCATTAGCAGGATTCGAACCCAGTGAGGGGGACACAGTGATTAAACCATGTACTAACCACGAGGACAATTTACAGATATAATAAAATGGTTTCTCAGTGTCCTTGCTATCTTGGAGCAAAAAAAAAAAAAAAAAAAAAAAAAAGAAAGAAAGAAAAGAAAAATAAATCATAATAATGATAATAAGATTCTTTATTAACATAAATTGTATACATTAGTGATTCCTTACACAGAAAGCCAAAGGAATCTTACAATACTTTGTTCATACAAGTGAACAAATAGATATACAGAGTTAAACTACATTGAGAATTTACATAAAATAAAGAATAAAGATTAAAATAATAATAGTAATAATATTAATCTTCTCTATATAAGAGCAATAATAATAATATAATACCGAAGCAGAGGCCTAACAGAACTTTGTGGGGAGTCACAGACCACCTGAATCGGCACATAATGCCGCATTATCTCGACGGCAATGGTGCAACACTGGAGGCTATCCACGAACCTCAGGCAGTACTAGCGACTCCAACCTACAAGCTGTACTGGAACCGCGCCGTAATAACGGATAGGACAATCCCGCACAACTGACGGGACATAACCTTTGGGGACCAGAAGGAAAAGGCTACCTATCTGATTGACATAGCGATACCCAACACTGCCAACCTGCTGAAAACCCATGAGGAAAATCAGGGAGTACACGAGCCTGAGACAGGAGATCAAAGAGATGTGGCATATGCAACAAGTAACGACTGTCCCGATGATCGCCTCAACCACGTGTATGGTGCCGAAGACCCTACATAGCAGCAATAGGTCTCCCAGCGAACACCTACAAGGAACTCCAGAAAGTCTCAATCCTGAACACCTGTAGGACAGTCAAAGAGTTCCTCGATCAACAGTAACACCGGACATAACAACAACCACTCTGTGTACTTGGTAGCAATACCCGTCACGAGGTGAAACCCCCAATCAGGGAGAAATAATATAAGAGCAGCAATTAAAATAATAATAATGTAATAGTAATTAAAACGAAAAAGGACTACATTTTGAGCAGAACATGAAGTAACATCGGCTAACTAGGACCGTAATAATTTTCCTTTACAAACAGAACGACAGGCCAAGATGCCATTGCGATATGCCTTGTCAATAGATCACAGATCGATGTCGAACGAGTTGATAGTGTCCAGAGTCACATTTGGGAAATGTCTTTTGATATTCTGTAACCTCTGGTACCTTAAGCACAAGGAGGGGACACTGCGGAGATTTCTGCCTGGGAAACGCCAACCAATCGTGTTCCAGATGTTGATGTGATCATGCATAGCCGAGCACCGATGAAGGAATGCCTTTATTTTTAGCACATGGGCTCTGTGGACTCTGGGTGTGTATTGCAGGTTGGAGCAAAGTGCAGTTTTACACTGGTGTGGAAAATTTAAGGACCAGTCAGGTTTTCACCTTTTGTTTCTCATAGGAGTGGTCTGGATATGGGAAAAGCATATCAAAGGAACCTCGTGAGGTAGAGAAATGATGAAGGAAAGAAAACCGACACAACAACGAAAACAAAACGGTACATAGGGATTTTATTGAAAAATGGCAGCATAGCACTGGTTGCCATGATGCAGATGCATCATTGCCAAAGATGGAACAAAGGGAAGAGGTGGTCCTCAGTAAGAGATATGGCCACCCCTAATGTCGATGCAGGCTTTGCATGGCCTGTCCATACTTAGAAAAATGCTGTTGACAAGTTATTGCGGTAACATCGTCCATTCCTCTGTCAGCGCCATTTCAGTTGGTGAACATTTTCTGGTGGGTGAGGACATGCCACAAGGGGTCTCCCCAGAGCGTCCCATATATGTTCGATGGGATTTAGGTTGGTGGAACTGGCAGGCCAATCCATACGAACAATGTCTTCACTTTCCAAAAGCATATCAACAGCTGCAGTTTGATGAGGTGTGGCGTTATCATCCATAAACACGAACTCGGTGCCAGTTTTGTACCGTGTGCCAACCTCTCACCAGATTAGCCGACGTCCAGAATCGCTGCTGAGACTGAATCTACTCTCATCAGTAAAGAGTACCTTACCCTATTGCGCTGCTGTCCAGTCCTTGTGTTCGATGCACCACTCTAAACGGTATCTCCGATGGGCAGGTGTTAAAGGGTCACAGCCTACTGGCCGTCGGGCAAACAGTCCACCTTTGTGGAGTCGCATGGCCACAGTAAACCGCGATGTTCTGCGTCCTGTGCAGTTGTTTTGTTTGCAATGGATACCGCTGTCTGGTGTCGGTCCCTCTTGGCCAGTGGGAGTATATAGCGGTCCTCATTGGACGTTGCTTTTCGTGGACGACCATCACTGGTCCTTCGAACAGCTGTACTTCTCGTTCTGAAGACCGACCACGCACGTGAGACGATGCTATGGGCTGTACCGAACTCTGTAGCCACATTCCTCGCACTTCGATCATCCTCGAGCTTCTCAATTATTCAACCCCGGTTAAAGTCATCCAGATATTGTCTACTGGCCATTTCGTTGTCTGTAGCATTGTATGAAACCAATCGAACGTCTGTCACAATCGTGCTCACCATTCGGTAATTATCACTTAACTGCTGAACTGCTGCTTTTATCTGGCTATGTGAGCCCTCTCATCACGATTCAAATTTTTACATGTGCAGCAGCTTTCTACTTAACGGCCGCAGTTATGCAAATCACCACAGGCTGTTTCGTTTTATTTTGTGGTCGTAACCTTTAGAAATAGTGTTGGTCCTTAAGTTTTGTACACCAATATAGATGTCGTGTTGATTTGGTGAGATTACAAGTTGGCCCACTTCATCACCCATAATTGAAGGCCCCATAGTTTCCTGGGGCTAGTGGGTGGCGCGACAGATCAAACTTCCACGGCATAGGAGAGCACACTACAGAAGAAAGTTGCGAGGTATTTCCTGATTATTTGTTTATTATGAATTTTGCACAGATCTATTTTCATTCCCCAGAAATCTTTCAAGGCTTTGGAATACTGAGCTTGGATTTGTTGTTTATAGGTGAGGTTGGCATCAAAGATTACTCATAGAAATTTGACATTGTCTTTAGGAGTCAGAACATTTCCTACCAATTCCGGAAAAATCGTTACGGCAGTCAGTATAAAAGCACAGAGTTATGCACGCCACACGTTCGAATCCGCGTGATACCATGAAGTGCGGTTTTATTTTCAAATTTCTCTGGCACAATGTGACCATCGTTGAGTATGTAATAATTTATTTGTTATTATTACTAGCCTTTTTTTTTCTTCACAAATTATATTTCATAATGAAATACCATTGCAGATCCTCCTGTATTTTTCTAATTTATTTTACTTTGTCAGAATTAATTATCTGATACTCTACATTTTAATATTCTTATATTATTCAAATTATATTCAAATCAATTGAAATTCACTCCAATGCATGTGATACTTTTATCATAATATCGATATAACTGTACGTCTCCTGTTATTGTCCCCACTCTCGACTGTTAGAGATATTGGATAAGGTGAGTCTGCAAGGTTGTCGGACAGAGGACAATTGTTTCACTTGCAAAAACATGTGAACAGCATCACCAAATAGGACTACAGAATGAAAGTATTCATCAGGAATTATGTTCCCGATTTTATTTCTGACAAGCTCTCGCTGTGTTACACTCACTGCTGATAAGGCCGCTGCTGGATTATGCGTAACTGACTTGCAATATCCACCACATAACATTAGGCAACGACACAGAAGCTTTGTGAAGCTTCAGCCGTATGTTACTATAAGAAATAAATGTATCAAAATCGAGGCCACTTTGATCTACGAAAATCGTTCTCGCTCACGTATTGCAAAACAAGAAGTGCTTATAATGATTTGTGATTAATTTGTAGACTTCTTAATGACAAAATAAATTGCCTGCATTTCTTAGGAATGTAAACTTTAATGCTACCTGTGGTGGCATGAGACGTTGCTTTATATTTCCATCTTTAGCTCACATAATGAGCAAAGATCCTTTTAGTCCGATCACTAAAATGCTGTGGAAGGAAAATAACACGCACATAGATATTAATGAGGACTTTGTGTTATTTAAAGCATATTAAACCGAGAACCTCCTTTTTATTGTGAAGCTTCAATTCTTCCCTATTCCTTCCCTTCCTCCAAATGTGATCAGACTATTTTAAACTACAGAAGGTTTGACTGAAGGCACTGCCTAACTGATACTTTTTTGGAATGAGATTTCTATTACTTTCTATCTATTTTTACGTCTAGTCACATCTTGTAGACAAAGGTGTGGCTAGACAATTGCAGTATTTGCTTTTGTTTCCTTCAATTAGTTTCCTTGTGCAGCTTTACACGAAGCCATTGTCTTCTACCACAATCGGAAGCATTTCTGAGACTCATTCGCTGATGTCGATTTCAGTGTCCTAGATTTCCTTCAAAAATCCAAAATATATTCCTTTCAGCACATCTTTGATACTTTGGAATAGAAAGAAGTAGTGAGATGGCTCCAAATCGCATGAACGTTATTTCACCTGAAAATCAGGTCTTCCGCCAAAAATTGCTTCAATAACGCAATATGACCCGGAGCGTTTCTGACTTAAAGCACAATTTAAATCTCAACACAAACTTACGAATTTATATTCGGCCCGTTATTTGATTGACATATACATGTATTCCTTCTTCAAAAAAATTATTCTCTTCCACAGCATTTTGACTTCATCAACCGAATTGCAATGACATCCTTTTAAAATGTTTTTTTTTTTTTTTTCTTCACGGGCCAAAAACATGAAAGTCATATGATGAGAAATCTGAACTGTTCGCAAATACTCTATACATCTTTTGAAGCAAAGCCTGAATTAGAGTATCAACGTTGGGGGTGAAAGTGAAACAGAATAATTCCTTCTGTCAGTTGCCCTGAGAGGCTTTTTTAAAGTCTAAAAAGAGTATAGTGAATAGAAGAAAACAGATACCGTAACTTTTGTAGCATAAACATGGGATCGACCTTTTTTCTTAAATCATCTATTCTGTCTCAGTGTATTTTCAGAGTGCAGGAGTCTTAAACCTCGAAAAGGGTTAGGACTCCTGCTTTACAACATAATGCTTACTTCACTGGCTTGCAATGTTTCCATCAAACGTGATGGATTCATGCTGTTCATCGATATACTGGTTCAGCCATCATCAAACAGAATTGAGATTCGTCGGACCAGACACAATTGACCAGCTTTGTAGTACCCAGTTCATTCATGGCGCTCGATAGTTCGTAACGTTGCAGATTGATCCTCATGGTTCAAACCAGCATGGGAATTGAGATAAGGCATGTGAGAACTGAGATTAAAAAGTTAGTGGTACTAAATTTTCAGTGGAACAAAAAAAAAAAAAAAAAAGAAGAAGTTTAATATGTATATTCAGCATATGTATGACCAAAACACAATTAAAATAATCAAGTTCCTTTACTGCTTGCAGTAATTTATATAAATTGTTGCTGAGCAATAATCATTTAAATTTGTTGTGGTACTTATTCCAACTCATTTTTATTAAGCAAAAATATCTATTTCAGAATACACGAGATAGAGAAAAATAAACGTAATAATGTTATTAAGTTTATGACAATGTTCATATGACAGTTCACATGAAAGAATATGACAATGTTCATAAAATGTGCCCATTAATTTTTTTACAGAATGTAAGATGAAACAATATTAGTGGTTAAAGTGTACTGTATTTGTACTAACATCGAATTTATTAATCTGCATTTCGCTTGTATCATCTAGTTTCTAATAAGTAGTACGCCTCTACTTAGAGAGCCATTTACAAGTTACGTAAAGTGATTTTTTTATATTTTTGAACGGCTCCTGAAATTCTTCGTAATACTATCTTTCACTTCCTCCTCATTATTGCGAAACGAATACTGTACTCTAATTTAGTCACATTATTACACCTCTTTAAACAAACACGTACATGTATTTAACATCTATTTTGCCAACCTCTGAAAGACATTTTTATGGAAATTGTTGAGAAAATTTTAAAACAACCAATTTTTTTCACGAATACGTTTTTGCATAATATTAGTGTTAAAATAATAATTTGCAATAAAATAATTAAAATAATTTCTAGCTGATGCGAATTTAAAGAACTTAAAAGAATATTTGTGATATAAGCATACGAACTGTGAAGGAAAAAATATTAAATTTAAAAAAATACAGGGGATATTCAGGGATATTCATGTGTTGTTGTGGCGGATCCCAGGGTTCCCCCCATAAGCCGCTATTGTACTTCTTGTGTTGAAGCTTATGCCAAAACCGGCCAATTGTATGTAGTGTGTTGGACGTGTAAGCGTTATGATGTGTTCTGTTGTTATGTTATCGGCCGGTACCTGGCTCTTAGCAGGTAAGAAGCAGTAACACCTGGTCACTACGTCTCATCCCCCATCCCCGCCACGTGGAGGCAGCCAGGATCAATTATCTCCTGCTGGGCAAGCCCAGGGCATAACACCTGAGAGTGCCCGAAAAAGAGAATGAAGTGGAAAAAGAGGAATACAGAGGGAGAAGTTTGGGATCTGGGGAGGTAAATTGATAGAAAATAGAGGAGAATCAACAGAGGGACTCTCCAATAATTAGAAGTGAGAAGAAGTAAAGCAAGAATAAAGTAGGAAGAAGTGGAGAAGTGGACTAACTTCTCTAACCATGGAGATCTATCTCATGGAAAATCCCATCCTAGGAACTAGGATCAGCAAAACATCTTAATTTACAGTTTGCCTAACCCCTTGTAGGCAGAACTTCTTCAGTTGTTTTTTTTTTTTTTTTGATTTGGTAGTTGTTGGCGCATCGGCTTCTGTGGCCATATTGCACCTCCCAAGGTTTTTGCAGTACTTTGATCCAAGCCCGAGGCGGGAATCGAACCCGCGACCTTGGGGTTGCCGGGCAGGTACTTTACCTTCAGTTGTTGAAGAAATAATTGATCTTCTAACAAAAAACACAGTGAAAGCAAATTCCACGAATTCTGAAAAGCTCCACAGAAAGACACTATGTGCAATATGTACAATATCCTCTTTTTCAGGAACACAGCAGAATATACACTATGTACAGATTCGTCCAATGTAATGCCAGGGTAATGCCATAACCTGGCCCAATAAATAAAATGTTTCAGGGTTAACGCAAAAGTAATATACATGTCCAAATCCTAGATGAGATCACATTAGGCAGGGTAAAAAAAAATACAGGCAGGTTAAAAAATATAGGCAGGTTAAAAAAATACATGGACATGTGGACATGTGTTTTTGTAATGGGCGGCACCTAGAACGTCAGTTCATCTCCGCCTCATATCTCTGTGAAGAACAGTACCACTGTAGAAGGGCCAGAAATAAGTAGTGTATGTTTGTGTTTATTCTGTGTGTGTTCTGTTGTTGTGTTCTGACCGCTTGGCTACCCAGAATCATCAGTCACCTGGACAGATGATTCTGGGTACTCGTCCACACCACGGGAAGGTGGGCCAGTTTCAATAGAGCTTGCACTGTCTCAATTCGAGATTCTGACCCACCTGATGTTGGCAAAAGATGGGCCAGATTCCTCTGGGGGCCCACTCCAGAGGAGAGAAAAAAAAAAAAAAAAAAAAAGAATTTCCCCGTGGTGTTAAAAAAAAAAAAAATATATATATATACATATATATATATATATAAAAAAAATAAATAAATAAAATAATAATAATAATAAAAAAATAATAAAAATAAATAAATAAATAAAAAAAATAAATAAAAATAAATAAATAAATAATAAAAAAAAAATAAATAATAATAATAAATAAATAATAATAAATAAAATAATATAAAATAATAATAATAATAAATAAATAAATAATAAATAAAATAATAATAATAATAAAAAAAATAATAATAATAAATAAAATAATAATAATAAAAAAAAAATAATAATAATAAATAAAATAATATAAAATAATAATAATAATAATAAATAAATAATAAATAAAATAATAATAATAATAAAAAAAATAATAATAATAAAAAAAAATAATAAAAATAAATAAATAAATAAATAAAAAATTTAGGCAATGTTGCTCCCTATTGAGCAGCTCCACCAGCCAAAGGAGTAGAATTATTCGTAGCCGTATAACTAATTCTTCTTGTGAAAACATCAGATGCAAACTGCTGAAGAGCAACATAAGAATTCTTGTCTCCCACCAGCAAAGTTTCATGCCCATGAGAGAGTGTAGAAACTGATGAACGAAGAACATCTCTAAAGTCATTATACAGCGGACATTCAAATAAAATGTGGCTCCAATTTTCATTTTCCCGCATTGACAAGCTTCCGTTTTAGAAAGACCAAAACGACATAGTTTTTCGTTAAGAGATCCATGTCCCGTTAAGAGGAAGGATGTATATAAGTCTAAAGAGAACCAAGCAGGTTTCTGCTTTACACAAAAGGTCACCTCAGGGAAAAAAGTCCTAGTAACAGATCCGACAGATGACGTATCCCAGCGGGTCTGCCACAGATTTATCATTTCATTCCACAAACGATTACGTTCTTGCTTAATATCTGAATTAATATTCAGAACCAAACCCATAAATTCAGTTGATAGTTGGGTTTTTAACCTATAACAAAGACCTCTGTAAGCTACGTGAAGGTCCAATGGCAATACACCTGCAAGAACCTGCAGTGCAGAAGTTGAAACAGTTCGACAAGCTCTTAACATACATAATAATATTGTGCGTTGCATAGTAGCCAACTTAAATCGAAATTTAACAGTTCTACGCCTGTGAAACCATACACCTGCAGCATAAGTAGCCATAGGAAGGAATACGGCGTTATAATAGATTCTCATGGTACGTCTAGAAAGTCCGTCTAGGAAGGAATACGGCGTTATAATAGATTCTCATGGTACGTCTAGAAAGTCCCCAGTCTGAACGAGAAATTTTTACAATAGCACCAGTGAATCTTCTGATCTTTGTTGTTACATTATTTAAATGAGAGACAAAATTAAGCTTTGAGTCGATTGTAGTCCCAAGTAATTTAGTTTCAGAGACAAGTGGAATCCTGTTATTATTAATCTTCACTAAAGGGGGTCGTTGAGGGTTTAAATGTGATCCAAAGATCATCATTTTAGTCTTGGACGAACTTATTGTCAATTTATTATCCACTGTCCATTGGAATAAATTTTGTAAGACATCATTGGCATTACTTTCGCGATAGCAGATCTAGATGAACCATGAATTAAGATAGTAAGATCGTCGGCATAAGCGATGATTTTGGTACCACTGAAACTACGGGAAATCCAATCCTGCAATACCATATTCCATATAAGAGGCCCTAGGATAGACCCCTGGGGACACCCTCGTGAAACTTCTCTAGACACCTCCTGAAATTTAGATTTCACTAAAATGTGACGATTACTGAAATAGCTTGTAAATAGGTGGTATAGTTGCTGAGAGCATCCAGCTGATCGTAACCGTTCGAGAGCACTCTGCCACCATAGAGTCAAAAGCGCCCTCGAAATCAACAAAGGTAGCTAACATGTACTTTGATGTTGAACTCTCAATGCTGCCAGCAAATTCAACAAGTGCATCTTCACAGGACTTCCCTAGACAGAACCCGTATTGATTAGAGGACACCATATTTTTCGCCTGAAGAAGATCAGTAACACGCAGAGTCATTAGACGTTCTAGAAACTTCCCAAGATTTGGCAATAGGCCTATAAGCTCTGGGATTTAATGCTGGTTTATCTGGTTTTTTAATCAGTTTTAAAAGCGCAATTTTCCACATATCAGGAAAGAGACCTTCTTGGAGACATTTGTTAAAAAGTAAAAGCAGTACTTGTGGACGCAATTTGAAAAATCGCAAAATAAATGTATTTTCAACCAGGTCTATCCCTGGACATTTCTTAATATTAATCTTTTTAGCAACAGCGGTTAACTCATCAATGGTAAATTCTTCTGTCTGAATATTGGTGGTATAAAGCGAATTTGCAACTCGAATATTTGAATGCACAACAGAATCAGTAATTATATCATCCACCGGGAATAGTCTGTCAAGAATAACATTAACTGTATTCATCCAATCAGTGGTCTCCAGAAAATCTTCTTTCACAGTGCCGTATACATCTAAAGAGTGAATCTTATTACGAGCTATCTTATAAATAAGACCCCAAGGATTATCATTACCAGCAGTGTGAACAAACCCCTTCCATGTTTCCCGCTTACGTGTGGCAATAGCCTTTACATAACGTTGTTTGAGTGAAATATATTGAGAGTAAAAATAAGCTACTTCATCAGAGTGCCAATCCCTACGTCGACGCTGATATTTTCGACGGGCTAGATGTACCTTTTTCCTTAAAGAAGACAATTCTGAGGTCCACGAGGAACAGATCTTTAATCTAATCTTTTTCTTGCTGGCCGATTTGTATGAGGCCTTAAGTAATGACTGGCGTAATAAGGAAGCAATTCCAGCAGCCGTAAAAGAGTGAAGAGACGAAAAGTCTTGTTCAGGGAAATCTGCAGAAATGGAGGAGTCAAATAATTCCCAGTTTATATGATTTATGGAAAATCTAACTAAAGCTGGCTGTAGTAGAAATTGATCTCCAGGTTTAGAAAAATCAGTAACAACAAAAAATAGAACCCGATGATCACTTGTTGTCCAATCAGTAATCACCATCCAATCACGAACAACTGCTTTAAAATGAAAATTAGTTAATGTCACATCAATATTTGATTCTCCAACAGAGCTGGAAAAAGTTGTTACTACTTGAGGTAGGTTTATTACATTTAAGCTGTTATTAATAATAAATTCCTCCAACATATGACCACGACGATCGCTTCCATTACTGAACCAGAGTGGAGATTTAGCATTTACGTCAGAAGTTATGACATTCTGTGGACCCAAGAAATTTAAAGTTGTTTCTAGATAATTCAAGGATAAATTAAAATCTTCTGAGGAAGGACAATATAGAGAAATTAAATAAAAATTCGAATTCAAATATGTAACCAAAATACAAGTAGCTGTTCTATTGTATAAACCATTGATTATAGTGATATCAAGCTGATTATTTAACACCACAATACATGTTTTAAGTTCCTCAGAGACCGGTTGAATTATACGGGCAGTGAGTGGAAATCCCGTTACCTTTGGAGTATATCCAGGTTGCACTTTAACAGTATAAGGCTCTTGAATTGCAATAATATCAATAGCATTTTGCTCAGCAGACACTCGAATTTCGTCCGATACTGCCCTAGAACGCTGACCGTTAATCTGCATAATCCTAATACCAGCAAGCAAAGACGCAGGAGAATCAGCAAGAACATCATTATCTCCAATAACAGATCCACCTCCGGGAATAAAACTTTTATTATAACTATTATTCATTGGCGGTCCTTAATCGTGCCGTCTGTAATGCCCGTAAGTACTCGGGACATGTGTCGTCCCTAACCGAGTGCTGATATTCCTTCCTACGTCTCTTACAGTTGATACAACTAGGTGGCTCTTCCTTAAATGGAAACTCATTAAATACGTGCCCACTTCGAGCACAATGTCCACAAGACGGGGACTCATGCGAACAATATTGGGTAGTATGTCCATACCCAAGACACAGAAAACATTTAGTGACTATCGTATAAGGACGGTGCTTATGAGAACTCCAAGTCAAAAACAACCTGTCCAGGGAGGACACATATTTATAAATTTTAGGTGAGAAGCTAACAACCCAATGAACTAGCGATGACGACCTGGCCTGAGTAGTAAATCGAAAAACTGTTTGTTGCTTCACTTCTTCCAATGTGAAACCGTAATCTATCAAGTTCTTGTTATAGAGATTATCCACAATATCGTTCTTTGAAAGATCCAGTTGGACATCATAAATTATGACTGATGGATTACCTTTACGAGGAACGCCAGTGATCACTCCAGCTTCGGAAAACACCGCCGTAGAAGTTAAGCAGTCCAAATCTGATTTCGTAGCTGTTTCCACAACCACTCCTCGATTGCGAATAAGTCGCAAAGATTTCACTTTTACATTCTTCAAATCATTTTTAAGAGTTGTAGTAACTACATTTTTCACATCAGAACTTGTTTTCAAGTCACTAGTATCTGAAGCTCTAATTATTATAACATTATTAGATGATTTAATAATATCACTAGAAGAAACACCCTTCTCAATAGTACCCCTCACAGTATCAGCATAGGTACGCACAGGCTCTTGTGTATGTAACCTATCCGTCAGAAACTCATCCGTATCTACATCTGACTTTTGTATGTTCTTCCCTTCATCCTGTTCAATGTGTTTACCAGAGACCACAGATAAAGTTTTTAACACTGTTTGTAGCAATTGGGCTCTTTTATCAATTTCCTCATTAATGGCTTTTAATCTCTCATTTTCTATCAATAATGCAGTTGTTACAGTCTCCAAATTACACCATTTGTCCATAATGATATCCCCATTTTTTTTAGTCACCTTATTAGCCTCTCCGAAAAGAAAACTTGTGATATCTTTTCGCATTTTAGAAATGACCGCGTATACAGAGGAGGCACCTTGAATATTATCGCACTCATCAGTTATTATATTCGCATAATTTTCACATTCGTCAGTCATTGTACTTGAATCAGTATTCAAAATAGGGGTGGGAATAGACCCAATCCCCTCCACTTCAATTAACTCACCACCTGTGCTCTGCTCTCGTACCAACTGAGCCGCGGGTCTTAATTGCTCGTGACCAATACTTTTAGAATATACGAACTCACCTAACCTTCGTATATCGCCATGAGATTGAGGAATTTTAGGTGGGAGTAGGGGTGAAGTATCCTCTCCCTCCTCACTGGATCTGTCTAAAGATCGTTTACCATTAGGATTTCTATCTTCCATAATTCTTTAACATCAAAAACTCACAAATAGATTAATATTAGTAGTATTAAATAAGCAACTTCCAAATGTATTAGTAATAACAACTACAGTATTTCAATAATTCCAACTTCTAAATCCTGTGTTCTTGAACTGTTCCTTTTAGGTTCAAAGCAACACTATTATTTGTACTTACAGTAACTTTCTTGATCTATCAGCAAAAAAATAAGAAACGTGATTTACGTTTCCCGCCAAAACTACGGATCCGCCGACGCCGATCGTTACCACATGGCAGCCATATTGGCTCTGCCAATGTGGTAAACCACACTCACTTAACCAGATAGCTGTATTTGTATCACAAAAGCTTAATATTAATAGTTTCACCTCGAAACTATTAATCACACCTAAGGAAATTCTTCCACAGTCAAATCACTCAAAATTAGAACCCGTTTGATCACAATAAACTGAAAATACGATCGACAATCCGTATGTCACAGTGCTTCTCATTCAGCTGTTACGCTCTTCCAATACATGAGAAAAATTACAGATAAATCTAATCATAAAAGAATGTACTTGTGAAAATGTGTGTATACTGGAATATAACACAAAAAGAAATGAGTCGTTCTCATGGCCAACTCTTATTGCAAACTTAAAGCAGAAGGCGAGATAAATATGATTTAGGACCGTTAAAAAAATACTGAGTACAGAGTACAGAGTATTTTTTGGGTCTAACGGCACCAGGGATTTACCCCATCTCCGCGTATGTTCTTTGTATCGAGGACAGTACGCTGTCAAGGCCAGAGGTTTAAAAGTGTGTGGATCATGTATTGTGTAATATGTTGTGCCCCTTGTTCCTCTGGCTTGTTAGCCGCCAGGCCCCAGATGGGACCTGTCGTTTACGTACTCCGCCACGTGGAGGCTAGCCAGGTGTTCCCTTAAAGTTTGCTTTGGCAGGTCCTACCACCTATTTTCCTGAGATTTCAGTGGCTAGGACCTTAAAAAAAAAAAAAAAAAAAAACTTCTTTTCTTTTGGGCACAGATGGTACATTACACGCAACTTAGAGGGGCTATAAGGGATAAGCGCTGGAGGTAATAATATTTCCTAACAGGTCGGGCATGAATTTTGGTGTTTTAAATTTGGACGTGTGGGGCAGGCGCTGTTGTAAAGAGAAAGAGATGGGAGGGGAAGTGTAAAGTGTAAAGTGTATTCGTGTCAAACGGCACCAGGGGTTTTCCCCCATCTCCGCGTAGTATACATTGTCATGTGAAACAGAACACTGTTGAGGCCAGAGATTTAAAAGTGTGTGGATATTGTACATGTGTACTGTCGTGTACCGTTGTTCATCTGGTCATTTAGCCGCTGGACCCCTACTGAGGCCCAACATTGCCCACACTTGGCCCCGTGGAGGCAGACCAGGTACACCAGTTTTACAATTATTTACTCTGGCAGGCCCTGCCACCTAATTTCCTGAGATTTCAGTGGCTAGGACCTATGTAAAGAAAAAAAAAAAAAAAAAAATGGGGTAGACGCTAGAGGTTTAGGTAAGGCCGAGATAGGTTTTAAATGAAGGTTAGGTTAATTTTTTACATTGAAATTTAGCAGCATGCAGTGGGACATTCACGGTCGGTAAAGGTAGAGTGGGGGAAGACTGAAGATTGGGGGGAACAGGTAGAAGTATGGGAACGAAAGAGAAGGCGATCCCAGGAGTGTCAGTGGAGCAAGCCCCACCAGGGAGGAAAGGGGGGACAGGGGGGATGAGACAGAGGCCTATCTCTTCCCCTTCCCTGCCTAGGGATGGGGTTTTAAAAGTGAACTGGGCAAAGGTGCCCAGTTCAGAACGCCAGGCGGCGTGCTGCAGCAGAGCTGCTGTGGTCATGTGGTCCAGTCATTGCGTCGCACATGGGAGAAAGAGTCCCGTCCAGAGAGAGATCATTGTCTAGTAGGAGTCCGCATATATGGTGTCGGATCGTCTATCATTTGCAATGGATGTTCAATCCTAGGAGACAGGGAGAGTGAGGTCCCACCATAACGGCCATAGTCTGGTTCAGTTTGGATGCTCATCTGCAGGGAGCCCTGGGCTAATGGCGTGCATTATTGATTGCAATTTGTGTTCTCCTTCTTGCAAATAAGTCTTGTGCAAATTTGGCGAGCGCACTATATTCATCGAAGCTGTCCAGGAGATGGTGTTCCTGGTCCTGAGGTAAGTAAGTTAGTCTGGTGATTAAGATTCCACGTAGGTCGTCGTACAGTGGACATTGGTGCATCAAATGTTGCCAGCTCTCGCGTTCCCCGCATGGACAATGTGGGTCCTCCACAAGCCGAAAGGCTGCAAGTTTTTCATTAAAAGGTCCGTGACCCGTCAGGAAGTAAGTGGAGTGCAGTCCTGGGTGGAGCCAAGGCGGTGATTTAGGGTACACTTTGTGTATTTCCGGAAGAAATTGCCTTGTCACTTCTCCTTTGGTGCTGTTTGTCCAGCGGGTTTGCCATTCTTGCTTTAGATGCCCTAATAATCGGGTTTTTTCTGTCTTTCTGTCATTTGTAAGTTCGATGGTGTACCCCATGAATGTGACGGGCATCCCTTTAGATAGGTAGTATGACAGGCCACACCTGACAATCTCCAGGTCCAGCGGGAGAACCCCCGCCAGCACCTGGAGGGCATGCGTACTGACAGTCCTGCATGCGCGGGTTATTGTTAGAAGGATTGATCTCTGGATTGAATCAAGAATTCTTTTATTTACGGCCATGGCTGTCTTGTGGAACCAGATTGGAGCAGCATATGAGATTGCTGGTATAAATGTAGCCTTATAGTAGAGAGAGAGTGTTCGCTTTTTCAGGCCCCAGTCACGCCTTGTAACACGGGCTACCAGTGCAGAGTAGTTTCTAATTTTTATTCTTAGTTGCTTGAGATGAGGTTGGAAGGAGAGATTGTTGTCAAGGATGACACCTAGATATTTCATTTGGGTGGTAAACTTTATCGTTTTTCCTTTTATTTTAATTTGCGGGGGTCTTCTGATATTTAATGATCCTTTGAGAAGGATCGACGTTGTTTTTGTCGGTTCAATTTGTAGGAAGTTTTCTTCCGCCCATTGTTGTAGGATCTCTAGGGCATGGTTTGCCTGTATCTCCAGTTGGGCCCTGGAGTCTGCAGCCACCATCAGTGCAAGGTCATCTGCGAAGGCTTGTCACTTTACTTCCCCCAAGTTGGTGTCAAGGAAGTCGTCGAAGACTATATTCCAAAGCAGGGGGCCAAGAACGGACCCCTGAGGGCATCCTCTATGGATATTTCTTGTTATCCTTTGGAAGGGCGCTATGACTTCAATTCTTCTTTGGGACAGGTAAGCTTTGATAGTATTGTAAAGGTTTATGGGTGTATGCGCTTTGCGGAGTCTGCCAAGGACGCTTGGCCACCAGAGAGAGTCAAACGCCCTAGCAAAATCCACAGCGATCACCAGGAGTGGAAGACCCTCGTTAACATTGGTCGCATACAGACTTGAAGCAGAGCACACCACGATTCGCGGTAGCACATTGGATATAATCGCCGACCTCCACACAACTAATGGAAAATGCCAGAATTAGAATCCCGTCAACCATGTAAGGAATCGTTACGGGAATTTTTCACAATGCGGCTGAGTTAGTTGGTCTCAGATGAGGGTTGCTTGGGATTCCCTCCCGGAAAGTCAAGTTTTTCGGCTAACAAACAGGCAAATCGAGTTCAGAATAAATACAATTTACAGACAATAAATATATTGACGCCGCATAGCTTTAGCTATTTTTGTGATTAGTACACAAACACCAATCGTCTAGATTATAGACTATACGTGTCACTTTACAGATGGAAGCCTAGCGGAAGCGGAAATTCGCGTGCACTCGAACGAATTTGCCTATGCACATTCGTGCAAAAATCATTCACGAATGTGCATGATTAGATATACCACAGCATGTATTTATTGTTTTATTTCGTGTTTGATTGCGTATCCCATAAAAGAATGACACCTGGCCTTTGAAAAATTATTCAAAATGTGAAAAACTTGCGCATAAGACGATTATACACTCCCGCTTAAAAGTTTAGAATAACAGCGTATGACAACAGCTTTCGTTAATTTTTTTTGAAATTAGCTATGACGATGTAAGGTTTAATATAAAAAACAAAACTACAAAGTATTTTCAGATTGTTTTATTAAGCATTGAAAAATTTACAGCAAAAAATATTGATGTGAGTAATATTCACATCTATACTGATTTTCCGTCAAAATATCCTCCACGAGATTTTATAACAGTGTTATTTATTATTTCAAATGTTATTGATTCCTTATTATTCTTCAAATTGTTATTCCAAGCGATCTGTAAGGTCCCCCATAAAGTTTGTGAAGATGGGCAGCCTTCGCAGACTTGATGGTCTAGACTCTAAAAGATCCCATAAAAGCTAGAAGCACCATATCATAAAAGCACTTAATTTGAAATACCTTTTCCCACCTGCACCTGTTGTGTAGTTGCTAGAAAGTCCTGCACAGCCTAGCGCTGTGGTTTGGGTCATTGCCTTTAGCATTAGCATTAGCAGAGCCATATGATGCAAAAATGCAAGCTTATATAACATCAGCCAAAAAAAAAAAAAAAAAACATTTCATACATCCATTCTCTCTAAACGGTTGTCCATTTCCTCCTTGAATTTATTTAAGATATCAACTTCCACAACAACACATGGAAGTTTGTTCCAGCAATCAACAATCCGCTGGCTAAAGGCAAATTTCCGCACATTTATTCTATAACTGCCTTTCCTCAATTTGAATTCATGCCCATTCAGGTTCATAATCTGAGCAAGAGGAAGAATCCCATCACTGAGCCTACTCAACCCGTTGAGGAACTTATGCACCTCAAACAGATCACTTCGCAGGTGCCTAGTCACCAGACGCCGCAATTTGCAGAACTTAAGCCTTTCTTGGTAAGGCCATCCTTTCTTTCCCCTCACCAATCTTTCTGTTCTTCTCTGTACTCGCTCAAGCAACTCTACATCCTTCCTAAAATGAAGCATCCGGACCTGTACGCAGTACTCAAGGCGTGGCCTAACCATTGCCTTATACAAAAGGATAATCATCTCCTTTTCCCCAGTAGCGAAATTCCTGTATATCATTGACAATACTCCATGACCTGCTTTGGCAGCCTGTCTGCACTGCTCAGAAAACTTCATAACTGACTGCACAATTACTCCCAGGTCTTTTTCATTTTTTACCTTCCTAAGAGCAGTACCACACAGTTGGTACTTTTCTCTCGGGTTACTTCTACCCATATGCAGTACTTTGCATTTGTCAATGTTCAACTTCAGTTGCCTCTTCTCAGCGCATTTGCTCAAATTTTCTAGATCCTGTTGCAGTAGCACACTGCCATTACTGTCATTAACAACCCTGCCAACCTTCGTATCGTCTGCAAACTTGGACATTAAGCCTGATATATCTTCATCCACATCACTGGTAAATATACAAAACAACAGTGGGCCCAACACTGAACCCTGGGGGACTCCACTAATAACATTAGTCCACGAAGAGCAGCGTCCATTGATTACCACTCTTTGTCTTCTCCCACTCAACCACCCTTTTATCCATTGTAGGAACTTGACCTTAATATAATACTTCTCCAATTTGTACAGTAGCCTTCATGTGCAACAGTGTCAAAAGCTTTCCTGAAATCCATAATAGTCAGAAGGAGCCTTGTCAATTAATTCGGCCCTGTAGCGATTGTGCAAGGCTCATGGGGTGAATTTTTTCTCAGCGTGGTCCGTACTTGTTAACAGGAGGGACTGCTTCTACAGGGATGGGATACACTTAAATAGAAGGAGTGCAAGAATATTTGCTGAAGCTATCGAGGCAGTGTTAGGTGGATCGGAAAGCTGCTAGCTTGTGGGGGTGGGATTCACAGACTAAAAGATTAGCAGTAGTCGCAGGCAGAGGTGAAAGTGATTCGTGCACTACTTGTATTAGAATGGAGGGTGGGGTGCTGGGGTTTTCAGGGAATGGTGAGGGTCGTCACGGAACAAATAAATACATGGTTCTGTTAGGGTAACTAAGGTTAAGAATAGGTTCATGTATACTTGCATATACACCAATGCTAGAAGTATAGTAAATAAATTTGATGAACTTGAAGTGCTGGTCAGGATATCAAAGGCGGATTTTGTTGAGATATTAGAGACAACTTTTATTGGCCTTTTTCACTCTGTAGTTAGTCGACCTCAAGCGAGGAGAGCAAGGATATTTCCTCACGGAATCCTGGGTTTTTTTAGTCCAGCGCAACAGGAAAATCGAAGAGAGAACACATGCAATTTAAGAACATTATACACATGGGTGGACGATGAGTTTGTTCTCTTGGCTAACCCTAATATGAAATATTTTTCATTTTAATAATTAGCCAGATTCTCGGTGTCTTTTTTTAAAAATTTTTTTTATAGAGTTTTCGTTAAATGAGGTTTGAGGATTCATGCCTAATTTTTGGTGACTGCTTCATCCTTACACATGAAATGGCACGGAAGCAGTTAGTCAAAGAAAAACAGAAGAATATAAGAATTTTTTTAATTTTGAAAACTTGGGTTTTTTATCCCGTAAAGGAAACAAACAAACAAACAAGAGAGTACACACAATTTGCGACAATGCTGCTCATGACTTTAGTTGCCTCAGAGTAAATTTTTAAACAACCACCTTTATCCATAATGTATGGTATAATTTTACCATTTACTCCTCCCTTCCTTGAGTTTAGTAATTTGTTATGACTCCTTATGTACAGAATATGACATAGTCAAAAATTATTTAATTTAAAAAATAAATGTAGTGTTATTAAATAATGGAGTCGAAAGAATTTTGTTCCTATCTCATCAAAAATAATTAATAAAGTGTATTTACACATTGTTATATGTATTTTTAGTTTATTAGAGAAAAATTAGAAAATAGAAAAAAGTAAATATCTATTCAGTCAGATCTCCATTATACTTAACAATAAAAACAATAATTCCTTTGGATTATTCTCTACATTTTATATCCGATTTTTAAAATTAGTTTA
Organism: Mastigoproctus giganteus; assembly: GCF_048544385.1. Classification (NCBI taxonomy): domain Eukaryota; kingdom Metazoa; phylum Arthropoda; class Arachnida; order Uropygi; family Thelyphonidae; genus Mastigoproctus; species Mastigoproctus giganteus. Next base: position 139,963,904 of record NC_143584.1, on the reverse strand, counting down.
CGTGATAATTTTATTTCTCTCGACTTGGAATTTTTGATGCTCAAATCAGAATATTCAGTCTTTTGGCTGTTCGTTAATTTAGTCGGTCAATATCATTTGAAGGTGGCGCCGAACTCATGAATTGCATTTTGCGCGCAGTAATATAATGAAGGGTTTAAAGTTAAATTTAATTATTTATCAAATATAAATTCTAAACATATTAAATGTTTAACCATGTAAATTTTAATAAAATTAATCTTTACTTACCTTGTAGGCCTTAACCCGCTAACGGGTACTAATACAGTAGATTATTTAAATGTTTAAATAAAAACACTTAAATGTTTAATACTGTAGATTATTTAAATGTTAGTTTATGGTGGGGTTTATAGCCATTAATTTTGAATAAATTATATTATTACACATCTGGATAAGAATGTCGATATTGTAATCAGCGAGTTTTTTGTTCTCTCGGTGTCTTTTTTTTTTTTTTTTTTTTTTTTTAATCGAGATTTGTGGCAGCACTGTTTCTGGTCAGCATGAAAAAAAAGTGAACGGTGACTTTGTATGGAAATAGCGTCTGCTTTCGAAGTATCGTAGAGAAGAGGTAAGTCAGGTAAGAGATTTTTAGAATATAATTTAAATTAATTATAAAACGCAATTCGAAGTTTATCAATAGTTTTCTTTCAGCTAGTATACGAATTGTTTAAGCATTTAATTTGAAGTTACTTAAATTCATATCATATTGCTTATATTTGTCGATAATATGCGAGTCAGATTTATGCAAATATAATAGACGCAAGAACGTTTGTTGTACAGAAAAAAATTAATATAATATGGATTAGACGAATTTTTATTACTTTTTTTTTTTTCCTTCAAATCTCGTGTCTAGAACGAATTTTGTAGCAGAATTAGGATATTATATAATATTTAGTGATGATTTACTAGTTTCCTGAATTATTTCTCTTTTCGACACCCGAGAAGAAAGTATGTTTACGTCATTGTTTTAGCAGCAACCTATCAATGAACGACTGCAGATTTTATTTGATTTGATCGATGATTATGCTTGTATTTTAGGTGGGATTTGTAGAAATTCCGATAGTGTGTTAAATTTGTTACAGAGTAAATATTCGTAAAGAAATGTTATGCGTAACGGCTAACTGGAAGTGATAATTTCATTTTTTTTCATTCGCACCCACCAACACGATATGCAGTAAATAGGTATAATTTGTTTAAATATCGGGGGATGATTGAAAATTTCAATTTTTTTTTTTTACTTTTTTTTACTTTTTCTATGTGGCATGCCTCATGACTAGCATTAAGTAACCACATGATAAAATGTATGATAGCAAGTCTTGTATAGTGCGGTATTGTGATTCTGATTATATTATTTCTCCTTAAACTTTGATATTACAGTATTTATTTTTGTAAGGGTTTGATTTTTTGAAACACATTTAAATTAATGAATCGTTGTATTCAGTTATTCCAGTAGTTTCTTTATTCACAAGGTTTTTTTTTTGTTTTTTTTTTAAATTGTGCCTCTGGCAAAGAGGTGTTCTATGCATTCTCAATTGCAAAAAAAAAGGTACGTTCATGAAAGAGGTTCGTGAGCACTCTTCGATTGCAAAAAGATACGTCAAATTTGTGTTTTGTGAAGGGGGAGAGCAGGGGCGCACCGTCCACGTGTGCAATATGTGTAACGCACACAGGCGCCAGGAGGCCAAAGGTAAAATGCATTGAATTTTAGAATATTGTTTTCTAATGTTTTTAATTAATGGAGCGGCGTATAAATTTTTGCACACTCCTGGAGAGGAAACTATAGCAGAGTTTCGGAAATCGAACTTTAATCCTCGTGTGGGTAAAAACAAATGGAATAGAGGACAAATGAAATAGAGGGTATCCTTAAATTTTAGCTAAAAATTAACAATCTGATTAAAATTAAATTAAACGTATTGGATTATGATCAATTATTGGCTGCAGATGAATTCAATTTATACAATATCTTGCAAGTTATGAAATTTTTTAATTGAATCAAAACGGTAATTTATTTCTACGTAACAGGAAGGGATTCTTATCGTTTCTTTATTAAGCCTCAAAGTCTTTATCTTTTTTTTTCTCCCTTCCCTATCCCTTCATGAGCTCAGGTATTTGGTGCAGCACCTTCTCTGTATCATATAATGATACGCCGCTGATGTCAAAGGACGGGACAGCCAATGCTCTTTCAGTTTCACATACAGTGTGACAAGCTTCAAGGAATAAAAAGCAAGACGCAATAGTTTCATCAGGGCATGACATATAAAATGCAGTACGTGCATCATTTGCTCTTAAAAGATTTCCCGAAGCGAGTGGCATTCGCTAGGCTAGCTTTTCGAACAGTGGACGAGAACTGGTTGTTCAACGTGTTTTGGCTGGATGAAAATTTCGTTAAATGGGGAGTGAACACTCACAACCGCCGCATTTAACAACCCCCTCATGCTTACATTGAATCTGCTCTGTAAGCCAGTAGCGTAACTGAAGTATAGAGAATGTGGTTCCTAGGTGTCGAGTGGAGTTAGACTCAGAATAACTGAATTTATAATTTATTTTAAAAATATGATTATAATTATCTCGAATCAGTTGCAATATTATAAAAGCTTTTGTATAAATTTACAGGTGTTTGGACAATAAGAAAATGTATAATTTAATTAATACTGTATTATAATTAATCTATCAATTAAAGCTTAATATTATGATATAATCTTATTAAATTTAATAAAAAGGTAAAAAAAAAGAAAAGGCACGCTTCTGGCCATAAGCACCAGAAATTATAAGTACAATATTGCTGTGGTGTGGTGCCCTCGTGGGTAGCACAGTTGGTAAAATGGCCGTCCTACCCACAAGTGGAAAAGGCCCGAGTTGAAGTCCCGTCGATGACGTGAGGAATTTTTATGGGCCTTTTTCGCAACGTGGTTGAGTTAGTCGGTCTTAGACGAGGGTATATGGGTTTTTCTCCCGGAAACCGGGTTTTTCATCCAACAAACAGAAAATCGACCACAGAACACACGCAATTTACACGGTATGCACGGAGAAATATGGCCTTAGTTGCTAATGCCTCTAAAACCCTTCAGTTTTAACGCATCATTCGTCATTTTTCTTTGAGGAATTTGAAACTCTGGTATGACAAACTGCATTGTTGCAGTTTTGCGACTTTAGTTTTTTTTAGACTACACCACCTTCAAATAAGGAGCACAGCCGGCTTCAAAAGCAGCTTCAAATAAGGGCACCACAACATGATAAGTACTTCAGATGAGAGTAGAAGGTAAGACTGGTGTCAATGTAGATTCCCAGGTATTTGACTTCGGTGTAGAGACGGATGGGGATGTTATTTAACTTCATTGTTGGAGGCCTGCGTATTTGTAGCTTTCCCTTGAGGAGAATCGATTTTGTTTTCTCACCAGAAATTGAGAGGTTGTGGAGTGCTGCCCTATTTTGGAGCTTTTCCAAAGCTGTATTTGCTTTTGCTTCCAGTGCCGCTCTTGTGCCGGTTTGAACCACCAGGACAAGATCGTCAGTGAAGGCCAAGGGTATGGCCCCACCCAGGTCAAACCCCAGAATTACGTCCAGAACAATGGACCAGAAGAATGGTCCAAGGACAGAGCCCTGAGGGCAACCCCGGTGAACGAATCTTGCGATAGTCTGGTATTTGTTTGCAAATTATAATTTTCTATTGCTGAGATAGGATTTTAGACTATTGTATAGGTTCTTGGACGTGTTTGCCTGCCGAAGGACACTGGGCCACCACAGTCGATCGAAGGCATCAGCAAAGTCCACCATGATGGCTAGGGTATACTTCGAAGTTGTCTGTGTAGCCTGGGTAATCAAGTTGTGTATAGCGTCTTCGGTGCTGGAGCCTGTCTTGAATCCAAACTGACATGGTGAGGTGAGTTGCTGATCGGTATAGTAGGTGGAGAGGCGATACACAGAAGTCGTTCTAGAAGCTTGGCAAAAACGGAGAGCAGAGCAATTGGTCGGTAGGAGGCAGGAAGTTGGGGCAGTTTATCTGGGTTTTTCAGGATCAGCTTGACAGTAGCAGTCTTCCAGGGTACAGGGAAAGTTCCTTCATCAAGGCACCTGTTGAGGAGGCTCAAGAGTGTGGTGGGATAGACATCGGCGAATTTCTTGATTACGTCGACTTCGAGTAAGTCAGCACCTGGTGCCTTGCCATCTTTCATTTTAGCCAGAGCCATATTCATCTCTACCATGGTGAAGGGTTGGCTGATAAGGTAGCCTCTGGCTGTGATAAGCTTGATTACTGTCGATGATCTGCTGTTGCTCCAGTGACATCGCTGAAATTTCAATAGGGTAAATGGAATCAAGGACATTGTTTCTTGAGTCAGACCAGGTAAAGGTTGAAGAGCCATCCGATTTGAGAGTTGTACTAAGAACGTCACCTCTAGGCAGCCTATTAGTGACGATGCGGAACACGATGCCCATGGGTCTTCATTGCCAATAGTGGAGACCAGGGTGTGCCACGACTCCTTCTTACACTTACAAATTTCTTTGGTATACATGTTTACCAAGGAAAACCACCTGATATGCCTCCCGGGCAGCTTCAACTCCATGCGGAGGAAGACAGGCGCGCGCACGTTGGTAAGTTTTCCTGGCTTGTTGTGCTCTCTTTCTTAAGTCCCGAAGGTCTGTATTCCACCAGGGGACAGCATAGGGTATGGCCTCCTACGTAGAATGGACAGATGACAGGCGCTTTTGATGATCGCAGTAATATTGCGTGCACGGTGATCCGGTGAGAGTGAAGCCGGTAGAGGAACATCATCCGGTAGCCTTCTGGACAGTTTCACAAGGAAGCATTGCCAATCCGCTTTTTTTGGTGTTATAACGCACAATGTCCCTTGGAATAGATGCAGCGCGTTCCACAGGGATATTCAGGGATATTCATGTGTTGTTGTGGCGGATCCCAGGGTTTCCCCCATAAGCCGCTATTGTACTTCTTGTGTTGAAGCTTATGCCAAGACCGGCCAATTGTATGTAGTGTGTTGGACGTGTAAGTGTTATGATGTGTTCTGTTGTTATGTTATCGGCCGGTACCTGGCTCTTAGCAGGTAAGAAGCAGTAACACCTGGTCACTACGTCTCACCCCCCATCCCCGCCACGTGGAGGCGGCCAGGATCAATTATCTCCTGCTGGGCAAGCCCAGGGCATAACACCTGAGAGTGCCCGAAAAAGAGAATGAAGTGGAAAAAGAGGAATACAGAGGGAGAAGTTTGGGATCTGGGGAGGTAAATAGATAGAATAGAGGAGAATCAACAGAGGGACTCTCCAATAGTTAGAAGTGAGAAGAAGTTAAGCAAGAATAAAGTAGGGAGAAGTGGACTAACTTCTCTAACCATGGAGACCTATCTCATGGAAAATCCCATCCTAGGAACTAGGATCAGCAAAACATCTTAATTTACAGTTTGCCTAACCCCTTGTAGGCAGAACGTCTTCAGTTGTTGAAGAAATAATTGATCTTCTAACAAAAAACACAGTGAAAGCAAATCCACGAATTCTGAAAAGCTCCACAGAAAGACACTATGTGCAATATGTACAATATCCTCTTCTTCAGGAACACAGCAGAATATACACTATGTACAGATTCGTCCAATGTAATGCCAGGGTAATGCCATAACCTGGCCCAATAAATAAAATGTTTCAGGGTTAACGCAAAAGTAATATACATGTCCAAATCCTAGATGAGATCACATTAGGCAGGGTTCAAAATTATGTTTTAAAAAGTTCTTGCCTAAATACAAGCTCTAAGAGAGCCCAAAAAGTCTAAGATAATCATCCAAGATAGTTGATAACAGAGTTACTAGGAAAAGTCTGTAATATGAAAAGTCACAGTGGTCACATGTCACTCACAAAGAAATATTAATTCCAAAAACTATGAAACGCTAAAGGCCAAATAATATCTCGATGAGTAGAGCAAAATTCCTTATACAATAAATACCTATTCTGCTGAAAACAGTTCCACATCAAGAACAAGTCTATTATAAAATCCAGGAAAATATAGTGTAGCACTTAATGATACTAATCAGTTGCAGATATAGAATCCAATCAAAAATGAGAGATATTTCTTTCCTAATCCAATAAAGGATCCAAGAAATCGCAGGAACAGTAAAACTAGGACCTACTTTCGGTTCTTCTTTTAAATGCACGAGAAGCAAACACATTCATAGCATTAAAAGCTGTCTGGGACTCAACCAGAATTTTATTGTTGCTGGAGTCCAAGTTAGGAACTACACTAAGTAGGTCACGTCGAAGATCGTTATAATAATGACATTGATGAAGAATATGGTTAACAGTTTCTTCCTGGCCACACAAACAAGATGTTGTTGGTGAAAGTCCCAGTTTGTGAAGTTTAGTATTTATACTTCCGTGGCCAGTTAATATAAACATACCATATAAGCCCGGCGAAAACCACTTTAACTCCTCCTTTTTAATTTCCCTTGCTACAGGCAGAAAGTCCCTTGTGACTGCACCAATATCAGATGAAGACCACTCCTGCTGCCATTTTGCAATAAAAATTTGCCTTAATCTTGTCTTCTCAGTCTTAATGGGAGCACTTAGATCTAATTGGATGTTATCATAGGTCAATGGTATTTTCTTCAAAAGGTGATACTTAAGGTAGCGGTACTGAACTTCAAAATGGACAGGTAGTTTCCCAAGCAAAACCTGAAGAGCCATCGTGGAGGTAGTTCGACAAGCTCTTGACATTGTTAGGAGGGCAGCCCTCTGTGCTTGTAACAGTTGCTTTACTACAGCAACTTTATTAGCTCTAAAGCCCCATGCACCAGCTCCATAAGAAATTATCGACAAAAACACACAATTATAGTGAAGTCGTAAGGTTTGACCTCTAAGACCCCAGTCTTGTCTTGTTATCTGTTTAATTCGGCTCAGGAACAATTTAGCCTTTTCTTTCACATAACTGAACATGTGGTAGGAAACTGAGAGCATCATCAATATAAATGCCTAGGTATTTGGTCTTCGATAGGTACTTAATGGTTTGTTCCCTATATTTAATAACTGGAGGTCTTCCATGGTCAAGCTTTCCCTTAAGCAACATCTGAGACGTTTTTGCAATTGAAACCTGCAATTTATGTGTTGAAGACCAGTTGGAGAGTTCTAACAGCACAGCATTTGCTGATTCTTCAAGGCTTTTCCTAGAATTACCCTGGATTAATATTGTAAGATCGTCAGCGTATGCGATCATATGAATAGCTGGAAAACTCTTAACCAACCAGGAATCAAAAACCAGATTCCAACACAAGGGACCAAGTATTGACCCCTGTGGACATCCTCTTGTAACTCTGCGAGAGACCTCCTCCAGTCCAGATTTGACAGAAATGGTACGATCAGAAAAATAGCTCTTTAAAAGCTTATATATATTTATGGACACTTCGGCCTCCCGGAACCTCGCCAGGGCACTTTGCCACCAAAGGGTGTCAAAGGCCCCTTTGAAGTCCACAAAGAGGCCGAGCAAATACTTGGAATCTGTATCAGCCTGAATATCTAGAAGTCTAACTAATGCATCTTCTGTCCCTCGTCCTTTGGTGAACCCATACTGGTCTCCAGAAGCAAGTCTTTTGTCGGCATATGCTGCAATTAATCTGCTGGCAACAACCTTCTCTAGCGCCTTTCCCAGAACTGGGAGAAGGGCTATAGGCCTATATGATGATGGATCCTCAGCTGGTTTTTTGGGATTCTTAAGCAAGATTTTGAGCAAAGCTCTTTTCCACACTCTAGGGAATTCACCACTTCGTAGGCATGAATTAAACAAAATTAATATTGAAGCTGGTACAATTTTCCAGACTCTTTTAACAACATCAACTTCAATTTTATCATACCCAGGGGATTTACCTGAGCGCATGGATTTTACTGCGCATTCGACCTCTTCCAGAGAGAATGGAGGTTCTTCAGTCAATCCTGTGTAGTTAGAATTTAAATGTACGATGTCAATTTGTTCCGGTGACATATTAGTATCAGAATCTTGATGTATAATTACGTCTAATATTCTATCTATAGTAGAAGACCAAGATAGGGTACTTTGACCTTCTGCTGTTGTGACAGAAGTGAAAATCTCCCCTGGTGGAATCTTTTTGGTCACAAGCTTGTAAATAAGTCCCCAGGGATCACTATTTCCCTGGGTGCTAATTAAACTCTCCCAAGAAGTCCTTTTTTGTTTGCGAATCTCATTATGATAATTTCGTCTTGCTTGTTTGTATCTACTTTGTAAAACCGTCAATTCAAGTACCGTACGCGATGGATTTCTCTTCGCCCTCTGGAATTCACGTCTAGTCCTTCTAGTAAGCTGTTTTAAATCAGTTAATGTAGAAGACCACCAAGGAACGTGATATGGTTTGCGCTTTCTAAATTTCATTGAGGCTTCACAAGCCTGTATAATAGTGTTCTGTATAAATTCAACTTGATTATCCAAAGGAAGAGATTCCATAATACCCATCTGCTCAGGAGTAAACATTTCTTTTATTACCTTGTCAAAGACCTGCCACTTTGCAGACCTAGTGTGAAAACGAGGCACATCAAAAGGATCCGATCTAGAACGAGAAACAATATCTGTCATAGTAAACTTGATAACATTATGGTCACTTGTTACCCAATCAATTTTAACCTGCCAATCCGAGATCCTTTGGGCCAAAGACAGTGTTGCCAAGGAGACATCTATAAATGATTGTCCACGTGTGGAAACAAAAGTCGGTGGATGTCCATGTGTGTTAAGAATTTTTAGACGATGTGTCATAATTACTTCCTCTAAAAGTTCCCCTTTTTCATTTGTTTGTTGAGCATTCCACAGTGTCGAATGGGCATTAGCATCCATTAACAGGAATATTTGTTCATTCTGTAAAGCTCTCACGGCGGAATCAATATAGTTCACAAATGGTTGAATAGAATCATTATGTTGGGCACATTGACAATAAATCGAGATAATATAAAATTTCCCGAACCAGCCTTCAATGCAGGCACAGACTGCGTGTGCAGAGCAAAGACTTGAAATCCGAGTAACAGTTAAATTAGGGTCAGCAATGACAATAGCTGCCCAAATTCTCCTTCTTGCATTTCCGCCAGTACCAGTAATGTCTGGGTCAGATTGTAAGACTCTAAATCGCATAGGTAAACCTTTTACTAATCCCTTATAGGAGTAAGGTTCCTGTAGGGCCATGATATGAATAGAGTGATCAAGAACGGTTGTGGTGAGGTCATGCATAACTGCAATCGCACGTTGACAGTTAAGTTGGAGAAAATTTAATTGTTTTAAATTTGTACTGCTTGTGTTGGAACTGATTGGAGGTGTATTATTCATAACTAGTTTTAGATCTGATAATTTCCAGCGCCTTTAAATATTCTTGGCATTTAGCATCTTTGTATGAATGAGCATAGTTCTTTTTTCTCCGCTTACAGTTCGGACATTCAGGGGGTTTGTCTTTATTCTGGCAATCTGCAATATTATGACCTGAACAACCGCAGTGACCACATGTTTGAGCTTCTTGAGTACACGTCCTAACTGAATGGCCGTAGCCAAGGCATTTAAAGCATCGTGGTACTATAGTATAGTCCTTAACCGTGTGCGATGTCCACCCTATGTAAACTCTATGAGTTAAAAGCAAAGCTTTCCTAATATCACTGGAAACCTCGAATATCCAATTTACCGTTGACCGATTTGGTTTGGGACGTGTTGAAAACCTAGGTTTTACTTGCGCCTGTACCTCCTCTGAGGTAAATCGATAATCCTTTAGATTTTTGTGAAATAAATCATCTAATATATCTTCAATTTTAACCTCCTTGTGTATGTCATACATAACAATTGTGGGTCCTAGTTTCTTGGGTGTCTCAGATTTGAGACCACAATCTTGCAATTTTGAACACTTTCGTATCTTATCAAGATCCTGAGAAGTTGCAGTCTCAATAAGTATCCCATTAGATCGAATCTTTCTTATGTATTTAATTTTTACATCCTTGATGTCCGACGCCAATTTGGTTTTAACCTCCTGCCTAACCTCTTCGCTGGTAGAAAAGGCGCTGCCTTCCTGAGCCTTAATAAGTATAATGTGTGGCTCTGGCACAGGCTTCACTGATCCAGTCCTTGGCGTAGCAACATGTGATGGCGTGTAGATTTTTGCCGCTTGTCCATATGACAAATTAGAAGCAGCCAAAGTAGTTGGCAAAGACACTGAAGGTCCACCAATAGTTCCTTGTACCTTGCTAAGTTGGTATTCTCTTTCCTCAAGTTTGGCCTTTAGCCGCTCATTCTCCATGATAACTTTGGTCAATAATTGCTCCATTGCTGTCCAAGTTGTTTGAATGTCCGTGGTAACCGTCTTGGTCAATCTACCACCGTCAGAAATAACCTCAAACAAATGTGAATACAATGAAAAAACCTGGTCTGTATATGATCCAAGATATTGCGATGATTGAGATTGGTCTAGTGTATCTACAGAGTCTCTGGCTGTTGTAGCATCCAGGGAATCCTGAGACCTAGTTGAAATCATGTTCGCGACCACTGGACTATCACTGGGTTCCAATCTGGGCAACTCCACCCTAACACCCAATTCTGAGGAACAATCTGTGTCTTCAGCTCTACCTTCAACAACTTGTGAAGGTAATGGTGGAAAACTGTTCACCAAGTTGACTAAATCATCGGAATCCATTGTTTTCTTATTATTCATCTAAATTTTAAGATTGTTAATTTTTTTTTTTTTTTTTTTTTTTTTGGATTTTTATTTCTAAGCTGAAAAACAATTACCTAAATCCTAGGTGGCGCTGTGTTCCAAACTGGCGACATTCAATTTTCCCTCCAACTCTTTTGGAGTGAAGACGCTATGGCAGCCATAATTTTCAACCTAAATAGCATAATTAAAAATAATATTTACATCGTTCGCTGATAGCTACTCAATGGGTAAACCAATTTTGGAATCCAGTATACGACAAGAAAGAGAAAATTATTCTCTGCGTAGTCTTCTATATTTTTTTTTCCCGCTGTACAGTCAGGGGTTCCACAGAGCGAACAAGGAAGAATGTGGTCCGAAGCAGTCCAGGACTCCTGGACTGTCCAGCCAGAAAGTTTGTTGGCTAAGTCAGACATAGCCATTGTGATTTCAATTTCTCTCTCCCAGAGTGGGCCGCTGTAGGTGGATAGATGTCCTGGGCGGTTTAAGATTTGCAAGTCTGATGTCAGGATAAGGTCCTCAAGTCTTGAGCCATTTCCTAGGGCATTCCTATCTGATAGGAAGAGGGTTGGATAAAAGGGATAGAGAACAGAGGGGGCAGTGTTGAGGCACTCGCCTGATTTAAAAGGGGAGACAGTAAGGTACCCCTGGTACAGGATGCACATCCTGGTCCAGAGGGTGGGAGTTGAAATTGGGTGGTGGTGGTGGTGTGAGTCACCAGACAAAAGGGAGTAGGGACCACATAGGGTGGGGAAGGGGATTGGGGGAAAGAGACTCAATCACCCCAGGTGGCATGAATAAAAGAACATAGGGAAAGAGATTCTTATGGTGTAGCGTGTTTTTGCAGTTCTGTCCCACACTGGCCTGAGGGTTACCCTAATGGGCATTGTCAGCATCCCACATCATGCCAGCTAGGAAAAGCTACAGCATGGTGTCAGCTTGGATAACCATGAGGCCCCTGAGAGCCTGCATAGTTATCACTGTCCGGTGAAGAGGCTAAGGTAGAATATGCAATTAATAACAACTTTCATTCACTTAACGTTCACATTTTCCTTATACTTTATATTTTCTTTTATATATTAGATTAGACATCAATCAGTGCGTTTCGACAGGTGTGTGTCTTTTATGTAGAAAAGATTTGACTTACTCCGTCATACCTCTACATATTACGTAGAAAAGCGTGCGCGGGGGTTGGCGAGCAGTGGGCGGAGCCCTCTAGTCTATATTAAAATAATTGATAAATGTAATGAATACATTAGGAAAATATCATTCATATATTATTATTATTTTTCATTGCAGCTTCAATATGAAGGAAGGTGTTTTCCGACTACTGAATCCTCATATATACCAGTTGATATAATTCCAAATTCGTGATGGTCTCTGATGCCATTACAGAGTCTTGCAAAGGTATTTTTTTTATTGTGAACTTTTTATTGCTATTATGCTTTCCCTTATCAAAATGCAATTTAGATGTTTAATGATTTGAGCACTCTGGATTGTTCACTCTACATTGGTCTGTCCGTGAGCCCAATATTCGATGGTTTAAGGTAGAGTTCTGTTCTCGTATCTACGTCGGATCAGCGTACATAATTATTGACTTAAGAAACGTCTGATATGCAAAATTATTTATATATACGTAGAAAACTTCTTCGGCATATGCTGCACTTGGATTTAATATACGAATAGGAACTTCCAGAAAACTACAGGGTGGTCATATTAAAGGTTTACCGAAACAGATCCAGATGAAAAAATGATTTATTGTGAAAAACCCTAACCAATGCACTGTTTACAAGAAAGGTTGGAAGTGTTCTCCATCGCCTGCGATGCGTGAATTTGCCTTTTTCATCGTGATGCCAGAAACACGACGAGGAGTTTCTTCCAGTATGCTCCTCGCAGTATTTGCACTGCTTGTCTTTAAATTCCGAATGCTTCGGGGGCTATTGTTTTTTGCTTCTCCTTTAAAAATCCCCAAATGAAGTCGGGGTGGGAATTAAAGCAGGAGATTTTAGCGGACACAACTCATTAATGAGTCGATCTGAAAAAAAAAAAAAAAAAAAAAACGAAATTTTTTCTCAACATTTTCCTTGATTGCTCCAGCTGTATTGCGCGTTGCCACATTCCGTTGGTACTAGATTTGTCTTTCATCAGACTCTGACATTCATTACAAGTGTGTTAGTTGTCTGACGGCACCAGGGGTTTCCCGCATCCCCGCGGGCGCCTCCATAGCCAGGTGGGAAGGAGCAGCCGTGCATAGCACACGCTTCTTGATTAGACCGGGGTTCGAGCCCGTCACCACCAAATACGGAGGATGCGGAAAGGTCAGGGAATGACCACCGCATATTCCCGGAGCAATATGGCCTTAGTTGCTAATGCTCCTAAAAACCAAAATAACAACAATAACAACAGAAGTCCAAAATGTTCGGCGAAATTAATTTAGATTGGTGGGTGACTTTAGATTGTGTGGGGCGTGTTCACGTTGCTGTCAGATAGAGTTGGGAGAAGGTTGAAGACTGGTGGAAGATAGATAGAAATATGGAGCCGAAAGGGAAGGCAACTCCAGTTTACAGTGGGGCATGCCCATGCCCCACCAGAGGGAAAAAGGGGTGGCAGAAGGGGGAGGAGGTGTAATATTTATTTATTTTTTTTTTTTTTACACTTGCTCTCTTGCATCAGATGCCACTACTTTGCTGAGGTAACGAATTCAGTTGTTTTTATCTTTTAATTGTTCTTTATTATTATCTTTTATTCTGACTTGATATCACGTCAGGGGCGAGTAGTTCCGAGGCTGATAGGGTACACTGCGCCTGGGCGTCAACATTTAAGGGGTGCTTGAAAACCTGAAACTTTCATACATATATGAAGAAAATTTTAAAGGGGATTTTAAATTCAACGAGCTTTAAAACATTGCCATTGTCATGAGCAAATAAAACATCGCAGCTTCAACGAAATGTTAGAGATCGATTTTCTAAATATTGCATTATTATTATTAATTGGTCTAAAATACTGATCCAGTGACGCTTTTCTACGTCAATTAGTCTTTCATTTTCAAAGTTACTTGCAGTTTTGTTTTTCAGAAATACTTAGTCCTTTCCTCTCAATCCCCGGGATTTGAGATGTGCCAAGTTTTAGAGGATAAAATATCAATGAATATTAAGCACAAACAGCTGAACTTGTCTACCTTTTGTAAACATTTATAACGATTATCGTTTACTTTCGTGTTTTTGGTACCAGCAGGATTTAAAGAGTTAAGATTACTGCGGTCTTATTCCTTTAAGTGAATTGGGACTTCTTAGAATTAGAACCACAGCATGGATAATGCAGTGATCATATTTCTAACAGCTGAGTAAACCTGCCTTTATAAAGAGTTGCCCTGGTGTTCACCTCTTGTATCACAACTTTAAGCAATATTACAACTTTTAAAGTTGTAATATAGCCAGTTGATTTCGTATGTACCCCACATAGAGACAACCTGTTATCTAATGAGTGACCAGGTAGTCCTTAAACTGACTGTCATCCGGTCTATCTTTTAAGAAGATTTCGCCTTAATAGTAGTAGTAGTAGTAGTAGTGGCATGTGATGCAAGAAAGCAAGCGTATGAGCTTATGCAGCATCAGCCAAAAAAAAAAAAAAAAAATCACACCATTCCCTCCAAATGCCTGTCCAGTTCCTCCTTAAATTTATTCAACCTATCAACTTCCACAACGACAGCTGGAAGTTTGTTCCAGCAATTAACCACCCGCTGACTAAAGGCAAATTTCCGCACATCTATTCTACATCTGTCCTTCCTCAATTTGAATTTATGCCCCCTTAGGTTCGTAATCTGAACAAGTGGAAGAATCTCATCAGAATTCAGCGTGCTCAACCCATTCAATGCCTTATACACCTCAATCAAATCACCTCGCAGGTGCCTAGTCTCCAGCTTCTGCAATTCGCAGAACTTAAGCCTCTCTTGGTAAGAGGATCCTTTCATTCCCCTCACCAATCTTCTTGCCCTTCTCTGTACACGCTCAAGCAAATCTACATCCTTCCTAAAATGAGGCCTCCAGACCTGTACGCAGTACTCAAGGTGTGGCCTGATCATTGCCTTATACAGAGGGACAATCACCTCCTTTTCCCTGCTAACAAAATATCTGTATATCATTGACAACACCCCATGACCTTCCCTGGTAGCCTGGCTGCATTGTTCAAAAAACTTTATATCTGACTGCACAATTACCCCCAGGTCTTTTTCATTTTCTACCTCCTTAAGTGTAGTACTACACAGTTGGTACGTTTCTCTGGGGTTACTTCTACCCATATGCAGTACTTTGCATTTTTCAATGTTCAACTTCAGTTGCCACTTCTCAGCCCATCTGTCCAAATTTTCTAGATCCTGTTGCAGTAGCACACTGCCATTACTGTCATTAACAACCCTTCCAACCTTTGTATCATCTGCAAACTTCGACACTAAGCCTGATATACCTTCATCAATATCATTGATAAATATACAAAACAACAGTGGACCAACACCGAACCCTGTGGGACTCCACTAATAACATTAGTCCACGAAGAGTAGCACCCATTGATTACCACCCTCTGTCTTCTCCCACTCAACCAACCTTTTATCCATTGTAGCAACTTACCCTTAATACCATTCTGCTCCAATCTGTACAGTAGTCTTCGGCGCAATCTTTTAAGATTATGGTCGATTAAGCTATTGAAAAGCCATCTGTTTGAAAGTAGTGTAATATCAGGGTAACACAAACAAACTTGCAAAGGCAAGTCTCTATCTATGCGGTTTAAATCCTGCTGGTCACAAAAGCAGATCAGTGCACAAAATGGCCCTGCAAGCATTTTGTAAAGAAATCTCTCTCTTTTTTTTTTTTTTTTGCTTGGATTCTTTAAAGACAAATGAGATTGTCGAATACGGGTGCCGGATTGCTTTTTTAATTCCTGTTTGTAATTTTTTTTATTTGTAAAATGTGCCCAGATTTTAAAAAAATCTGGATTCTATAAAGTTCCGGAATTTATAGAGTTTAGTATAATACGATTTTCATTTTGTTTATGCCATTTTAAGGCGCAATCCAAGTACTTCCACGTGGAGAAACTAAAGCAGGCCCAATCTTTTTTTTTTTTTTTTTTTTATCTGTTCGTAAAATTTTGCAAAAAAAACAAAAAAAAAAAAAAAAAACTGTCTCTTATAACTGAATAGATGAGCCATCAGCTTTCAATAATTTGGTTATTGCTTAAAATTCTGCTATAAAAATGAATCGAAACTCCTATCTTCAATTTGTTGAAGCAGTCATCGTGAAATACTTGTACCGGGCTAATTTAATCAAGTATTTGTCGAATTTTATCGGTGACTATTTCTCGCTACAGAGTAGGACCATTTAGCAGTTGAATAGAGCTGTTCATCGTCATTGAAGTAGTTGATTCCTCTTCCACACTAGTTTCACTTTTTTTTTTTTTTTTTCATCCTTGTTATAGCAGTTAATTGATTCTAAAGCAATAGCTTTTGGTTTGCATTGGTCCGAAGCTCTCTGGATCAATTTTTGTCTTCAGATTCCGATTGTAATAAACAACGTCCACATTATTAATAACCCTGTTTCTTTATCTTTTTTGATATTTACAACCTCTCTAATTTTCCTTTCTCTTGAAATTTCCATCGATCTGTGTTATTTTCTGATTTGTTTGATACCATTCCTCAGGATAGGCCGTCCCGAGAGTTAGGGGTGCACTGCAACCGTGCTCCAACGTACAAGGGGCGCCTGAAAACCTGAAACTTTAC
This sequence comes from Mastigoproctus giganteus, assembly GCF_048544385.1. NCBI lineage: Eukaryota > Metazoa > Arthropoda > Arachnida > Uropygi > Thelyphonidae > Mastigoproctus > Mastigoproctus giganteus. The sequence goes on along the minus strand of NC_143584.1, from coordinate 139,947,446 downwards.
ATACACATATGAAGAAAATTTTAAAGGGGAAGCAAAATTTCAATTGGCATCCGGGCGCTACATACCCTAGGAACGCCTCTGCCATTCCTCAAAATATTTCTCCGCTAGCGTGTTTTCAAATGCTTTCAAATAAACAGAACACTACCAAAATAGTTGTCTAGTACTGTATAGTTGTCAATGCTGGTTAGTACTGTCGAAACTTGAATCTTCACGGAAGAATACTTGGGGGCATTAAAAAAACCGTCTTCGGACGTATCGAAACATCTTTCATACCTGCATTCGTAGCTGAATTCAAAGCATTTCAAGATCCTGACCTTCAGATCAAAAGAATCTACTCTGCTGCAGTGTTATACTTCCACCACGAGAGACTTCCAATTTTTCTCGATTATTAGACCTGTTCCTGCCAGAAGAGATGAGGATTTGAATCGTATTTCACTACATGAACTTTTGATTCCCTTAATGCAATGCAGCGCAAGCCAGGTTCACAGAATTCTAACTAAGCCAGCTCATACACCGGGCTGTACTGCACTGACCAACCAAGACTTTTTGGGAACACATTTTACTCGGGTTGCTGCATGATGTGGGGGCATGCACAATGGCGCGCCAACATATTTCAGCAACCAAGCGAAGGCATGCTTCTGGGCCGTCTATTCCTAGCGATAGATAAGTCAGTGTGGTCCAGTTTCTTGCCCACTGCGGTTGCCGTCTGGATCTGCTGATTTCCGTTCTGTGGAGTCGTATAAAAAAATTGATACTATATATGCAAGGGACATGCTGAACCCCAGTAACGAGTTGAAAGCTTCCTATGAAACAATTTGGATTACTTCAGGGATTTTTCGGCACGACCATCAGAGGAGAAGTTAATAAAATAGAGGGAATACAGGAACATCACCGTATTCACAATACTGATTGCCATTTGGAAGCTTGCATTCAAGTTTAGGAAGCACTTCGAAGAACTGTTTTAAAATACTTTGCGTGCATTTCCCTCCGAAATAATGCATTTTCGGCCGTATATAAGACATATTCATTTCGGCCGTATAAAAGTGTTTATAAGACACTTTTTTACTTATTTTTGAACCCTACAATACGTCCCTGACTTTGTTTATGCCGCATACTCCCGCTACACCCTGTAAATTTTCACAATTGTGAAGACAAACTTAATAATAAATAAGTAAATTCTGTTTATTTTCGATACTGACAAAGCCAGAAAATAAAATGAACACACACAGAACCCTCTAGAACAAGCAGTTCAAAATGTATTCATTACCACAGACAGTTCATTTATTTACTTTTATCACTTATGTTGTTTTAATAGTAGAGAGCATTCTTGCATATGATTGCGAATAGCTTTTTAACGTAAGATTAGTTAGGTTGTGTGCAATGTGTCCGTACCATTATATTGTAGATGTCTAGCGTCAGGACCGGCCCCAAAAATTGTAGAGCCCTGTTCAACAATTACTTGCGGGGCCCTAGGGTCCTGTGCAAAACTTATACGAGGTATTTTTGTAATAGTGATTTTTTATTTTTTCAAATTTTACAGCTCTTGGAGTGACTAAAATGTGGGTGTCCAGATATTAAGACGGTGATAGGCTCATTGATAGATATACAAAAAATACGCGGATGATATTATTATTTAGACCATTTGAGCGCGGAACCCTGTTCGATAGAACCAGTTGAACTTGCTTGTGGCCGGCGCTGTTAGCGTACAAAGAATAATAAAAGTTGGGGGGGGGAGAGAGTTTACCTTTTCTAAGGTAAAAACACTCGCCATGTATAAAATTCTGGCAGACTGTTAAAACTAGGTTGTATCTGTTTTTGTTGGGTTACCATTAAAAACACCACATTTTATAAAAATGAAAATCGTTACGTACACAAGTAAGGTCGCGTATAGTTATGAGAATTTATAATTTATTGTTGAAGTAGGACACAGAAATCTGCCTTGCGCTTTTTTTTTTTTTTTTTGCCCCTTCTCTCTCACTGCTTACTATCGCATATCATATCCTATTAACTCGAGGTAATCGGACAAGAACCGACTCACATGATCAGTCATCTGATTTCAAAGGCTTAATAACATCCAAGTGAAAACAGAGAGCATAAACGAACTAGAATTTTTAATACGGTATAGGAATTGTTTTCACTGAGCTATTCTGCAAATTAATATCACCGTCCAGATTTCTAATATTTTAATTATTAAAATTTATCTAATTCTTATTTATAAATATTATTAAATATTTATACTGCTAACTATCAATTAAACTACGGAATTTTTGTAATGAGCAGGAAGAAAAGTTTCCAGATGTAAATCCATCTCTTTCAAACAGCAGAAGAGTAATGTTGGAATAAAACTTTCAGATGACGAACGAAGAATAGTCATTTATTGACTAATCAGTTTCCTGTTTTTTTTTTTTTTTTTTGTTTTGTTTTTAAGTTAAAGTTCAGACCTCACGCCTGAACGTATTAGATCATCGTAGCTAGTACAATAGATATACGAGTAATTGCAGTTTTTTCCCAAAAGATCCGAGTTCAAGTCTCATCTGGATGGAGGAACTTGCATGAGCTTCTTCTGTACTGTAGACGGGTTACTTTGTCTGAAACTAGGGCTGCATGCTTTTTCCGACCATACAGCACGTGTTCGAGGGCTATATGGTAGGTGTGCTGGATAAAAACTAACCATAGAATACACATATATTGCCATGATATATTGATTTTAAACGGATTTGGCGGATTAGATTATATTTTCTTAGATTGCACGCCATTTGTTTATTTATTTATTTATTTTTATTTTATTTTATTTATTTATTTTTTTTGTTTTTATAAATCAGACGTAGTTCTTAACTAAGAAAACTTTTCTTTTAGGTGTTAAGAGAGTTAGTTGTATTGAAGATTCCTTTTGTAATTTTAGGTCCAGCATTACCTCCGTTATGGTTAAATCATCACTGACGTAGCGTGGCTACTCTTTTTAATTGTTTATTTGATTTTTAGGAGCATTAGCAACTAAGGCCATATTGCTCCGGGATATGCGGTGGTCATTTCGTGACCTTTCCGCATCCTCCGTATTTGGTGGTGACGGGCTCGAACCCCGGTCTAATCAAGAAGCGTGTGCTACGCACTGCTGCTTCTTCCCACCTGGCTATGGAGGCGCCTCCTACTCTTTTTAATGATTCCGTGTTGGGGGGGGGGGGGGGGCGTTAAATGTATATTTTTTTTTCTGCTTTATTCTTTTAGTTAGGAATATAAATATAGTATCATATTTTTATTCTGAAGAGAATAAGAATATAAATACTGTATATGATACTAAGCTTTGTATTTCGCTCGTATGATACTTTGTTCGTCTGTTTCCATCTCAGTTTATTCGTATTCTGTTCTTGAATTTCCCGACCGTGTGTTTAAGGATTCGAAATCTGTAGAAGACAGTTAACAACTGTTCAGCGCCATCACAAAGTCTACATCATTAATAACCCTGTTTCTTTGGCTTTTTTTTTTCTTTTTTGATACGCGCAACCTCTCAAATTTTTCTTTTTTCTCTTGAAATTTCCATCGATCTGTGTTATTTTCTGACTTGTTTGATACCATACCTCAAGGGGGCGGGCCGTCCCGCGGGCGAAGAGGTGCACTGCAAAAGTCAAACGATACCGTATGACGTGTGTTTTCACATTCAGGATTTTTATAATTCTGTTGCCACGAATGAATGCACACCATCGTGAACTTGCCCGTGCAGCTTTATTCATTACAATCCATTCGAGGCTACATAAAGTAAGCTGCAGCCATTATGAACCCACTGCACGATGGAAACCTCCTCAACAATTCATGCTGAGGGAAATAGAACATAATCCGCCACGCTGGTCCAGTGCGGGTTGACAGATCGACCGTATTTAGCAGTCAGGGGCTTAAACCCCGGTCTACTCAAAGAGCGTGCGCTACTGCACTCTCGCGCATGACCACTCGGCTACAGAGGCCTACATAATGGTCCAAAACTTCGGACATCATAATACGAGGGAGATTCAATGAGTAAGTCAGAAAGAAAGGGAGGGTGGTGGGGAAAGCAAGCATGAACATTTCTTTTCTGGTACTGTCATGGTATTCTGTTTTGAATTTTCAAAAGATTGGAGATACCGTTTGCACAAATATGAAAGAACTTAGGGATGAAATTCACAGAAAATAATCCAGAGTATTGGGTACTATTGTTATTGACTATGCAAAGCTACACACAGCGTATTTAACCAAAAAGACCACTAATGATCTGTAATGGGACTTTCTTGATAACCTTCCTTATAATTCTGACCTCGTCCCTAGGTCAGGATTGTAAGATTTTATTTTAGTTGGCTTTTGTTTGGATCACTTAAATTAAACAATTAAACGATTTTTTAACGATTTTCATTTGTTTTTTATAAATTAAACGATTTTCATTTGTTTGGCTCACTTAAATAAAAGATTGATTGATTTTTTTTACGATGCGGATGTGAAAATAATGTATGTCACTAGTTACGTACCGTTGTAGTCTTTTTACGTAGAGAGTTTCCACAATTTGATAACGCATTGAATGAGTGTATAAATGTTTTTGGCGATTATATTGAGGGGAAAAAAATGCTACTTTCAGGACAGCTTTCTTTTTACTTCTTTCAACCCCCTTACTGTGTGACTTACTTCCTGATTCTATCTCGTGCCTTTTCCCACAAAACTCCACAGAAAAGACTTTTTCTTATACGAATTCGTTTAAACGACGAGCAATATTACTTGGACGATTAAGTGGCTACAACAGTACCTAATGCTTTTTATACAAGCGGTGAAACAGTAACAAATTAAAGCAGTTTTAATTTTTTCGCTAGCCATTAAAATGGCTGGTGTTTGCAGATATTACTGCAAACAAAACCAAAAATAACGTGTTTCCAATGTTAAATATTTTTCTTTTTTTCTTTATCTCTTTATTTTACCCTGAGTGACCAACCACGGAGCAGATTTCCACTTCCTGGGATACGCAAAAAAAAAAAAAAAAAAAAGTCACCGAAAAAATTGTTTCCTTTTGCTAGTGTTTTAACAGTCTTCTTTGTTACCTTTACAGAATTGCTTTATGACATGATGAAACGAAGCATGGCTTTACCAAGATAATATTTTAAGAAGACATTTGCTTTCGTGCAGTTGACGCTGTATTTGTTTTTAATCACGGCATGAGTTAAAAAAAAAAAAAAACCCTTCTCGTTCTTATACATCCGATTTAAATATTGGCCACATATCACACACCAGGACTATATTTTCCATTAGACACTTCAGGCATTGTGCCTAGGGCATATGGCGAAGTAAGTACTCGAAAAAATATGATTCAAATAGAATTCAACGATAATATTCTATAAACTAAACCTCATCAAATTATCAGAAAGACACAATTCTGATGCTGACCTGAACAAATTCGCTGTTGATATCGGAGGAACAGGAAAGAAAATATCAATAATATATGTAACCTGTCATAATTCAACAATTTCGTCAAGTCTGCTTCTTCTGTCTGATTGAAGATGAGCTCATTATTCCGATTTTAAGTCAACTCATTAGACCTTACCTCCGTGAGAAGTTTTTTATTATCTGTTGTTACTGTTTTGTTCATGATTTTTGTTTCTAAATACGTAAAGTATTATGTTACTGCTATTTGTTTTTATGGTTGCTATTTTGTTTATTATGAATCCGCTGGTGTCGGAGGCTGGAAATGCTTGGCCTTATGACCGTGAGGTAATTCTGCAATTTATGGTATATCTTTTTATACTGAAATTGCAATAAAGTCTCTCTCTCTCTCTCTCTCTCACACACACACACACACACACACACACCAAAAAGATCGTCTGGTTAACCCATGATCAAGCTTGTGGAATAAAGTATGAATAACCTTTTATTATTATGTATACTAAATAAAACATTGCATTGCAAACTTCTGGCTTAAAAAAATAAACATTTTTATAAGCCAGAAGGGCCTTAATTTTATTCTTAGCCGACATTAAAAGATTTTATAAGTAGATAAATTATAGCATAAAGATATTTGTACAATACGTTTTTAACAGACGGGTTCGATTCCCTCAGAAACAAACTCTTGCTTTCACACCTCCAGTCGATTCTCTCACCAACTCAAACATGTTTCACCATTCATCATATACTACTTGGATTTCAGGGGAGCTTTTGACACTGTTGCGCATGGAAGACTACTGTACAAATTGGAGCAGGATGGTATTAAGGGTAAGTTGCTACAATGGATAAAAGGATGATTAAGTGCGAGAAGACAGAGGGTGGTAATCAATGGGTGCTGCTCTCCTTGGACTAATGTTATTAGTGGAGTCCCACAGGATTCGGTGTTGGGCCCACTGTTGTTTTGTATATTTATCAATGATATTGATGATGGTATATCAGTCTTAGTGTCGAAGTTTGCAGATGATACAAAGGTTGGCAGGATTGTTAATGGCAGTGTGCTACTGCAACAGGATCTAGAAAATTTGGACAGATGGGCTGAGAAGTGGCAACTGAAGTTTAACATTGAAAAATGCAAAGTACTGCATATGGGTAGAAGTACCCCCAGAGAAACGTACCAACTGTGTGGGACTTCACTTAAGGTGGTAGAAAATGAAAAAGACCTGGGTGTAGTACAGTGAGATATGAAATTTTCTGAGCAATGCAGACAGGCTGCAAGAGCAGGTCATGAGAGTTTGTCAATGATATACAGGAATTTTGCTAGCAAGGTTTTTTGATTTTTTTTTGATTTGGTAGTTGTTGGCGCATCGGCTTCTGTGGCCATATTGCACCTCCCAAGGTTTTTGCAGTGCTTTGATCCAAGCCAGCCCGAGGCGGGAATCGAACCCGCGACCTTTGGGTTGCCGGGCAGGTACTTTACCCACTCGGCTAGCCCGGTCGGCCGCTAGCAAGGAAAAGGAGGTGATTACCCTTTGTATAAGGCAATGGTCAGGTCACGCATTACTGCGTACAGGTCTGGAGGCCTCATTTTAGGAAGGATGTAGATTTGCTTGAGCGTGTACAGAGAAGGGCAACAAGATTGGTGAGGGGAATGAAGTGATCCCCTTACCAAGAGAGGCTTAAGTTCTGCAAATTGCAGCGGCTGGAGACTAGGTACCTGCGAGGTGATCTCATTGAGGTGTATACGGCCTTGAATGGGTTGAGCACGCTGAATTCTGATGTGATTCTTCCACTTGTTCAGATTACGAACCTAAGCGGGCATAAATTCAAATTGAGGAAAGACAGTTGTAGAACAGATGTGCGGAAATTTGCTTTTAGCCCGCGGCTGGAACAAACTTCCATCTGTCGTTGTGGAAATTGATAGCTTAAATAAATTCAAGGGGGAACTCGATTAACTTTTAGAACGAATGGAATGGGATTTTTTTTTTTTTTTTGCTGATGCTGTATAAGCTTGCTGTTTTGCGTCATACGCCTATGCTAATGTACTCTTCAATAGTAGGTACAACTGCAATGGGTTGATGGTCTCTCACCTCGTGGACGAGCTGTCAATTCTGCTTTTTGGAATCTAGTCGGGATAATCTAGACGGTAATGTTGGTCCAGTTTTGCCTTTCATCTGTTTTTCTGAACGAAATTTGCATAAAGTAACCGCTACACACTCAAAATTCTTATGGCACAGCTTAATCAGTAGAACTTGGTCGGCTAGTGGTGATATGGTGAATAATGGAAAATTAATGACAAACACGCTTCTAAAGTAATATGTATATCCTCACATTGACGTTTTTTCTCTCTCTGTCTTTTTTTTTTTTTTTTATTTATTTTTTTTAACCGACGTCACGGACCCTTTCGGTGATATTTGGAAATAAGTGCTTTGATTCAATAAAAAAAAAAAAGAAAAAAGTCACATAACTTAATAGAGTATTATTGTAAAACAACTACAGTCATTTGTGACTAATAGTTCTTTGAATTTAAAAAAAAAAATTTCAAGGCTTTTGGGTGTCCCGTACATATTCTACCAAAAGTACTAGTACACCAAAGAATAATCACATTTTATGCAAATTCGTTATTTTTCAAATTTTATAAGGAAGGGGTAGCGCGGTCGCTCAGATATAACATAAATTTTAGAGAAAGTATAAATGTGGTTTATACTCAACATGCCACTCGGAAACGAGTTTAGGAAATTTGAAGGTTGATAGGTATAAAAGACTACAGTGCGTTTATCTGCTTATACCACTTTCAGATTTTATTTGGCTTTTGGAGTTTCTCAGCATGCCAAAGATTTCCGTTTGGAAAAATGTACCCTGGTTGAACATTGACCAGAAAGAGCGCATATTGTCAAAACAAAATATCACTGAACGCGGAAACACCGCGTCCAAGTTTTCCAAAGAACCAACAAACACTTCCTGGAATGTATGGGCTAAGTTGTCAGCGCAAGTATTATATTTAGACCGTCTTACTAGAGGCCTTCGTAGCCGAGTGGTCAGGAGCGGGAGTGCAGTAGCACACGCTCTTTCAGTAGACCGGGGTTCAACACCCTCACTGCTGAATACGGTTGATCTGCCAATCCGCACTGGACCAGCGTGGCAGATTATGGTCCATTTCCCTCAGCATGAATTGTTGAGGAGGCTTCCATCCTGCAGTGGGTTGATAATGGCTGCACTTTTCCTTTACTAGGGGAAGGGGGTACTCTAAGGGTTAGCTGTCGTCCACACTTTTTAATGTAAAGCCACATTTGTGCCATACTTGTAGGAAATAGAATCTTGTGAAATTGAAAAGTTATCTGAAGCGATGAATACCGATATAAGGTGGTTTCTTCAAATAGAAGAAATTCAGACTTTTGAAAAGGGCTACGTTAAGGACGTAGCCCTTTTCAACTGTGAAGGACGTTTTGGTGTTTTGATAGGTTGGTCCTGTTTTCTTGGAATGGTGTTTGACTGATGGTGGTGGTTTCTAGAAAGGGCAAGATTGCAACAGCTTCGATAATCCCGTTATTATATCACTGATGTTTTTTTTTTTTTTTTTTTTTTAGTAGCGCAAGGCCTTGCGTTTTGAACAAGACAGTGTGTTCCTCTCCTTCCCCCGTGACCACCAAATACGGAGGATGCAGAAAGGTTAGGGAATGACCACCGCATATCCCTGAAGCAATATAGCCTTAGTTGCTAATGCTCCTAAAAAAAAAACAAAATAAATAAAATAAAATAAATAACCAAACCTCTCCTTCCCCACAAAGCCTTGTATGACGGCTCGGTCAGGGGAGAATAATGGGACAATGATGGACAAGTCCGTTTAGTCTCAGTCTGAGCTCAGTAGAATCATTGTGGGCCAATTGAAAATGCGTGCAGGCTTGTCAATGAACGATCAATCACAGCACGTGTGTGTGTGTGTGTCCGCTCGCGCATACATACAGTATATGCACAGACAAAGGCCTGTGCATATATTGTATGTAGCGGAGTGGACATGAGCGCGAATGCAGTAGTACACATTCTTTGAGTGGACCGTGGTTCAAGCCCATGACTGCTAAATACGATTAACTATTGTATTCACGATTTGTTGTTAACCCCTCTGACCCTGCTTGTCATGCTGGAGTATAAACAAGAATAAGTGATCATGCGCGCACACAAAATGTTATCTTCGGCATAACGGTTTAAATGGTGAAGTGGACGGTGTCAGCCCTGCCTGACACCGTTACCAATTTTGAGAAAGTCCGTGTTTCTCATGTTGGTTCTCACAGTTTCTTCCTGTTCCTGGTACAGTATTACAATATTAATCAGCTGAATTATGTAGATTGAAAATCCTATATTAGTTATCGTTTCTCATGTTGAACACAATCAAATGTCTTTGAATAATCTAAAAAACACAAAACGACTGGAACATTGAATTCTTTGAGACCTGACGTATTACGTATTACAGGTGTTATATATGACATATTGTTAAACGGGACGGTGGCCATCAGTCGTAGACTTAAGATCTGATCTTTGTTCCTTCTGAAACCTGCTTGCTTTTCTGGAATTTCTTAAATGTTCTTATTTATATTCCGGCACGACCATCAGGTCAGTGGAATTTACAACAAATCTTCAAGTTTTCCTGAAATTCTGTTTAATATGATTTTAAGAAGAATCTTGTCAGCGTGAGAAATTAGGCTAATAGGCCTATAATTTGAGCAAATTTTCAGATCTCCTTTTTTTTTTGTAAGAGATTGAAAATTAATTTCTTCCAATCTGATTGCTACCGTCCCGTTTCCCAAATATTTACGATCATTTTATGAAAAAACTCGGCGCTCTTCACACCTATAGCTTTAATCAATTCCGTTGGGATTTCATCAATTCATATGACTTGCTACAAGTCAGTTCTCTGATGGCTTTTTCGACTTCTTCCTTCAGTGGAACTGGTTCATGATCACACGCTTGAAAAACGGGGTGGCAGATCATTAATGTCAGCAGGTGCTCTGAAGAGCTGATCACAGTATTCTTTCCACCTTCCTTTAATTGTATTCTCCTCTGTTAAAATTTCCTCCTTGGAGTTCTTAATTGCATTAAGTTTTGGTCGGAACTTTTGTCTTAAGGACTTAATAACATCATGCATCTTCTTAGTGTTTCGTTTGTTGTGGTATTCGATTTCTTTACACTTTCGATTGATATAATCCTGTTTGTCCTGGCTTAAACAGCGCTTGATGACTTTGCTCAGTTCCTGATACTCTTCGTTTCCATGTAGACCCTGGGATTTTGCAGTTCTCTGTTCAATAAGTTTAAAAGTAGCTTCTGTAATCCATGGTTTCCTGATCTTTGACCTTTCTTTAATGTATCTATTTGCTGAATCCTTAATACTATAATGCCTTTTGCATTTCCCCACATTTCCTCAGGCAGCATATCGTCATCTAGTTCTAATAGAGCTTGAAAACAGTTGTCTGTTTCAAATATATAATCGTTTTGAATATTTTATACATCCAATCGTTTGGGTAAAACCGTATTCATAATCTTTTTTAGCATCAGCATTAGATTGATGTGGAGTAACTGATGATCACTGCCACAGTCAGCTTCAGGAAGTGTCTTTGCTGTGATTACACCGGAACGTCACCTTTGCTGAATAAGGGTGTAATCAATCTGATTCCTTGTTTTATGATCAGATTTTCATGTGTAGTCTTCTCGGGTGTTGCTGAAAGCAGGTGTTACATATGACAAGACTGTTCAGTTAAACTTTCACCCCGTTCATTTCTAGTACGAAGACCAAACCTACGACATTCCGGACCAGAAGAAACTGTCTTGCCTACCCTTCTGCATTGAGTGTTAATTATACGTATGTGTTAAACAATCAGGCAGTTCGGCTAGCTGTGGTTAGGACGGAATAAATTAACTCCAGATGTAGGGAATAAATATGTTTATTTATTTTTGTTTTGTTTGTTTATTTGTGTTTGTTGGCGATTGTGTCGCACAGAAAATATCAGTGAAACTAAGAGTTAAATTTGTATTTATAAAATTTATTCAATTATTGTTAAAAAATTAAGAATTTAGGAAATAAGACTAAGATGCATTTAGGGTTAAAGCCTCAAGCTGCTAGCAAATTTAGACTATGTATATATTAAGTACAATAGCATTATTAATACACAGCCATTTCTGAATGAACAGAATATTTATAAGGTATAAACAGAATGAACTGAATATTTACCTTATAAATATTGTGTTTATTTAGAAATGGCTGTGTATTAATGATGCTATTGCACTTAATATATACACAGTCTGAATTTAGGAAATGTAATGCTGTAAGATATGTATAGGTAATGTCTGGATAACACTCTTTTCAAGAGGCTGAATGAATATCTTGTGGCCTTCGGACAAGATCGTGACCCACAGGTCGCCTTGTTTTAATTTGATTTATTTTTGCTTCATGTATCTGCCCAGTTGTTCTGATTAGTTTTCAGTATCATAATAGTTACGTCACATGATTTGGTTTCGACGTTATCGACGACGCCGGTCCAAATTTATTCATAATTGGCTTGTAAATTAACCGTTTTGGCCTTTTATTTAATGTATTCTAAATTACATGTACATAATCCTTCTGCAACACCCTTATTCTTAATCTAGTTCCTCCATCTCTTCATTTTATTCGAATCTTGTAGGGGGCTTATCCACGCTGCTGACTTGTTAGTTTAATTTTCATTCGTGTGTGTACAGTATGCGCAAACCAATACTCCGTGACAATAGTACTACTAGAAGGGTTACACAGAAACATAACTCAGCGGTCGTTCAATATTAGAGCAATATTCAAAATTCACAATGATGAGATGAGATGAGATGCAAAGTCGTATCAAGAAACATTATTTATAACGGCTGTAATAAGGGAACCAATACATCCAAGTAAGATTGAAAATTATCATCAAAAGTCTTTCACGAATGAGTGTAATCTTTTTTTCTTTTTTTTAGCTGAAGGTAGGATCTTGGAACCAAACGTCAGCATCTAAAGCATAATGATTGTAGTGGTAATTGATATAGCCAATACAAAAAAATCTTTCAAGTTATATATTACCCGAGTGGTAATCCTTTCACTCAGGTGAATGTTGTCTGTTTTTTCTGGTCGATTTGACTGCTTTGTTTTAAAAAAAAAAAATTCCTGAAGGAAAATGTGCTTCCCCCGCCTAAAAAGCCTACAGTATGGAAAAAAAAATCCATAAAAACAATGATTATAAGCACTCCTACCCGCAAGTGATAGTACCACCAATACATAAACATTATTAGATACATCTACCTGTTATCGTTTAGAATCCCCGTTTGCCAGCGATACTTCTATTCATGGACGCTCCTGACTTCCAGTAATGGTCTAGTGGTATACTGGCCCATGCACTCTTCATGACATGCACTCATCATGGCATTAGCGTCATTGGTTTGCCATTTTGCTGTTCTAGTGAACTTGTATTTGTACTATGAATTGGCTCTCTTAGGTTTAAAGATGTGGTTCCCCCCCATCCCATAATATATGCAGTTGTAGCCAGCCACAGCATGTACTAATATTAATTTTTCATGGTGAAACGAAGAATGCAGTATTATTGGTTGCTTTACACTTTTTTTATGTAAGCTCCAACTGAAGATTATGAACGCAATAAATAGTGTAGATTAAAACAATTAGCAATAATTTAGAAATTGTTCTTTACACTATATTTCAATGCAATGTTTTTGACATCCCAATATTGTATCCTGTTAGAATTATTGCTGTTTTAAAAGCTCTGTTTGCTGTTCCGATTTTTTGATCATCTCTTGCTGTATTTTGAAGTGAGTTTTGAGTAGAACAATAATGAAGCTTCTACTCAATGATGCAATAAGTTGAAATGATTTTAATTTCATTAAAAAAGGTAAGGGGGTCCAAGTTGCTGAGTTTATTTGCTGGACGTCATACACGCATTTCAAGAAATTTTTTCTTAAGAAAATTTCTGTTTATACTCTGGCACGACTAGTAGGTCAGAGGAGTTTACAATTAATCATTTCGACAATGAATTCAATTTAGCAGTCATGAGGGTTCGAACTACGGTCCACTGAAATGCGTGTGCTAGAACAATGGTTCCCAAACGGTGTGCCGCGACCCTTTTCAAGTGTGCTGCGAGATTAGGAAAAATTCCATTGAGTTCGATGGCAATCACTATTTCGGTGTGCCGTTAATATTCTTCTTTTAACTTAAAGTGTGACTTGAGTGATAAGATTGGGAACCACTAGCTAGAGCATTCTCGTGTTTGACCACTCGACTGTTTACTGTAATAAGCTCTTTGAATTGAGAAGTTTGCATTCCTTATGAAGCTGGTAATTATTGTGATCATACCCAACAACTACCCATTTTAAACTAACTGCATTCGTACATTTGGCCTAGATTTTGTTCCATTTAAACATTTTCTAACTTCTTAGACTTAGAAAATAATCCTTCATTGTGTTCTGAGTGGATTTTTTTTTTTTGCGCTCTCTCTCTCTCTCTCTCTCTCTCTCTCTCTCTCTCTCTCTCTCTCTCTCTCTCTCTCTCTCTCTCTCCATAGAACTGATTTAAAATCATTATTCCTTTTTGCAATTTTGAATAGCTGATTTGTTCGATTTATTTAAGCGTTGCCCTATTTTGCGATCGATGCTCCCTGCTTGTTTTGTTTGCATGGCACTTGATTCATTATGAGTTACTTCCAGTGCTGAACTATTGTAACCGCTCAATATTCGCATTATGAACCACTTTTTAATGGATGTTATATAGCGATATATTTGTCGATTCTTAATTGGCATTCTGTCGGAAATGCGTTTCTACAAAGAAACTACATTTGGCGTTATTTTTGGATTTACGACTCACCAGAATATATTGCTATAGTGCAGCGTTTCCCAAACTGTGGTCTGCGAACACCTGGGGATCCGTAGACCAGTTCCAGGGGGTCCGCAAAACGTTCAGAAGGTATCAAGTGATATATGTGTTTATTTTCTTAGAAAATATATTGATAGAATCGAAACGAATTTCATTATAGAATATTACTTATTTTCGATACGATTAGTATGTGTGTGTGTGTATATATATATATATATATATATATATATATATATATATATTATTTATTTTTTTTTTTTTCTTTTATGAGAGCCCCAAACACGAAAGGTATCAAAACCTATAGTACTTAGTACCGTGCATGGGTTGAAGGAGAAGTATGGGGAGAGGGGGATGCCGGAAACATTGCTCTAGAGACTAAACATGGGTTTCGCCACTTCAAGCCGCCAATAAGCAAAGTGGTGGTATTTCACCGGTTGATGAAAGTCATCTACCACCTGAAGCTAATATATATATTTGTATACATATTTAAAATTATTCGTTCTATGTATAGCAAATTGATGATAAATAAAGATATTATTATATATTCCTATAAGAATAAAGTTGAGTTGTTTCACACAACTTTGAATTTTCTTTTCAGAAAATTCAGTGTTCATACATATACAGGGTAATTCAGGAGGAATAATAAATATTTTGGGAGGTTATAGTATCGATTATTCTGAGTAAAAAAGTTCAGATAAACATGTCTCCAATTCGCAATGGATACGGAGATACGTGCTGTTTGAAACTGGCGCTCACAAAGCCATTGTGCGAGGTATTAAAGAAAGAAAAATGATTTATTGTTTGTATTTATTGACTTTTTGAATGATACAAAACGCAAATAATTGAAAAATTTTTTACAGTTCACAATAAACCTTCGAAAATCCCACCGACGTGTTGTTCTTCTGAGCGTCTTGGCGTTCATTTATGAGGGCAGCAGTATCCAAAATGCAAGCGAGCAATTCGTTTCTTGTGTTCATCTTTTCTTTGTATACTGCGATTTTCAATCATCCCCACACAAAAATCTAACTCAGTGAGGTCTTGAAGACCTTGGTGGCCAATGAACGGGACCACTGCGACCGATCCATCGTTCAGGGAAACTTCGATTTAGATATTGTATCACCAGACGGGTATAATGTGCAGGAGCTCCGTCATGCTGAAAGTACATACCAATCCTTGTAACCAAGGGAACATCCTCCAATAGTAGCGGAAATTCGTTTTGCAGAAATTCTAGGTAAATGGGCCCTGCAATGCGATTTTGTATCACATCAGGCCCGATCAACTGTTTGTCGATGTTACCGCACCACACGTTTACAGAGAAGCGATGTTGAAAATTTGTTTCTACAGTGGCATGTGGATTTTCGTCTGACCACCTATGAGAGTTACGGGTGTTGTTGATACCGTCACGGGTGAAAGAAGCTTCATCGCTGAACAGTATTAATGGAATTAATCGGTGATTAGCATTTACCCACCGACAAAATTCCAATTGCTGGGCGTCGTCTCCTTTTTTTAAGGTGTTGCACCCGCTGTATGTGAAATGGATATAAGCCGTGCTCACGTAATGTTCATCATACTCTTGCCTGTGCAACACCGATACACGCATAAATTCTTCCTGTGCTAATAGTAGGACTACGTTCTACCTACTGAAAAATGTTCTATTTCATCCATATTTTGTACGTTCAGAAGAAACATGAGCGCTGGGAACTGTACCAGTTTCACACAGTTTGGTGTAAACACTAGTAAACGCTCTTGAATGCGGTATTCTGCGGTTAGGAAACCGTCGACGATATTCTCTACAAGCAGCAGTGGCACTTCCACCATAAAAACCGTAGACACACCATATCGGCATATTTAGCGTGTGAAGATGTGCGGCACCCTTAACAACGCTTCTAACGCTTCTAACACCAAACAGCGTCAGGTTATAACTGCTTCTTTTTCACATCTGATTCAGGGAGCTGCGCGCGCCAGTTTCAAACAGCTGTATCACAGTATCCAAGAATTGGACACATGTTTATATGAACTTTTTTATTCAGAATAATCGATACTATAAACTTCCAAAATATTTACTATTCCTCCTGAATCACCCTGTATATATACACACAAACATATGTGCATATACCCTGGTGTTCAAAGAAAGTGCATCACCTAGGAATTTCACATTTCTAACCCTTTTTTGCGATGGTATGTTACATTAATGACTAGCATCACAAATAGAAATATAAACAAAAGATATTTATTAATAGTTAAGGCAAAGCCAGGTAATATTTGACAGATGCTCTCAAAATATTCCAAAATGAGTATTTGCATCCTTTATACAACAGTTTTGGTTAACACAACAATTATGGCTGAAATATTATCAGAAGCCCTCAATTTGCTTCAGTTTATCATTTTAAATGGAAAACAAAATGAAAACTTCACCAGGTGCAAACTAATATTTAGTTGAACCGGCTCTGTCCCTAATGACAATAGCACACCATCGAGGCATTGACAAGATCAATTTCTGAAGATAATCAACTGATAGTTCGTGGTTCCAAACACCAATTATGACTTCCTGAAGTTATTATTATTATTACTATTATCATCAGTTTATTTCTCTTAGGAGAACACCCCGTTACAGCTACTGGCTAGAGGGTGAAAATACATATACAACTATGTTACAAAAATACATCTATGTTACAATTATAAAATACATGAAATACATAATATCTGATTTATAACTACATTTTATCTGGAAAAGACACTATTTGAGTTATTATTTATTCGCAAATACTTTTACTACTTAACTACTGTAAACTGGTAAGAACATACCGTGACAATTGAAGCATACCTTCTGCTTAAACACACACAAGTGGGAGTTTTACCATATTTACATAAACACAAATATTTACAGCAGCCAAAACAACGTACAGCATATGAAACAACACGAATGACCGTGATACGGCAAAATAAAAATTTTAAAGTTCAATTTTCCAGCAGTCTTCTTCTTCTGTGGGGATTAGAGTTGTGTAGGTAGGTCAATCCTTACACATTGATGAGGTCGGGTTTCCTAAAGCCCAGTGGCTTGTGCCTGGCCGAACAAGGTGCTGAAACTGTATCCTTACATCTGTATTTGCGAGTAAGAGTTTCTGAGAACTTCCTTTCTGTAGGATTTGCAATTGCAGAGCTTTTCAGGATTGATGTTGAGGTTGTTAAATAGCTGGATGGTGTTTGCTGGAAAGAATCTTCCGAGGCTATCCAACTGCGTAAATGCCGCTTTCAGTTGTGGTTCTTTATCTGCAACTCGTCTTGATTTTTCGCCGGGTATTTCTATCCACTCTCGGGCTTTCGGTGCATCCAGTCGTCCTGTTAAAAGCTGAGCGAGGGTCATTGTGTTCCTTGACGTGATTATTTGTCTCCAGGGTGTGACCTCTAAATTGGAGTATAGTATAGCTCTTGAGATGGTAAAAAGTTTAGCTGAAATTCTGTTCAGCCATCCCAAGAGCCAGTATTCGAGTCCTAGAAAGGCTTTGATACTGCTTTCGGGAGCTGAAGACCAGATTTGTGCCGCGTATAGGGGAATAGGAGTAACACATCTGTTGATGTATTGCTTCATCAGACCGGGGTCTCTAATACCGGTGAGCTCTTGCACGAAGGGTCTTTGATTTCTTTCTGGCAACTGCACATTTCACACGATGCCAGCAGTTCTCTATAGGATTCAGGTCCGGGCTGTTTCTTGGCCAGCTAAGAGTTGTAATTAGGGCTTACAATACCGGTATTTTTAATTTATGAAACCGGGATACCGGTATTCCAAAAGCAAACGTTTTTCTCTATAAATTTTGATGACAATTAGGTGCAATAAAGTAAGGAAAAAAAAACAAGTACTGTAATTACTTGAATTCATGTTTTAAATAAACTTTTATTGCAATAATAAATATTCTGAAAAAAATCATTAAAATACAGTTATTCTAAAAACAAAGAAATACATATTGTTACTGCAAAGTTTAGTTATGTTTAAGCATCCACACTACCTGTCCGAATAAAGTGAGCTCTTAAGAAACATAAGCAATCAATAGTACAATCGTTTAAAATGGATCTAATTTTGGTACATATTTGATTAGCGGCAGAAAACGCCCTTTCGGATTCTATTCTGGTGCTGAGATAATCGTAGACGATCTCAATCCATATTTTCTAGGCTTTGAAATTTTTTAGCAAAAGTAGTTAAACGTTCATCTTTTAAAATCTCATTGGAATCGGGCAATTTCTTATTTTGGAAAGAATTTGCGGAACACTGATGTTCTGTTCCATGTTGGTCTTCCATTGTTGAATTATGTTCATTATTTTCTGAAGGAGAAAGACGTTTTATTCAGCGAAGTATAATTTTCACTATAGTATCTTTACTGAGTCTGGGAGAGAGCAAAGAGTGTAGTTAAGGAATTCTTGACATATATAAATGCAAAGAATAGAAGGACAAATCAGATTGGACCCTTATGTAATGGACGTGGGATAGTATTAGATACCATAGCTGAAGTTGCAGATGAACTCAACAGTTACTTTTCATCGATATTTATATTAAAAAAAAACCCCTTTGTGTCAATGAGATATTATGGAAGTGAAGTTGAAAAAATGTAATTAGTGATGTTGAAATTTTAATGAGAACTTTCGCGCCTACAGGCGAGTAAGGCTCCTGTGGTTGATGGCATATACCCTATAATCTTAAAGGAGGCGGCAAGTGAGTGCATTGAACCATTAAGGCTAGTTATGAGAGCATCACTGGACAGGAGAGATTCCGTTGGATTGGTGTAAATTGGAACATAAAGGCGGTTCTAGGAATGTAACGGGAAATTACCGACCAGCCAGTCTAACTTCAGTAGTAGGGAAAATCATGGAGGCAATGATCAAGGTTGGAATTCAGGATCGTTTAGATGGAAATGGAATTCTGTAGGATACACAGCATGGTTTTGTAAAGGGAAAATCATGTTTAACAAATCTGGTTAGCCATTTTGACACTCGTGAGCTGGATTTAGGGAATAATTTCGACATTGTTTATTTGGATTTCAGCAAAGCATTTGACTCAGTCCCACATGAATGGTTACTTTAAAGTTTGAGCAGGCTGGAATCATAGGGAAATCCTTAGATGGATAGCACGATGGTTTGAGGGCACCAGGCCAGAGGGTTGTGATAAATGGTTATTCCTCAGATTGGGTTAATGTAAGAAGTGGGGTTCCCCAAGGATCAGTACTGGGACCACTGTTATTTT
This sequence comes from Mastigoproctus giganteus, assembly GCF_048544385.1. Taxonomy (NCBI): domain Eukaryota; kingdom Metazoa; phylum Arthropoda; class Arachnida; order Uropygi; family Thelyphonidae; genus Mastigoproctus; species Mastigoproctus giganteus. Next base: position 139,927,953 of record NC_143584.1, on the reverse strand, counting down.
TGATTATCTTAAATGATATCTATGAAGGGATGGAGGGCGTGAGGTCTAAACTTGCAGATGATGTAAAGATCAGTAGAGTAGTTAATGATCGCCGCCAAGCAGAGCTTCTTCAGAGTGACCTAGATAGATCTCCGGGATGGTCAGAAAAGTGGCAGATATGCTTTAATTCAGCAAAATGCAAGGTCTTACACCTGGGGAACAGCAACCCCAAAATACAAATTTGTAACTTATACACTTGGTAGAGTTGAACTTAAGTCAGTAGTGGTGGAACGGGACTTGGGAGTTACGATACGGTCAGACATGAAGTTGTCCGAGAATTGTGAACAGGTTGCAATGTTGTATGGTGTCCTATCGATGATTTATCGAACATCGACTAGAGAGATAACGACGTCATAATCACATAAAGGCGATTTTATAACCTTTGTGATTAAATTATAAACAATTATTTTTTTAAATTAGTATCGAAAAACCGGTATTTTTTGTATCAATACCGGTATTTCAATTCGGGAAAAAAATGACCGGGATTCCGGTATTGTAAGCCCTAGTTGTAATGGACCGTTTTTCCAACCATTTTTTTTTCACCTGTAACAAATGTAAACACATTACTGTCGAACCTGTAATGCAGAAATGAAGCTGAAGTGCCTAGTTAACTTTTCGCCCGATTACAAGGAGCAGAGTCGTCCTGAAAGATGCAGTTACTTGGCAGGTTGAAATGGTCTCAAATGGTTGGCAACAATTTGCCTTCCAATATAGCCAGGTATCCATTGGCATTTACGGAACCTTTTATAAACTGCAGGTGACCTACTCCGCGATATGAAATACACCCCCATATCATTTGGCTGGTAGGGAATTTTACTGTAGACGCCATACAGTATAAATGATACTCTTCACTATGTCTACGGCGAATCGTTTGTCTCCCATCAGAGCCATTCAGGTTGAATTTCTTCTCTTCCGAGAAAATAACTGACGTTATTCGGACGACAATTACAATTTTAAGGGGTGATGCACTTTCTTTGAACACCTGTGTGTGTGTGTGTGTGTGTGTGTGTGTATATATATATATATATATATATATATATATGTGTGTATATATATGTGTATATATATATATATATGTGTATATATATGTGTATATATACCAAGTATGTAAAATGCATAGTTAATTAATAGCTCAATTATAATAAATATATCAAATTTAATACATATATATTTTAATCGTCACAGATCCGATTAATGCCATCTTATAAGATTAAACATTACATCCGTCTGTATATTATTTAAGATATTAGTTGTAGCGGTAAGTTCTAATAGTGCAATAATAGACCAAGTTAAGCCGGCTATAATGTATATTACGAAAGCTAGTAAGTTATAGCATCTCAAGCAACCCAACGCCTTATGCAAGTGCCCAACGCAAACTGGAAAAAAAATATGTATACCAAATACAGTAAGGAAAACCTTACATATCAATAACATTAAAAGAAAAAAATAAATGTTAATTATAGGCAATTAGATACATTGAAAGGGACTTTTTCGAGGGCTAACCCTTTCAATGTATCAACCATAATTAACGAGATATCCGTTTCTGTAGTCATCGTCCAGCGTAACTGTGTCCAAATGATAGTTAGTATAAGATAACCAGGTAGAATAAAATAACATTAAAGATGTATAACCCCCATAAAAAGGAAGTATCCATCCCTTACAATACAATATTTAAGTTGATGTATCCCAATTTAGTAGTAAACTGGCAAGATGACTGTTAGCCCGACGGATAGCCAAATTTTAAATTATATATATATATATATATATAGGGGTCCGCAAACATGTTTTGATTTTTGAAGGGGTGTCCGTAAATCTCAGTAGTTTGGTGCTATGGTGTATTGCTTTTTTGTACGAGTGCGTGTTCTTGGGCCTATTTTCGTGTTATGCGAGTTGAAAAACTTGGAATAATTTATGGGAGAAACCTTGCTACCCGCGCCTGAGATTGAAATAGCTACAACCTCAATTAAAAGCGGCCTTTAAGAATTCCTCCATTCTGTCGGAATTGGATCCAATTGTTTCTTCCTTGTAACGAGTGACAAGGAAGAAAGCTGCTATACTATCACGGACAACGCAGCACAGTAAATATCCAATGACTGTTTACTTTTCACTATTTTAAATCACATTATTGAAATAACGAATAAAATAAATGTTTATAAAGAACCCATTTTGATTGAGTAGTTAAATTGTATACTTCATGAAATCCATGACATTTTCACAGAAGCGGTTATAATACATCTCATTGTATTTAATCAAGGGGAAAATGTACAATACACTACAGTAATCGAACTTGAGTTATTGAAGTGCCTACATGCATTAGTTGTTTTGAAGCAATACTACGTTCTCACTTAAGTGTGTGTAAATCGCCGCCCTTCTAGATCACTTTTCCGTATTTCAAAAACATAAATCTCAAGTGATAAATCTGGACTCGTACAGATAATATTCAATCGCCTTCCAGTGTAGTTTCTGGATGATTGTCACGATGTGCTGAGCGGAGTAGTCACGCAATGTTGTGTAAAAAAAAATGACCCCGTCGGTCAAACGGCCTGGTCTCTAAAGATGTTTTTGATACAGACCAACCTTAAGGATACGTGTGTAATTTTAAAAGTTGACCATTTCTTTACATCTGAAACCACACAGCAGCAGTTTCCGTAATTCGAAAAACAGCGTGACCATCCAGGCGCTTTCGAAAGTGGTGAATTTCTTCAGTTGGTGATGACGAATTGGTTCTGTTGTATGCTTTGGGGTACATGGTTCTGTGACAACTGTGTTAATTTGTCCTGGGAAAGGGTCATCCTTCACTGTAACAATTGCTCATTCTTGTACGCGTGGGCGTGACAAATAATTGTCGATGTACCCTTTTTCCATACATATTTCTGCTACAGAGGCGTCACGAAATTGAATAACACTGCGTTGTGTGTTAGCTTGTACGCACCTCTCACTATGAACTCTGTCTTCTTTTCTGCAGCGCACAGGACGCCAATGGGTCATATGCTCAGTAGAAGCATTAGCATCATTCTCTGAGTGTATGGTGGCGCGTAAGTTAAACTTAGATGAATGGAAAACTAATAAAAACATAACTAAGAAACATTTTCAAACTTCCGCAAGTTGTAAAAAATATGAGACAGTTTCTAAAGTTTAGAGGGTATTTCATTTGTGCAGTAGGACATGGATTATACGAACGAAGTGTGATAATGACCAATTCAAATAAAAATAAGGAACTGATTTTAACTTATTTAATGTTTGTGTTACCTGAGATTAACTTTTACTACTCAATATTCAGTCTCCGAAATGGCACCACTAACGTTTTTCAGTGCATTATGAGTTTTGTCATTGATGGATAGCACTATACGTTTACCGTTCATAGACATTTGTGCAACACAGTGGACGATGTGAAGTGATACAGTTCACTTGGCCAGAAGTAGCAAATTTTATCTTCTAAGAAACCAGACTTTGCTTCACTTAAAATATGTAATCAGTATCTTAAAAACTTTAAGAAAGACCAAACGAGAATATAAAAGTAGCAATTCTTATTCATTATACAGAATATGTTATAAGCCAAGTTCCTTCTAGAAAAGTTCATGTAAACAGAAATCATAACCTCAACAAACGTTTTCGACGCAATCAATAAATTATACCAATACTGTAAAAAAGCTGCAAATGTGACATTTGTATTTTAGTTTTTCAAAAACAGTTATGTCTTTTGAAAAAAAATGCAAACGCCCCGCCATTTAGGTTAGTCTTCCCGGACGATAATTGTTAGTTCTTTATCTCTCATTCTTTTGAACAGGTCTGTTATTACTATCGATTCAAAACATTAAATTTATATAGTTAGACTAACAGACAACCGGCATGTCTAAACCGACATATGTTACTATGTATTATTATCTCTTGGTCTCATGTTTTTCATGACAGTTCAACTGCTGCAAGTTCTTCTCATGTACAGACCCCAGAAGAAATCCGCCAAGGGATACACACATTCTTATACACATGTATAAGGATTCGAAACGTAGGTATTCTTGTTTTTAAAATTAATTTTACAGCCACTGCTGTACGCAGTGGCTGCATAATTTTTTATTTATTTGATGCGCCCGGTGGTTGTGCCCTGAGTGACTCGTGACTGCGATCTAGTTCGACGAATATTGCACTTTCTAAATATATATATTTTATACTAATTTTTTAGTACAGTTTCAGAAGGAAAATAGTTTCAAATGTCACCCATCGAGGGAGAACAAAGCAAACGAACTAAATAGAGTAATTGTATTGATGTTTTCTTTATAAATCCATAAATATGGATACAGAGCCAGTCTTAGCGGGTGTGAGAGTTTCACTGCATCTGGCTCCGTGATCGAGGTAACAAACATTGACTGGCGTCGCGTTTTAATTTAACAGTACAGTTTAATAGTACAAAGCGGCTGTGGACGTGAGAGGGGGGGGGAAGAATTTATTCTTAATACTAAGGCAACCTTAGGTAGCACAAACATTTTTCTAGAACAGATGTTCAGCTTTTGGATTTAAGACGGAGTCGAGGCGGGATAATTAGCTGTAGGAAATATTTTTGGCAATCAGCTTCTTAACGAACTCTTTTTCTTGTACACAGTATGCAAATTAAGCATTGTATTGCCATATAATGACTTTGTTTAATTGTCGGACATATTGTTTTTTTCTAGATAAAACATTTCTACAATTACAATAAATAATACTTAATTTACTTAATATTTTGAAACTTAATTAAAATATTAAGTAATTTTTTTATGAATATAGGTAACACCCAATATTTTGTATTATGGGAGACAAATAGTTGCGTAATCTTTGTTTCATATCTTAGGGTCAAGGCACAATGTGTTCCCTGGGAATTTTTCGCAGTCTCTTAACGCGAAACATAACTGTATTTATTTTTGTATGAATAAAAGTTAGAAAATGCGCGAATTCCTTAAGTTCTAACTGGTATTAAAATCATTGGATATTTGGTTGCTACCACGAGTTTTTTGTTTTTTTTTTATAATTTCCTTTTAATCAAGGTATTTAATACACGAGTTTTCCCAATACATATTTTCCGGGGAGTCGCATTTCAAAAATGTGATTAGTTAGTGTTGATTTTATGCCATTTCTAGCTTTCGAGGAAGAAATATATATCGCACCACCCTCTTTATGCAGAATTCTGGAGAACTCGCAGCCTTTGTCAGCCAAATGTAAGTTTACCCTGCAAGATTATCGTGGTGTCGACTGTTCTCGATAAAATAATTAATTTTGAAGCGGATAACGAAAAACTGATCAAGTATTAAAAATATTTGGACGATTGATTGACCACACATCTGAAGCATATTGGAAAGTACTCATTTTCAAACTACCAATATGGTTAACAAGAGTTAGTACATAATAAAATAACCTAAAGGTTTTACCAATTGTAATCTGTATGGAGGTAGTTGAAAATATCTGCATTTGTGGACTACCAACGACACTTAGAAAAAAACACTAATAATTTTGATACGTTTATTAATAAAAATAAATTCGTTTAATAGTATGTATTTTATTTTAAATACATTTAAAACCCCTAGCATTGTCGCTGTTGTGGGTATTATTGCATCAGGTAATCATGTAACCAATCACTGCCTGCAATAAAGATATATATATTTATTAATAGAACAAATAGACAGAAGTAAAAAATTTAGAATTAAAAATTGCCATTGTTAGTATGAATCAGTCTTAACAATAGTCACACTGCCATTCAGGCTAATTCCAGCTGTTAAATGGATTGCCAACATTCTTCCAGCCATCACATTAGCCATCCAAATGCCAACATTCTTCAGTTGCGTGCGTGCTCGCATTTCACACATAGCGTTTCTTGCAATTTTAATTGCCTAATCTTTGTTGAAAAATTAAATCCCTCATTCTCCTCCTCCTTTAAAATTGGCTGACATTTTCGAAAAAGTAACGCTCCACAACTTGCTACAAGTAAAATGAGGGAAGCTTTGTGTTGAGAACACCTCATAAGTTTGTGCCCACAACCACTGGCTAATCACTGCACACGATTGACGGAACTGGGATACATGTAAGATCAACAGCCATCAGTAAAATACCATATAAAATGGGTTACCATGGTCACGCTAACGTTCTTAAATCAAAGCTGTCTCCACCGCCTGTCCTGCAGAGAATGGATGCATTAAACGTTCCGTCAAGGTAATTTCCATCTGATGTTCGGCCTGTGAAGTCGAATGATGAATCACATTATACAGGCTAAACATCAGATGGAATTACTTTGATGTGTCGTATGTTGAAAGAATAGTTTAATCTAGATTGCATTACAAGAACAATGAAGTTCGGTGGTGGTTGTGTGACGCTATGGACCTGTATTACGGGATTTGGACTGTAGCATACTCCCTCTTCTTTTTCCCCCTCAATTAAATAAATAAATTCTTTATTGCTAATAAGTACAGGACATGTACTGGAGACAGCAATACTCAACACGGCGACATGGCCAGGAGTTTTACATTATAAATGAAATTATAAATGAAATGAATTGGCAAAAAGGAAAAAAAAATACCGTTACATGGAAATTATGAGTTACAAACATGTAAATTATAATAATGAAAAATGAGGACTTAAACGTCATATGAAGGAAATTTTCCCAGTTCCACAGATGGAATCCACTCGAGGAGAATGTGACGGTATTTGTAGTCGGTAGCTAATTTCTGAAGGTCGACTCCAAGACGGAGCAGTGCCTGGGCAGGTAGGAACCGACTACACAGTTTCAACCGGTTGTATTTGAGGATTACAGAGTGGAAAACCCTCTAAAGCGATACGTTTAAAACCAACGCAAAAGTAGATACGAGACATTCGAAGTCTAGGTTAAGGTGTCAAAGTTCAGGTTATAAATAATTGTCAGTCCATTTCAAAGTCCACAGCGTCAGCATTTAAGATTGACACGGCAAGCCATACCAAACTAGACAGGAATGCAATATATACTACTCCAGTCACAGCATGAATCTGTATTTGTTAAGCGGTGATCTTGTCTGGCCAATCTGATTGGATACTGTGATGGAGTAACAAAAGAAATGGGTGCAAAAAGTAATTTTGATATCATATACTTGGATTTCAGGAAAGCTTTTGGTACTGTTGCACATAAGCCTGCTGTAAAAATTGAATCAATGTGGCATTAAGGACAAGTGACTGCTATGGATAAAGGGATGGTTGTTGTGGGCAAGGACAGAGAGTGGTTATTAATGGACACTGCTCTTCGTGGACTAATGTTATTAGTGCTGTTGCCTGTTGTTGTTTTCAATATTTATTAATGATTTTGATGAAGATATATCAGGCTTATTGTCTAAGTTTGCAGATGATACAAAGGTTGGAAGGGTGATTAACAACAGTAATCAAGATAAGCTACTGCAACAAGATCTAGTAAAATTAGGCAAATGGCTGAGAAATGGCCATAACATTGTCAAATGCAAGGTGCTGCATACGGTAGCAGTAATCTCAGATTAACATACAAACTTTGTGGTGTTACACTCAGCGTAGTAGAAAATGAAAAAGACCTGAGGGTAATTGTTCAGTCTGATATGAAATTCTCTGAGCGTGCAGACAGGCAGTCAGGGATTTTGTCAATGATATATAGGAACTTTTCTAGCGGTGATAAGGGGGAGATTATCTCATTGTACAACGCAATAGTTAGGCCGCATCTTGAATACTGCATACAGGGTCTGGCGACCTCGTTTTAGGAAGACGTAGATCTTCTATAACGGGTGCAGAGAAGGGCAACGAGATTAGTGAAGGAAACAAAAGGGTGGTCTTACTAAGAAAGGCTTTCTGCAAACTATAGGTTAAGCTAAATGCTGATGGCATTCTTCCTCTTGCAGAGACTACACTTTTTTTTTTGCTGATATCGTTACAAGCTTGCATTATTTGCAAATATTAATACTAAAACCACAAATCAAAAGCAAGCCACAGTAAAAACACAGAATCTTCCAACCCCGGCGTGTGACTCAATATACATCTTTTTATCTTAGCAGCACGAGGAACTGCCGAAGAAATCATGAATACAGCTGTCTATTGTGTCGTCTTGAATAATTGTGCTTTACCTGCATTATGACAATCCTTTGGAGGGAGAGACCGCATTTGTATCAGCATGATAACGCGCCTATAACAAAGCATTTGGGATGAGAATAACTTGGTGAACCTGCCATTTGTAGTCCAGAGATCAACTGTGATTCCAGCTGAAACCGTTGAGACATTTGGGAACAACATCTGAGTACCACAACAAGACGTCCTAGTTCTTGTTGTGGTACTCATCTTTTTTTTTTTTTTTTTTTTTTTTTCATTTACCGTCTCAATAAATGTTGGAAGATAGTTTATATTGGTGCAAGCCAACTGCATTGTCCGAAATTCTTGGCTAGTAGTTTTCTTACCCATTCTAGCGGCTGCCGTTTTTTTTTTTTTTTTTGAGTTTTTTTGGCCACGTAAGCGTCTGAGGAGATTCTAAACAGAAAGCTGGAATGGCTACTGCTTCACGTATAGTTCACACATCGCCTTTCACTGAGCTCAGCGATTGTTAAAAACAGGATACCATTGCTAATTAACTGAAAGTAAAAATTCAACAAAATATTTATGTAAGAAACGCTAAGTGTAGTGAAGAAAACAGTTTTTCTTTTTTTCATTAAAGTACAGCTTAAGTTTAAAAGTGCAGTACGTTTGTTATTCTCAAGGAGACAACAGACAGCTTGTGTGTCCGACTGCTTATGAAAGGGAGATGTACAAATGGGATAAAACACTGAATATAAAATAACATCCCCTAGATATGAGAGCGAGATGTCATAACCCAAAATCTAAATAGGATAACATAAATTTCGGAAGTAGAAAATGACGGCGAAAGGCGCTTGGAGTTATGATACAAAGGTAAACTTATAATAAAAAATTCTCGTTTGCTAGTTGAATGATATCCTCATTTATGTGAGTATATTTATGTTTACAGTGAACTATTCATGAGGAACCTGTTAAAGAAAAGAAAATTCAAGTAAAATACTCCACAAACAGATTAATTAAACTCACAAAGTTAAGTCTTCTTCGCCACAGAGATCCTGTAACGTTAATTTTAAACTCTCCTGACTTTTGGTTTTTTAGTTTATATTGTGTATCACAAAAATACAATTATACGTAAATTGATTACCTTGAGCTATGTGTGTGTGTATATATATATATATATATATATATATATATATATATGTAATGAAAGTCGCTAAAACGACAATTTGACTGTCTCTGTAGTCAAAATATGAATACTGAATTAAACGCATTAAACTTCAAAAATCAGTTGTATATTCACTTCTTACCTCCATTCACCGTATTGCTTTTCTTCTGCATATTAATGGTAAGGACAGATGATATCTTGTACAAGAATATTGTGGCGCCAGGTGGGCAGGAGCAGCAGTGTGTAGCACACGCTTCTTGATTAGACCAGGGTTCGAGCCCGTGACCCACCAATACGGAGGATGCGGAAAGGTCAGGGAATGACCACCGCATATCCCCGGAGCAATATGGCCTTAGTTGCTAATGCCCCTAAAAACCAAATAACAACAACAACAACAAGAATATTACACAACGAACAGTTACATTAACATTTGATTAATTATCGTCGTTACTCAGGGAGCGGTTGGTTGAACTACGAGTAATAAATTGCAATAGAAAGGGCATTTGTGCTTACGATGTAGTAGCGATAGGTCTCGCATCGAAGTAAAAATAAAATAAAAATAACTAAAACTATTCTAAAAGTCATACTTCGAATAGTACGCAAGCAGTAACAAGTTGCACTTGTGTATCAGTAAAGATAAACGAGAGTCAGATTTTTGAAAAAAAATTTACATTAACGCTACATGAAAGCACTTTTTATAGCGGAAAGTTTCACTTAGTTCCGAGTTGTTAACGTGGAATTTCCCTCCATTAATTGATGATACATTACTTGTACTCGCTATGGCGGACTCCCGTTACTCGTAATAATGGACTTCTATCATGTTTTTAGGCGGGTTTTTAGCATATATGCTTAAAGTGATTGGATTATTGTCTTCTTCATTATGTCCGCCCGTATGTACTCAACTTCACTCCACTCCAAGGGGAATGAATGGATAATATGGTGGATGAGCAAAAATGAAATGCTCTCGGTTCGTGCATAAAAGTCGTTGCAGTTTGCTTTTCTGTTATCAGTTTACTAAATACTAATACAAAACACGAATTATTATTTGCTTAATATATTAATCACAGAAAAAATGTTAAATGTGTTAAAGTCCAGGAAAAAGTATGTTGTCAGCGCTTTAATTATGCAAGCGCTAAAAATATACTACGGTAATTGTTCAATTTGTTAAATCAAAAAGCGTGAAATACATGTTGCATTTCATGTGCAATTATAAAGTACTACACGACTTGGAATGAATATTACGTCGGTAGGCATGTGCAATAAATTGAAAACGATTACTTTCATATATTTTAATTAATCAGTTAGCAGTTAATTGGTAAGATAATTAGTTACATATTTACTTTTCGCTTCTGTTAATCACAGAAAAATAACAAATTCAATTAATTTAAGGAATAAAACTCTAACGAGCAAAAAATGTAATGCATTGCGTTCACTAACTTGTTTCTTTTAGAAACAATCAGAATATGGGTTATTTGGAAACTTATAAAGTATTTTGCATTGAGTTGTATTTAATATCGTTACATTGTCATAGTGAAGTTTAATAATGCTTTTAGTGTTTAATATTAACCAGATCGTTATTTTATTATATTATAACGTTATATTATAACGAGATACGCTCCAAAACAAGCCAAAGAAAAAGCTGAACTTAATTGCAGTATTGTAATTAAATATTTATTTGTTGACGAAATACTTTCTCTAAGACAATAGGGGCACTATGGCATAGTCCGAATTTAATCAGAAATTTTCAATAGTTAAAAAAAAAAAAAAAAAAAAAAAATAGGAAGTTTGTTCGCGCTTACTAACATTTTGAAGGCATTCAGGTACTTATTGCATGTGTAAAGATAAATTAAGGGCAATTGCCAAACATTTTACGTGTGAGGAGTCTTCGAGAGCTAATGCACTCAAAGTGTCAGAAGTTAGTTGTATACAATCGAAGTATCCTGAGTTATGAGAGGGTCATTAAACGCATGGGTAAGCAGCAGCGAGCCCAGGGAGTTAAACAAGTAGTGGGTAAGTTAATTTCGGAACCGTGGTAGATGTAGGTGTGCGTTGTCTTAGGTAAGATTATTTCGGATGACTGAGATGATAGACTAGGTGAGAAAAACGTCGCTCCTTTTTCCGTTGACGATTTGCGTGAGGCCGAGGAGGACAACTGGCGTAAACCGGTAGACCTGGTTTTACCTACACTAGTGAAGGGCGAAACGGGGACATGTTTGAGTCCTATATAATGGTGTCGATCCGCCAAGGCAAGTATTTTGTCTCACCTCATTTCCCTCACACATCTTTGCGAGCTGAAAGTTCTTCAGGTAAATTGACGGCTTACATGAGCGAGAAGTATTTTGACGTAAAAGTGAACGGACAACTCAGAATTGGACCCCCTTAAAAATTAAAACGGCTTTTTCTTTGAGAGGGATACAAATACAGCTGAAATGCTAACAAAGTAAGTTTTTAATTGTTTTGGGCATGTGTGTGTGTTTGAGAGAGAGATTAGCAACGTGCTGCATTTTTTCTTCTTACTTGAAGGCGGTCAACTTTTTATTGTTCTAAATTATCATAATATATAGTTTATTTAATATTTAAATTAAGTTTGCCGAGCTGACCGCTCTTAACTTATATTCTTGAGGTAGGTATAATAATAACTAACCGTGGTTATCGCAATTATAATTTCGACTGTTAATGATTTCCTGAAAATAGAAACACTTTGCATTGAACTTAAATTACTGTTACCAAAAATGTATTTGAATGGACTGTATTCCTTTCCTGAAAACATCTTTCATTATGTTTTTGTGTTAGTAATCTCTGAACCGTAGAAAATACGAAAATGCTAATAAACATTTCATGATGCGTTAAGTCACCGTCCCTTTCAATAAAGCGTTGATAAAATTATTTGTTGAATGCCATAATGTTCCCTTTCTTCTATGGAGAAATTAATACTGGCATCCCTGGAGGTACGCGAGTTTGACATATGCGTTTTCGTATAAATGCGAATTGTATTTTTGGAAACGAGAATTGTATTTTTAGGCGCGTTCGCATATATATGCATAAGCGCCTATTGTCTTCACCATGTCCTTCTGTCTGTCTTTCCGTTTGTAACCGCACAGGTATTTTTAAACCTCACAACTGTGTAGCTAAAAAAAAAAAAAAAAAACACTGTCCTCCAGAAAGCAGCTTTATATTATTATTACTCCATAAACCGTTCGTGTGAAGGGTAGTCCGTATCTGCTTATGTTCAAGTCTCGATTTAATTTTGCCATCATTGAGTACACCCACATCGTAATTTTTCATCTTTTAAGTTATTCTTAATCTGTGTTGCATTCTTGTTAATCAAGAGTTAAACGCTCTAACAGTTATAAATGTTCGAAGTATTCTTGTTAATTCTTTTCAACAAGAATAGCTAGGTAAATTCGCTATTTCTCGATAAGTGAGTTTATTTGCACTAGCAGTATTACAGTTGTTGTTGTTTGGTTTTTAGGAGCATTAGCAACTAAGGCCATATTGCTCCGGGATATGCGGTGGTCATTCCCTGACCTTTCCGCATCCTCCGTATTTGGTGGTGAGCAGTATTACCGTACTTAATACATACATTTTGTACATAACACATATTAAATTATTTTGTACTAATCGTAATCTTGATTAAAATGCTCATAAAATATTAATATTTTCGAAGAAAAGTACATCCTCGAAAAAAAAAAAAAATAATAAATAAATAAACAAACCGTCGGCTGGTCTAGTTCAGAACCTAACCCAGCATTATTACATTTTCCTGGCTAATACTACTTTTTCTATGGAAAATTATTTCCGAGATTCGCCTTACCCTTTCGGGGAAAGCATTCATGGCGTACCTGGTTCTGTACTTGCAGTCAATAAATCTTAAGTGTTCTATTTATTTGATTATTATTATTTTAATTAAAATAGAATACTTATATAACATCTTGAACCTGATTAAATAAACCAGTGTCTTCAAAGGCCTTGCCATTTCGTATCTGGTATTTAAGTTTTTTTGTTGTTGTATAACTCATTTTTCTATGGAATTTAGATTTCTATAATGTGACTATGCTTATACCACGTTGAATATTAAGGTAACGTTTCGGGTACCTTGCCGGAACCCATCCTCAGACCATAAATAGGCTGTTGACAGCCTCCTGCTTGCCGAATGTCTCAATTCTGACTGCACCTTCAGAGAACGTTTCGGAAACCTTAATGTATAGTGTAAAGCGTGTTAATTGTCTGACAGCACCAGGGATTTCCCCCAACTTCGCAACCTCAATGTATAGTGATTTAGTTAAATAGCTAAATAAGTCATCTTGATATTCACGTGATATAAGATACTCATTACAAAAATCTAGATTCCATAGAAAACCCGCACGGTAACTTCCTTTTCCAACTATTAGGCCATTTTTCTGTCCTTTGTCATAAAATATCTTGAGTATATGTGTACTATTTAAGATCCCGCAACATTCTTTTGTATCATTTTATTTTTTTATGGGTTCTGTGGACGGAGGACTCTTATTCAGGAACTGGAATGCATTGTGTCACATTGCCTCCAGTTTAGCCCAGAGGTGGTGAGATGTTCATTTCGATAGACGTTCTGTGAAGTCTGTTCCATAATTCTTAAACTAGTTCTTGCAGATTTAAAATTGGTTTATTTTTGTATTATCTTTAGAGCTGGTCACTCACCCATTACATTAGCATTATGGGACATTTCTAAAGCTACCGCTGCAGAAAACTGAGATCTCGTCAGTAACCGCAGCTCTTTTGCTTATGTTTCTCTCTCTCTCTCTCTCTCTCTCTCTCTCTTTAACAAACGCCTGGAATCAAGTAACTGAAACATGCTATTTGTCCATTAATTAAATTATGCGCACAACACGCCAACAATAATAGGTTAATTCATATTTCTGGATAAAAGAGTACATTTTAAGAGATTTTATGGCTTCTTCGTTGTGAGTGCGTTCACAATGAACTGAACTCCAACACAGTGATGTTGCGAAGGTTCACGGCGCCCGGATGCAAGGGTTAATTTCTGTTCCCGTCCTTTATTTTTCAATGCAAAATTGACGGTAAAAGTTAATTTTGCACCACCCAAAAAAAATGAAAACAGTACCCACGGTTGGTCGTCCCTCTCACCTCCCACACCAACGTCATTATGTCCCTACTGTAAAAGTTTAGTTGGTTGTCTAAAATGCTCGATTTAGGATAGCGATATCTCCCGAAAAGCAACTCTTTCATACACTGAATGTAGAAAATTTGGAAAGTTGTCGAAACTAACAACTGATCGGCAAGGTCCATTTAACTGTACTTTTGAAGTGAAACTTCTTTCGGTGTGCTCCAGGCCGTTTTAAGATGGGAGTGTTCGTGGATTGGCAAAAAAAAAAACGCAACGAAAATGCGACCCTTGCCATAAGTAAACGCATTACAAGCACTCTGAACAGCCAAATATCGTACTAGGTTAAATACCCTGGTTCTCGTGCGATCACCGAAGGTAAGCAGCGTTAGCCACGGTTAGTACTTGGGAGTCTGACCACCTAGGAATAACGTTTGTAGTTGACTAGAAAGGAAAAAAAAAGAAAGAAAGGCAAAAGCCTTCCTTCCTTTTTTTTTTTTCTTCTTTTGTTAACCTGTGAAAAATATTCTTCCGATTTTCAGGTATCATTTAATTTTGTTAATTGGTAAGGCAATAAACTGTAAATTTATATATTTGCTTTTATAGCCTGTGGATTCCCTCCTATTTTCGCTTATTAGAATCGCCGTTAATAGAATTAAAATTCAATTTGTAAACGTGATAACAATAAACGGCGCTTACGACATATCGTATAGTGAACGGTATTTTGTTATGGAATGTCCATCGTGAAGTGACTTGATCGTACAGTGAACAGATCGAAAGCGGGGTCCACTGTAGTGAGCGTTGTAAGGCGTATAGCGCAAGTACACGTGCAATGCGTCCGTGGATTGGCAAAAATCGCCTAGAAAATGCGACACGAAATGATTCATCCCCCTCCTCCACCATTCTACAGGGGTACTGAATGAGTCATGTGTCACTCGTACCTGGTACGAGTGACACATGACTCATTCAGTACCCCTACTGATTGCGTGATGTTATTTCTTTAGTCATTCTCCAACGTATTTAATAAAACATTTCGACGGAAAAAAATTTATAATTCAACATGTATAAGGCGTATAGAGCACGTATGCGTGCAATGCAACCACCAAAACTACCTCCATTGATTATAAAAGAGAGATCTAAGCTATTTTAACAGTGGAAGAAATTACAGCGTCTGATGGAGTTGAACAAAGAAGCTGGAGAAGGTCTATCCACATCTCCTCAGAAACGTTAGAAGTGAATTTGGAAGGAGTCATGGAAGTTGATACTGCAAATGAAAACGATGAAGAGTCCTCTAAGCCCAGTCATAAACGAAAAGTTAAGAAGCCAAAACAGACTGTCAGAAGTACTCCATCAAATTGTTCAAAACATAGCAGGCGCCATACATATCCGAAGCAGCAACAGGATTTTAAGAAACACCGAAGCATCCACGCACAGTTTAAACGTACATTCCTGGATAATGATTTCGGTTCAGTCTGTTCCATGTATGATTGGCTTTGGTTCAAGAAGGATGTGAAGATTGTAGCTCTCTTCTTCAAACAGCATTTCCAAATGAGGATGTAAGTAAAATGTCGGCCAGTAACAGCTATCGTGGCTCTCTCAAGAACAAAGTGATTCCTGTTCTATCGAAGTCAAATGGTTTTAAATATCATCCGCTGCCACAGCACTTGCCGAAACTAGATTTTGTAACGGAACGTCTCATACCTCCGAGGCTCGCATTCATACGGTCAATACGGGATCCTCGTTCAAATGGTAATGTTCGCCTAAAGAAGTTTCACTTGACTTCCGCTATGCATGCTCGGCGCGCGCACAATTTTTTATCTTTAAGGCTAACTCTGATCATTATTTAACTACAAATAATGGGGGAGCACATTAAATTATTATTAATATCAGTTTATTAGACATAAAAAGCTGTGGTTTATCCCGGGAAGGCAATGTGCCAGAAGGATATGGAATTCACAAACTGAGGTGCGAGGAACACATGTACAAGGGTACGTGCGTCCTCGACCCCGGAAAATTACAAGAATCAACTTACAAATGCAGGATAACAAAAACAAAGTTTGTAGTGAAATAAAGAAAGGCAAAAGAAGGAAGATGAATGCAGCAGTCAGAAATGTCCAGGAGCAAGTGATCATCATAGATTCATGAGCTGGGAACAGTTCTTAAAGATCTCCTTTCTGTAGAGCTCGTCTTCACAGAACTTGTCTGGGTGGATGCTAATTTGTTAAAGATCTGAAGGAAGTTGGCCGGAAACATGTCCCTCAGGGACTCAGTATTTGTCATTGTAAGCAGCAGAGGGAGGCAGGTGTCGGGGTGTTTTCCCTTTGCGTCCTTTGGATCAGAGATTAATGGGGATACCGACGAAGCATCAATTCTCCCCGTTATAAGCCGTGCAAACGTGAGGGCATTTCTTGTCGTGATGAAATGTCTCCAGGGAGTGGTGCCCAGATTGGCCTGGAGGATAGATCTGGATATAGTAAGGAGGGTGGCCCACCATCCTCTTCATCCATCTTAGCAGCCAATATTCCAAACTGAGGTACTTGTTTAGGAGGAGGCAGGAGCAGATGACCAAATTTCAGAGATACAGAGAGGAATAGGGGTAATACACCTCAGGATGTACCGAGCAAGCAACGCTGGCTGACGCACTGCCCACAGAGCCGCGTGCATCTTCTGCCTCATCCTGGCAGAGTGCAGCTGGAAGGTGAGCTAAACATCCCAGGTGAGACCAGGGTCAGTGTGGGCGGTCACTCGTTGCACCCGCTTCCTGCCAACGAGATCTGGATATCATTTGTGTGGACATGAAATGTTTGAACATGATCCTCGAAACATTCCTGCACAATGCAGGCTTCGTGACATGGGGGTTTTCTTGTTGAAAGTCCATGCCATTTAAATACACAGGCACCAGGTATGGTAAAACTTGTTCCGAAATAATGCCAAGGATGTGTTCAGCGGGGATGAGAGGAACCAGTGATGTCCATGAAACGTCGGGCTATGATACCGCCGTCGGCCTGTTTTCATCCAGAAGCATGGTCCGCAGCTGCTTGCCATCGAATACTCACCATTCCATAGGCATGATGAAGCTGGAACCGTGATTCATCAAACCAGTTAAGTGACTCTTTCCCAGTCTTTTAATGTCCAGAAACGGCTTCCGTGCCCACTACAAGCGGAGGTGTCGATGATCGTCGATCAACAGATGGACACGTGAACAGATCGCCTACTCCGTAGGTCTATCTGCAAGAGCATCGGCTGCATTGTGTACTCACAACGTTTCTCTGTGTTCCCTGGTTGTTGTTTGTCGTTAATTGAGGGATCGTGAGCCGCTTGTTTTCCCGGATAACACATGCCGTCCGCCGTTCACCTCGGTTGTAAATCAGTGGTGGTCTTCCCATCCCGGCACGTTGGGTGGTGTTGTGTCCCTCTTCAGACCATTCCCACCTTCACTACGGCGGCCTTCAAACAGCCGACAATGGTTGCTGATGCTGACCCTCCCATTCCTAGCGCAAAACCATTCCTCGAATTTTATCACGTTTAAACTCCGTAGTCTTTCCCCATTTCACGGGCTTCGAACTTACAAGCACTAACTGTGCCGTCACTATATATGTTGTGCCGACCGGTGACAGCCACTCCTAGGTGCCGTGGGATGCATCCGCTCGTGGAGACAGGGGTGGCCATAAATATTTTGGCTCATGAGTGATTCTTGTCCGGTGAGAATTGTATATTTAAATTCTGTGCTATCTCAGTAACTGTTTTCTGTTTTTATCTCCTCTGTCCATTTCTTTTGAAATTTATTCGTTCTAAAAACTCATTGTTGAATATGGAAGCAAGTCCATTAAAACACTTAGTTTCATTAGACATTTGATTCATCCCGGTGTCTTTTACTCATATATATCCATACACTCCCAGCTTGCTTATCAACAGTCGATCTGGCGTTTTTTGACATGAGCATCTCTTTCGTTCAGCATTTCGCAAATAAAGAATATGAACTTGGCTCCCTTATGGAGAGCACTTTAAAAAGTTGGTGTAACAAATCCAAAGCTCGTCACCGAGTTTATTTCTAGGTTTATCTATCTAGTTGCACTGTTTGTATTTGTCATTAGGTCATCAGCTCCACAAAAACACCAGCAACTTCATTAACTTCGAATCCTGGCTGTTACCTTGGTTGAGCAAAGCACTTCATAAACTATTTGCCGTCTCTGGAAGTATCCTTTATGCCAGCCTTGACTGGACACTATGGAAGCTGATTTTAAACAAACATAATATCGTAACTTTGGCTAAGCTCTTCACTGTCAGTCATATCATCAATCACCGCGTCTTTACACAGCAAAAGAAGAATGCTGGATCAGCATTAAGGTCTTGAGCAGTGAAGTCTGCAGAGAATGTTTCCCGTCAATACCATCGACTTTTTAGTCTTGGAATTGACTGATACTCTACAGCGACAAAATGTACGGAACCCGCAAACTTCCCAAGAGAATTTTATCACATTATGCGGTACTGACCTTAGTAAACTCTCAAAAGATGTGCAATATAATCAACTCAATGAAGAACTTGTGTTTAAAAATATTTACATACCCTATATTTGATTAATTTTCTTTAATCTTTTTGTTAAACAAAAAAACGTTGCAAACCCCTGGTACTATTTCGTGACGGGTTATTGCTAGTATCGTGTACTACATATGTGTATTATACATGCTTGAAATAAAGCCAAAATTAAGTGGGACTTTGCTGTAGTCACTTTTCCTCTCTAAGAGTATCTCGTGGAATGCATGATGACTCTTCCTATGATTAAAGCTGGCCCCTTTCAAAATCGGCCATGTGGTAGGCAATGGCATATCACATTATCTGATGCCACAGAGACCATAATAAAACCAACTCCAAAAACTGCTGTTAAAGGAAGATCTGCAACTAGGTGGAAGGATAGGATCAGTGAACTTTTGGGCGTGACATTTTGCGATGCCGCTCGTATAGCATATGATCGATGCAGTTGGAGGATTTTGTTGATGGCCACAACAGCTCCTCAGGGAACTATGTGACTGGAAGAAGAAGATATTAAAAATAATTTTCATGCGGACAGCTATCACTTCTACAGCAGGTTCTCTTTGCTTTTTTTTATTCTAAACATTTCCAAATCCAGTTTTGAGAGAATCAACTGAGAGAAAGAGAGATTGGATTGCATTAAGGTGGTGGGGGGATTATTATAAGATTATCACCATGCTCAGGCCTTTTTATTAGTGGGGGAGGTACAGTTTTTTTTCTAAATATGAAAAACGCCTGTGGGATGAATTGGTGGAGGACCATATTAATTGAAACGAGGTAAACGTTATTACCAGCTGATATTCCATTGCCAAGCTTTCTCATCTAGTCGGTATTTGTAACTTGTTATCAAAATCAAAGGCTCCAGGGATTTTATTTTTCCAAAAATGAAAGGCATTCTCAAGTTCATTGAGGTGATTATTCTGTCGAATACTTGACTTTAAGGTATAGCCTCATCGCATTTCTTTAGTTATGCGATGAGGATACCGTCAGCTGTAGCTAAAGAACATAGCAGACATTAGTTTAGTTTAACCTGGTATATGACACCGTTGTTAAAAGATATACAGTGTAAACAGGAGTCTTGTAGTGTGTTTTTTTTATTGTTTTTGGTCAAATAACCACTTACTAGATTTCTATAACACAAAATTACTAGTCAGATTTATATTCAACTGAGAGAGAGAGAGATTGATTGGATTTTCATATTTAACACAATATAGAGCATCACGTATTAGAGAATGTCATCCAAATGTTCCTTATCCGCTCCAGTAGTAAAATACAAATCGAATTTTTACATATCTGTTATAAGACTTGTTTTTGACATGCTTAAAAATATAAGAATGTCTTCCATAATCCGTTCATAAATAAAAAATACGACTCTAGATAAAAAAAATTACGTTTTTCATTGTGGAAGAGAATTCTGTAATCTAACAATCGGAAGTGAAATTACTACTTTAAACTGTTGTTTCTTGGAAGAGAATTGAACACAATTCAGAATAATATATCTGCCTTACTGACCATTTGATGATCATTACTGGTAAATGGACGGCTGTTGTTGGTTTGACTTGCCTTATTGTGTGAATGTGTTCTAGCGCGTTGTACCTGTAAGTACAGAATTCTTCCAAACAGGTCTTGAAATTACATTTTCATACCACTCAATTACCATTGATAATGGCTGTCATTTCTGGCTCACAAGTAACACAAAAATACCACTTTCCCATATTTACCAGATACTGGTATTTTGAACCTCATTCCTTTCCAAGTATAAATAAATAGCTCATAGTTAAGTTTTTTTTTTTTTTTTTTTTTTCGATTTTCATTGGGAAATACGATAACCAAAGTAGGACATCTTTTGCGGATTCTTTTCCTCCTTGTTGCAAAATTGGGATTATTGTTGTTTTCTTATACGAATGAAGTACAATGAATTTAATGTATTTGGCCTTTTGCTAGGATATTTAAGTTGATATTTAGGTACAAAGGAAGTTTTGTTTTTATGCGTGTATTTGTTCGTGGAATCGTGCTTCGCTTAATTATTTTACTCCAATGGACCGAAAAAAAAAAAAAAAAAAAAAGTCTGGAGAGTGAAGTATTTTATTATTTTTTTTTTACTAGTTTATTGGTATAAGACTTCTAGTCTTACAAATTCTTTTTTAAATAGCATCGCACTATTAAAAAAGTGTGTATATCTGTATTAGAGCATTTAGATTAAGTAAAAATAAATGGCCAAAGAATAGAAACGGCACGTAAAAATGTTAAAGTGGGAACATATCGGATTATCGCTATATACCCTCTGCCTTTGCGCATTCATCTGTAAAACTTTTCTTTTCTAAAACGAGACCCTGTTTCAATGAACATGCATTCACTTGCTTGGCTCAAAGTCCTAGAACGCCTGGTTATAAATGAAATTTTTCGCGTTATATTATTGCTTACCATTTGAGTCCTTTGTTATATCATGTATATTGGAAACATGTGCTTCACTTCTTTCTCATTCGATCTACGAAAGCGAGTCCAGTTCTTAATGCGATTCTTTGCCAGGAACTGTTGGGAGCCCTTGCAGTAAGGAATAAATCATGTCATATTTATATTATATTGCAAACTGGTTTATGATCAACCATATACACTAAAGCGAAAATTAAACTTCTAAATATTGGCCTTTTCGCCAAATTTTGTAAGTTCGTAATTTCGGCACGACAAAATTGTTTCCTTTCTGCTAATTGCATTCCAGTTAGTTATTTGATGAATATATTGACGGGATCGGATTAAGAGTTTTAAACCTCAGGGGCTTACATCTGGTGAGTATGGGCTTGGCACATCCAGGGTCCTGAGCTGGATATCACGATAAACCTCAGGCTTCCTTGCACCTTATGGCTAATAATAATAACTATTATATATTTATTTAGGATAACCTTAAATGATATTTTACTCCTCGAGCACATTTCAGGTACAGGAAATAGAAACCATCTGAAATGCTAACTCATGAAATGTTATGAAAAATTAATCAAGTTCTGTGTTGATTCAACCGATATTCAACTTACTGCCACACTTTTTTTTTTTATACTATTGTGATCAATATTTGCACAAAAAAGGTGTGATCTTAGAGCTCAATTCATTGATTAGGAATTGGTTCATCCAGGTACGACTTCACTTCGTTATGGAAGTTGGGCGAGATCCTATCTTGATATTAAATCAGATTTGGAATGTCTTCCTACAGCTGTAATATTAACCCCATATCAAATCGAGATAGATTGTTATTGCCGGTTCTGCAAGTAAGAACGTTTCCTTCCGATATTGCTGCAAAGACTGACCCTGGAACTGTCTCTTTTATGACGTAGCCGCATGGTGAGCGCGGGAGTGCAGTAGCACACACGTTTGAGTTGACTGTAGTTCGAGCCCACGTGGCTGATAACTACTTTTGTTGATTGAATTGTTATCAGAAAAGTTAGTTGTAACTTTCCTGACCTATATGATCATGCCTCAATATAATCGGACATTTTTTTTTAAAATTTAACTTGAGGGTTTTTTTCCCAACACCGTAATCATAATTGTGCCGATTCACTTATCATTGAAGAGCAACTTGTGCGTAATCGTGCCAGGTGGGAAGGAGCAGCAGTGCATAGCACACGCTTCTTGATTAGACCGGGGTTCGAGCCCGTCACCACCAAATACGGAAGATGCGGAAAGGTCAGGAAATGACCACCGCATATCCCGGAGCAATATGGCCTTAGTTGCTAATGCTCCTAAAAAAAAAAAAAAAAAAAAAAAACCAAACCAAGCGTAATCGTGCCATCATTAGCCGTATTCCTGAGGAACTCTGAATAAAAGACGTACTGTGTCATTTTGTATGTGGATTTAAGCTGCCACATAATCTGTAACCGTTATGCACGTTAATGAAAGCTTTCGAACGACTTGCCAAGCGGTTAAATTATTTGTTTATTAATTTCCAAACTATTAATTCGTTGTAAATAGTGTGATTATGCTTTTGGTAACACAATCTATTCCACAAGCAACTTTTGATAATATACCTTGATAATGTAACCCGGGAATGTAATTCATTGCACACAGCGCTGAGTAAGCTATAATCCTCTTAGCCATGATGGCTCGTTTCTAAATTGATTTTTTTTTTTTTTTTTTTCACTGATAATTTAAGGCATTCAACATACAAAATCATCTCAACTAACGCATAATTCACCTACTTTCGAACAGAAAATAAAGTGAAAAAATAATAATAATAACTTGAGGCATTGACTCATGCCTTTTTCTAAAGGCATCACCTGGTCCCTGACAGTACTTGTAGGCTGCTTTTATGTCTGTATGGAGTGGGATAGCCATTATGAAAAAAATTTAATAATACTCTGAAATTTCGAATATAGTAGGCTACGGTTATTTATACTTTGTTTTGGCGACAGTCGTTAGTATTAATATTGGCCATAGGGTGTCCGGTAATTGCTGAACCAAAAATAAATAAATAAAATAATAATAATAAAATAAAAAAAATCAGTTTCATTTCCGACCTAGCTGAAAAAAAAAAAAAAAACACTTTCATACAAATTGTATATACATATGTGTGTGGGGAAAAAACATTAGACTACTTCCTCTTGTTTTCATTTTTTTCTTGTTTCCACAGTCTTGTTATTATATTCAACAGATATATATATATATATATATATATATATATATATATATAGGGTCCAGTCACATTATTATGGCTACCTACCTAGTATCTAGAATATGCGCCTTTCGCAGTATGCACCCCATCCAGCCGCCGTGGGAGGGACTCAGTAATTCCGCGGAATGTTGCTACGGGTATATGTGACCATGCAGACTGCAGTGCACCCCGGAGCTCCTTTAGGTTCCTTGGTGGAGGATCCATCCGTCTGATGTGTCGATCGAGGTGATCCCATAGATTTTCAATTGGGTTAAGATCCGAAGAATTCGGTGGCCAAGGAAGTAGCTTGAAGCCTTCGTCATGCTCCTCAATCCACTCGCGGACAATTCTGGCAACATGGCATGGCGCCATTGTTTTGCTGATAGATACTATCGCGTCCCCCCCCCCAGGGAACACAGACAACATGTACGGGTGTACCTGATCGGCGACGATCGATAGGTAACCATTTGCGTTCAGGGTGCCCTCCAGAGGTATCAGCGGATCCAAGCATGCCATGAAAACATTCCCCAGACCATAACGCCTCCCCCACCAGCCTGCCTTCTGCCAACAATCGTGTCCGGGTGTCTGTTCTCGGAGGTTTCACGCCTAATACGCCACCGTTCATCCACTCGGTGGAGCAGAAACCGTGACTCATCGGAGAAGGCCACTCGGCCTGGGTTTAGTGTAGGTATTGCTATGCCAACTGACAGCGTTGTTTGCTATGAACGGCCGTCAACATGGGTGCTGTCACCAAGCGTCTGCTCCGGAGCCTAATGCACAACAGGGTTAGCTGCACTGTTGTGTTGAAGACCTTTCTGGTGGCCCCACGGTTCATTTGGACGGCCAGTTGAGCAACAGCAGGGCGCCGATCGATCTCCTGACGAACCATTTCAGCCGGCGTTCACCTCTGGGATCAATGGCGCATGGGGCTCCACAGTTGGCGCGTCGGATCGTCAAAACTATCCCATTTGTCCAGTCTTGATATACTTTCACCACTGCAGCACGTGAGCATTTCACAAAGTCCGCTGTTTCGGAAATGCTGACACCCTGGCCCGATAGCCGATGATCATGCCCTTTTCCAGGTCTCATAGGTCGCGTGCTTTGCCCATGACAGAGGCTGTTACTGAGTTCACGGATGCCGAACATCAAGCCTTATATGCTTGCGGTGCGTGAACTTGACCCGTGCGTTGTATGATTTGCTAGGCGTGTGTGATGTCTGCATTGGGGGTGGTCATAATAATGTGACTGGATCTTTTATATATATATATATAAATATATATATATATAAATGTCGGTGTAGATACACACACACTACCATCGTAGTTTCTTAAGAGTTATCTATGGTGTATCTACACCGACATTATATAGACATTAAACTCTTACTCTTAACGTATTATGCCTTGTGCATTTAGTTATTTTTAAATATATATAAAATATAAGTGATTTAAAAATGGGGTAGATAGAGAATGATAGAAGGTATCAAAAATATGCATAATATGAAATAAATTTCAAAATTAACAAAATATGGATGCTGCCGCACCACTTGAAAAACTGTCCTCTCGTCTGGTGTCAACGACCAGGATTGTAAGCAATGTTTGTTTGCTTGCAACATGGTTATTTTATGAATTTTGTAATTATTTATCTCTTATACATATTTTTATTACCCTTCTATCACACTATCTCCCTAATTTTTTTCTCACTTTATTGTCCATGCTCTGCATAGGTTTACCATTTTTCTGTATTTGACTGCACTAGACTACCTTCCCATTTTTCTATCTCTTCTTTCCATTTTCTTCTTCTTATTCTATTCAACGTATATATATATATATATATATATATATATATATATATATATATAGCAGCGGTACTTTTCTCGGGATGCTCCAAAGATGTGCAGAGAAGTTTTTTTTTCCTCTTTTTCTTCAGGCCCGGCCTGTTCTAAAGAGTTTTTTAAAAGAGGGTATGGTCCCTTCTGCAAAGCACACTCATTTAAGGTAGGGCTTACGTTAATACAAATCTTATAAATAGTAGCAAGCATGGTACGTTTGTGAGGACTGATAACGAGCGTTGCCTTAAACTTTGAGGAAGATATAGAACAATATAGCATTGTTTCCTGGAGGTGATAAACTCTGAAGAGAATTATATCAAAAAATCATAGATTAAACACTTGTGATACCATGTGACAAGTACCATTCACCACTAACTGCTCCAGAGGAAGCAGATGAAAAAAAAAACCATATACTTTCATAATGTGGTGAGCGGAGGAGATAGAGAGAGAGATCACTTCCTTTAAAATACTAAGCTCAAGAGCTGGGAATGGTTTTATTAAAAAAAAAAAAAAAGAAACTGGAGTTAGTCTTCTGAATGTGGATGATGCGAAAATGCATTCAGTTGCTGCATTTATCCTTTATATGCCGACCTTGTTTTTATGTTCTCTTAAATGGCCCTAATATACGGAAAACCCTAGCTTAAAATATACGTAGTAAACATTTCAGGTGAAAGAACTATTTGATAATCTGGATGACACGGCACTGAAATGTGTGCAGTTTGTAATACCAATTTTACTTACAATCCCTATCTAATATTAAAATAACAAAAGCTTCTTTATATAATTAAAGTCCTTGTCGAGGGAGAAATCACTAGTTCCATTGATGCTCCAGCTGGAGTGAAGGTTATTTGTTTTTTTTTTTTTTAGGAGCATTAGCAACTAAGGCCATATTGCTCGGGGATATGCGGTGGTCATTCCCTGACCTTTCCGCATCCTCCGTATTTGGTGGTGACGGGCTCGAACCCCGGTCTAATCAAGAAGGGTGTGCTACGCACTACTGCTCCTTCCCACCTGGCTACAGAGACGCCGGAGTGAAGGTGTATTACAGAGAAAGACTTGAAAGCTGTTTGATAAACTAAATTGTAGATAGACTGTAAATTCATGAATGTAGCGAATTTCTTTCATAAGATTTAATTTGTGTATTTTATTCATTAAAATTTTCCCGAATTCCAATTTTTCGATTTTGTTTTTACCATGTATTAGCATCACAGTTTCCTCAGGATTCTTCTCTGTCTCCAGATCTGTTTCTAGGGCAGCTTTTCTCAAATTGTGTTCCGTGAGATGTGAACAAGTGTTTCGCGAAAAATCGTAATTAATAAAATAAATAAATTTTGCATATTTGTAGCGTACGCCTCTTTTGTATCATTATAATATTTAACATTTTTTTTCGGTTATTAAGATACTGGCATAGACTAATAATCAAATAGACTGCGGAACGCTTTATTTTGGCTGGCTTTGCATGGAGAAGTATGCGTAGAGGTAATAAACACCTACAAAAAAGTAGCAATGTGGTAATATTGTATGCCATTCGTATGCGATTTAACCTGGAGTGCAAGGGGTTGAAGGAGAGGAGGAAGCGAACCGATATCATAACTGAACTCACTTCCTTGTATAAATTTTTTTTTGATAATTATTAGTACAGTATTTCGAAATATTATTACTAAATTATGTGACCATGGATTTGTGGTTGAAAAAAGCAACTTTAAAACGAGAAGCGAAGTACTTCTAGTAGTGAAGCTTGCTCGATGAAAACGAACACAATATTGTCACATTTCAAAGTGGGGATGAACAATCGCAGCCTTTTGTTCCCCAGAAATCCGAAGTGAAAAAGGAACCAACTAATAAAAGACCAAAACAAAAGTATAATGACAGTTATTTGAATTTCGACTTTACATGTGTTAAATAAAGATGCTCCTGATGCACAGTGCGTCGTATGTAATAAAATATTAGCAACAGTTCTTTAGCTCCCGCTAAACTTGTGTTCCGTGACTAAAAAAATTTGGGAAACGCTGTTCTTGGGGCTGCCCTCGGGGTTCTGTTCTTGGCCCTGTATGCTGGAACATGGTCCTTGATGGGTGGATCTCGGTTGATCGAGACGACATCCTTCAGGTAGCTTACGCAGACGACCTTGTGATTTTTGGTAATTCCCGCCGGGAGCTAGAGTGCAAAGCAAATGAAGTTCTAGGGACTTGAATATCTGGTGTCAAACACATAAACTTCAAATCTTGATTAATAAAACAAAACAAATGTTGCTAAAGGGCTCTCTTGATGTGAATAGACCACCTGTTATTAAGTTGAATGGAGAAATGATTAGGAGTACTCGGCAGCATAAATAAATAGTTAGGAATTTATTTTGATGATCGTCTTAATTTTAATTAACATGCAAAATATGTACTTCAGAAAATAAGTTATGACCTATAAAATTATTAAGATTACCAGGAGTACTCTTGGTGTAAAGAAATCTTCCATTGAATTAAACTACTCTTCCATAAAATTAAAAACTACTCTTGTATATTTATACCAATTGTATGTCATGCGGCTGGGGCCTGGGGATACAGAATGGGTAACCCCCTTGTTCAAAAGTATCTTACTCAAGCACAAAGATTCTTTCTTCTCGCTGCAAATAGAGCTGGTCGAACTGTTTTACAGCGGCTCTCCAAGTCCTCAGTTATCAATTGCCGATCCAATATGAAGTAATGTTACACTATCTTTTATATTGTAGAAGAAAAACGTTCCTGCAGTTGTAAATAGTATAACATATAATATTGACTTGCAAGAAAACGTAGACATTAAAAGAATGAGAAATGAATGTTGTAGAGCGTGGCAAAATACCTGGTCTACTTCTACCTTGGGTAGGGAGACCATTAAAGTTTTTTCCCAAGGTTGTTGATTACGACAAGAGCCAGGATTTAACCAATCCATTGACTGGTTAAATCCTGGCTTATACGTTACGTTTTTATATAGGCTTAAGTAACACTCCTCTCTGTAATTGTGGTGCTCAAGTAACTGTTGAGAACCTCGTCTTTCATTGTCCCCTGTACGATGATTTAAGACTGGACTTTCACCTTCTCACAAATGTATTTGACTGCTCTGAACTACCAAGATTAGTTAACTGTTCTGAGTATTATACTGCCTTCTCCACCTATGCAGAGAAATTCTTTAAACGGAGAAAAATAATTCTTACTCCTGAGGTTCAGTAAAATGCTAGACTGTTTCTTTGGATTACCCTTACATGATGTATTGATCAGTCTGCTGGACTCCGAAGCCCAGTATTTATTTATGCATCGTCATTGTATATAGTCTTTCTATGTATCATTAATCATTGTACATAGTTGTTATAAATTGTACACAATATATAGATTACTTTCAGCGGCGAATAGGGGAAACCCTGGAGCCCGCCAAAAAATAATAAAATACTTTGAATATGGGCTTTCGAATGCTTTTGAAAATGAAAATTCATTTTCTTCATTCCATCTCAGTTTCCCCCTCAGAATTTGGAAGATCAGTGATGAGCAAGGGTGACACTTTTATCAGAACATATCCACGATAGAAAAGCAGTACTGACGTCGCTGGAATGATGGGAGATCTACTGCTGCTTCCAAAGGGAAGCAAAATGGTCTATAAAAAATAACTCTGAATGACAAACATTTCCAAGGAAATAGAAATAGTGCATTACATGTTTGCCTGAAGTGTTTCAAACTTAATGACTCATTTTTAAGAGAGCATATGTATTATTCCATGATATTTGAAATTGATCGTTCTTTAAGTTACTGAAAATTCAGTAGATCTTTCAATGGAGATATGATAGAGACATAATTTTGATATTTTTGGAATCAGCGGATCAATTTCCTTTAGAATGTGCAACTTTTGCTTCGGAGGTACGAAAAAAAATATTTTTTTTTGTTTGTCAGTGTTATTAATTAAATCGCGTTAATGTCTGATTATTTTATTAATGATATGTTAATTGAAATATTTGTAATGTTACGAACAAAAAGGAGTAATAAGTACTCAATACAGTATATATCTTTTAACAGCACAATTTATTACAACACGACTCAGTTTTTTAGAACGCGACCGACAACGCAAAACAGCAGTGAAATACTAATAGAAATGCGAAAACACCCCGCCGCAGCCGGCCTGCGAAACCTGTGGGCTGCCATTAGTTGACTCTCTGGCCAGTCACAGCAACCCACGTGTTATTCCCAGATTTAAGTGTTCATGAAGACTCCCGGTCATCAACGTTGTACATAATTAATATACAAACTAAATTTGCAAATACAAAGATTTTGATGCTAAGTTTGGTGGAACGTTTGGGTTGTCTTTATGCGTAGGCTGTTTTTTTTTTTTTTTTTTTTTGTAATTATTAATCTGTGTACCCCGATCCAAAATATCCTTCTTGATCGACCATTTGCCGGCGCCTGGTTTAGAGTGGCACCGTTTTTCATTTTGTGTTGAACCAGAATTGCCATTAAGTTCAAGAAAAAATTCTGTCAGTGTCACTGCAATTTATATAGAAGAAAATAATTCTGTTAGTTTTATCAGTTGACCTAAAAGAGAAA
Source organism: Mastigoproctus giganteus (assembly GCF_048544385.1). Taxonomy (NCBI): domain Eukaryota; kingdom Metazoa; phylum Arthropoda; class Arachnida; order Uropygi; family Thelyphonidae; genus Mastigoproctus; species Mastigoproctus giganteus. Next base: position 139,898,076 of record NC_143584.1, on the reverse strand, counting down.
CTTAGAAATGGCAGTGTGTTAGTGGATTGTCACATGCCTTCAATTTTATGTAAATCTCCGTGTCAGTTAAACTGCCTGGTTCATGAAACATTCAGTGGCCCGAAAAGGGTAATATATATATTTTTTATCGTATTTATATTTCCACTTGTGTCACAACATTAGCTCTTTTTTTTCATTTGTGACACAAAGTATATATTTTGTTGTTAATTTTTCACATGTGGAGTTCACGTTAAAAACATTCAGGAACCTCTCTACAAACCACATGTACTACCATTAGAACATTCAGCTATTACACGGGTATTCTTCAAATTGGAACAATCGACCGCGATCAGCACTTCTACGTTCCGTTGATTTTTGCGAAACCAAGAAATGCAGTCACTAGCCTATGACAATATATGCACTGAGGGTGGTGATGCATAACTTCCCTCAGTTAAATGCTTATGTTGTTCAGGCATTGAAGCTGATCGTATGAGTTGGTACTGTTGCTTTGACATCTGATGATAGATCTTATAATGGAAGCGTAATTCTTGAGGATTAAGAAATTTCTCTCAAATGGAATTACGTGGTATCACACATTTTGATTTTACGTCATTATCTTTTTACTGCATAACGTGTGCGTGACATTTTCTATTTCGTCCAGTATTCAAATGTACTAAAAATCTGTTGTCATAATTTATTTTAAAAAAATATTATTTAATTGGTAAAGTTTTTTATCGTAGCGTTAGATAATTTTGATTTGGTTCAAATCAAACGTGTGTGCGTAAAGAACCTCATTGTTTTTCAACATAATGCAGTACACTTCCATTGCACAACTAATGTACTCCTTTTTAGGACCTCGTCATCGGGTGAAAGTACGTATATCCTAACGCCATCTGCGTTTTGAAGTGCTGCACACTCTCTTTATATGAAAAGTACCAGTCACCAGTTACTTTTCTAGAGGAAATAAGGATAAAAGTTTGTATTTTATTAATGCTATAAAGAAAAGAAAAAATTCTCTTGATTTGGAAAAATTCTCCAAGAGGCTCATCTTTTTGGATCATCCAGTGGCATTAGAGGAAGCACTTCCACTGCATTGACGAGATTCAAAAAACGGTGGATCAGTGGCTCAGTAAGTAACTAAGGAAATTCTCTGATGATATCCAGGTATTCGTTTCTTTATGGGAGACGCTTAGGAAAGAGCAGGAGACCATATTGAAAAGTAATGTGATTTCCTACCACGGTTCGAATAAATAATTAATGGCATCATACATTTATTCACCAATCAAAGTCGGCTGATAAATATTTTTATTCTCTATTTGTTTGCCGTGAACTGATTAAGAATTTGTTAGTGGCTAAGACTTTAAAGACTATATTGTGGCAAAATTTGATTGCATCGTGATATAATGTTGTAACTGTGCTGTAATACATTTATGTACCTATGCTTTGTTGTCTTGTGCTCAACGTCGAGCACATTCCTGAACACAGTACAGTGTTCGCATTTAATTCAAGCATGGGCAATCATCCATTATACTACGCCTAAAACAAGAAAATAGGTTTCATAACCAGCAGATAAGCAAGTGGAGATTGTTAGACAATGACGTGGCTGCAATCAGACCTCAAAGCAAATGCGCCAGTTCAAGTCAAAGGTCTCGTAGTCTTCGAAAAAACCGATACATTAGGGGAAACAAATAAGTTCCTGTGTGGGAAGACACTATCAGGAATTAAAAAAAAAAAAAAAAAACAGAAACACAGTATTTACAAAAGAGGAAAAATATGCTTAAGTGAGTATTAAGAGATATTTAATTGGATTTATTCTAATAAAGAAAAGCCATTTTATCTATGTTAAATTTATTTAATGGGTCTTTTGAATTGATAAATTTTCTGTATGTGCCAATGATCTCATAAAAATACAGAAAAAAATTAATAAAGAGCATTTCAACGGTAACCATCGTACATTTACGTTTATTGAGAGGAATATCTTTTGATACAGAGTGATACAAAATGTCAAGAACTCCAAGTTTTATTTATCGCACGTGACACGCTAGCTCAGATCATAATCATCAGATTCATGATATCAACCAACAAGCTTCTAGGCAGATATTGAGCTTGGAAAGTTATCTTGCCACAATTGGGCTGCATCTGAGCCCTTCCAAATCAGCGCAACTGACGATAACCAAGAAGAAAGTCAAAAATTATATCTAAATCTTTGTTAGTGGGGAACCGGTGCAAAAGGTGACCTCTCATACTGACCTTGGCCTCACCTGGGATGTTGGGCCAGGATGAGGCAGAAGACGTACGCTGCTCTTTGGGCAGTGCGTCAGGAGCTCGTTGGTGTGCATCAGCCAGCACTGCTTGTTCGGCACATCCTGAGGTGTATTACGCCGATTCCTCTCTATGCTTCAGAAATTTGGTCATCTGCCCCTGCCTCATACCTTCAGAAGTATCTCAGTTTAGAGTACTGGTTGCTTAGATGGATGAACAGGGTGGTAGGCCACCCCCTAACTATCTCCAGATCTATCCTACAAGCAAATCTGGGCACCACTCCCTGGAGACATATCATCATGACAAAAAATGTCCTCACGCTTGCACGGCTTATAACGAGGCAAATTGATGCTCCATCGGTATCCACATTAATCTCTGGCTCGAGGAGGGCAAGAGGGGAGCACCCCGACTCCTGTCTCCCTCTACGTCTTACGCTGTCAAACACTGATTCCCTGAGGAACATGTTTCCAGCCAATTGTCTTCGCATCTTTAATAAATTTAGGATCCACCCTGATAGGTTCTGTGAAGACAAGCCCTACAGGAAGGAAATCCTTAAGAACTGCTACCAGATAATGAACTTATAATACTCACCTGATCCTGGACATGACAGACTGTGTGTGTGTGTGTGTGTGTGTGTGTGTGTGTGTGTGTGTGTGTGTGTGTGTGTGTGTTTTTTTAACTTGCCTATTTGTATATGACAAAAACTTTTTGTCTTCATGCAATCATATATTTTGCATATTACTGTATATTTTGTACATTATTGTATATTTAATTCTGTAAATGTCTCGGGTCGAGCACGTATGTACTCTTGTTTATTGTACATTGTGTTCCTCGCATCTTAGTCTGTAAATATCCACACCCTTCTGGCACAGAGCCATCCCGGGGTGACCCAAGGTTTCTTGGGAAATAAACTGATTTTAATAATATAGAACATTTTAAGATAAATGAGAACTAGTTTAAAACTTGCGTACACTATAGCTAACTGACTGAATGTAACAAAAAACAATAATTCAAGATGGCAGTTATCTTTCAGCGTTGTTTCATCATTAGAAGTTTTTTGCGACCAGATTTTTTTAATTGTAATTGTGGTATTTTAAACCTCCTGCACCAGAGGTTCCCTAAGTGTGGGCTCTCTTCTGGGGAGGGCATTTGAATTTTTTGTAGGGGATGGACGTGTTTCTGTGAAGCACATTTTTAACAAAATATGGACTAACATCCCATTAATCCAGGTACGAAACGTGTTTTATTTCAATCTTTGAGATTAAATATATTGAAGTATACATTGAGTGGACAGAAATCATGGGATACTCACCTAGTAATGGGCAGGCCACCTTTCGCCCGGATAAGGGCAGTCGCACGACGAAGCATTGAGTCCACTAGTTCACGAAAACGTTCCACAAGTATTTCCATCCATTCTTGCTGCACCGCTGTCCGTAATTCCGTCGCATTGCTGGGTGGAGGTTCCAAAGCTCGAACAGACCTTTCCACAGCATCCCAAAGATGCTCCACAGGATACATGTCCAGTGAACGGGAGGCCATTCCATGGTGGTAAAATCTACGGTAAGCTCTTCGAACCATATTCTAGTCACCACGGCTCTGTGGGGAGGCGTATTGTCATGTTGGAAGAGTCCATTGCCCTGTGGGTGCATGATGGCCATGAAGAGATGCAGATGGTCTGCAAGGATGGACACGTAACCTGGACCATTCAGAGATACGTACTAAAGGTCCTAACGTGTGCCAGTTGAACACGCCCAACACCATTACTGACCGTCCACCTGCCTGAACAGTTCCTTGTTGACATGACGGGTGCATAGCTTCGCGCTGTTTCTCCCAGGTACGCACCCTCCCGTTCGCTCGAAATAACTGGAAACGGGACTCATCGGACCAGGAGACCCGTCTCCAGTCGTAGTGTTAGCAATGGGACTCTGGTGGGTCCGCGGCTCCCATAACCTATTGTGGCTAATAATCGCCTGATGGTCTTGGTGGAGACGTTTCTGGCACCTTTCTCGTTGAAGTCAGTGATTTGTGCCACTGTTGCTCTCCAGTTGGCTGAAACAATGCGAGACAGACGTCGATGGCCACGTTCATCCACCACCTTTCTCCTCCCACAGCGCTGTCCACGATATGTTATTCCGGAAGTGGCGTATTTCCGATACACTCTTGATACTGTCAAACGGGGATAGTGCTATTTCTGTACCACCTTTGCGATAGAGTGACCCATGCGTCGGGCGTCCACTATCATCCCTTTTTCAAAGTCGGTTAACTCATGACATTTATCCTTACTTATATCGAATCACCATCTGCGTGACTGCAGTGTACCTATATACCTGCCAAGCGGCGGGTTCGTCCACTAGCGAGAAGGGTGACAGCGTCGCGTTGCTGAGGAACCAGGTATTCCATAAATTCTGTTCCCTCAGTGTACATAAGCCAAATAGTTTATTCGAGTATTTATAGTTTAATTTTATGTCAATCTGTTTATTTGCATTTGTTTTGGAAGATGGGGAGAGCGGGAAATTTAGGAAGTATTTTAAGGGGATGCAAGGTGTAAAAGTTTGGGAACCTCTGTCCTATTTTTCTAATAAATAAGAAAAAAAAAATTGCAGACGCCTTCTGCCCCAACTGTAGTGCTAATTTAAACATTTGTTCTTTGCCAATTTCTCCATCTTTCTAATAATCATTATGCCTGGTCGCGCAAGTCAACAAACTTGTGATTGCTGCGGAAAAAAATATTAGTTTTTTTGATCTGTAATGACCCCTGCAAAAGAACCCTGGGGGAGTGCTGTTCTGGAAGATCTAAGATTCCAAAGATAAGTTCCACAGCTCGTGCTAGATACTACTGCAGCCAGTGCAAAAGCAGCATCTCAAGTGCTGGAAAAAACAAAGCAGAGAGAGACAGCACAGCAACTGACCAGATCTCTCCCACTCCTGCGAACTTATCAGTCGAGGAGCTACAATTAGACGAAACCTACTGCCCAGAAAAGGGAAAGAGAAGTATAGTTGCGAACCCAAGGATTCACAACAATTGACTCGCTCGCACCCGGACGTGACTGAAGAGACCAGCAAAGAGTTGAACAAAGATGCAAATAAAGAAACAAACGAAGTGGCAGAACCAGCTGCAAACCCGAACCCCACTCTACCCCCTCTAACTGGAACCCCAGTTGACCAAATTATGACTATCAGAGGGACGCTTGAGGAGTATGTGGGAAAATCAAACAAAATTACTGCTGCTATCCGCACTGACCTCATTACCATATTCAGTAAGATGGAGACGGTGATTTTAAACCTCTACGTCGAATGCAAAAACTGCAAGCGAAATGGGAGGTTCGCCCTCAGAAAGGGGGAAAATAAATGCAACAACGCCCCCTTACCTTCGCGGAGGCGTTGCGGAATGGCGCTAAAGTCGCATCCCATAAACCAGATGTACCCCAAACCAAAACACTAACAAGAAAGACAGAATCACATATAAAATCCTGATTAAGCCGACAGAAGACGCGCAGCTTGACACAAGTGACGCTGTAAAGGAGACCTTAACAAAGGTGCCTCCGTAGCCAGGTGGGAAGGAGCTGTAGTGCGTATCACATGCTTCCTGATTAGACCGGGGTTCGAGCCCGTCACCACCAAATAAGGAAGATGCGGAAAGGTCAGGGAATGACCACCGCATATCCCGGAGCAATATGGCCTTAGTTGCTAATGCTCCTAAAAACCAAAACAACAACAACCTTAACAAAAATTCTAAAAGACCAAATGAAGACGATCCAGATCAAAAGTATGCGCAAGACTAGGCACCCAGCCGTGGTAATTGAAACCAACTCCAGAGAAGAGGCACAAACAATCTAAAGTAATGAAAATATGACCAAGTACGGTTTAAAGGCAGAGGCTCCCAAGAAAAAAGGACCCTCAATTGTCGTATTTGACATACAGCAAGGTGTAACCCCAGAAGCACTCAAGAGGAAATTTATCACAAAACCTAAGTCTGCACCTACCTGAGGACACTGTGGAAGAAGACGTTAGCCCAAAATACAGTACTAAATCTAAAACACATTTCAAATGTCAATTGGGTAATCCAGCTCTCCACACGAGTATGGCAAATCTTAGAAACACAGAGTTGCATTTTCGTAGGTTGGGGAAGCCATAGGTTTAAGGAGCATATTTCAGTTACTAAATGTTACAAGTGCCTTCGCTTTGGCTACACATCACACACATGCAACCAGCGTAATTCAACATGTGGCCACTGTGCCCAAAAAGGGCACAAGTACAGAGACTGCCCAGCAAAAGACCAGCTCCCAGTCTGTGCAAACTGCAAAGCAGTGAAAGCTCCTCATCAACACTCCATCGGGTATGGGAACTGTATGGTATACCTAAAAGCCAATACCAAATGAGAATCAACTATGGATAGAGAGGCACCTCTACAAACTGCCACCATGAAATAAAAATAGTTCAACTGAACGCGCAAAGAGCAAGGCTGGTAGCTGACCAACTAAAAGTGAAAATAGAGGAAAACCAAATTGATGTGGCCTTATTACAGGAACCATACGTTCGCTGAGATGTGATCACAGGTTACCCTGCATCCTATAAAATGGTCTACTGTAAAACCGAAAACCCATGGGCAGCAATAATCATCAGAAATCCAGAAATCAGCGCAACAAAGATTACACCACTCTGCACTGCAAACAATGCCTGTGCACAAATCATAACTCAGTTAGGGTCCTTGTTCCTGTTGGAACGGCCTCATTAGCAACTGAGGCCATATTGCTCCGGGGATCTGCAGTGGTCATTCCCTGACCTTTCCGCATCCTCCGTATTTGGTGGTGACGGGCTCGAACCCCGGTCTAATCAAGAAGCGTGTGCTACGCACTGTTGCTCCGTCCCACCTGGCTACGGAGGCGCCCACTTGTTCCTGTTAGCAATATATACTCACCCTGGTGAAGACATCACCCCGGCGATCTCAACCATTCAGACGGCTCTTGAGACTCTCCCGGGGGTGGCGACTACTAATAGCCATGGATGCAAACTGCAGATCTCTGCTCTGGCACAGTCGCACTCCTGACAGATCCGCACAAAGAAATGGTGCAAAACTAGAAGAATTCTTCCTAGCCACAGGCCACCAAGTAATAAACCGCCCAGATCAACTTCCAACTTACAGCAGGCCCCCTTTGGGAGAGCACCATAGATGTTACAGCAGCCACCCCAGACATTGCCAACAAACTAGCCAAATGGACTGTACAAGAAGCCTGGACCACAGAGCGATATTATTTTCTCTGGTTCGCTCTGTGGAACGGACCCCTCCGATCCCACGAGATGTGATACGGTACAATTCAAAAAAGGCAGACTGGCAACGCTTTCGGACTGAGCTAACAAGAAGACTTAACTCCCTGAAGCACTCCCCTCAGACGATTGCGTACGGATTATTACCACTGCCATAAGATCTGCATGTGATCTCTCCATCCCACGCAGAAGGCCCTACCGGTATGCAGTTCCCTGGTGGAGTCCCTAACTACAGGATCTCAGAAGAAGAAGAGTCCACCATGCAAGAAAAATGTTCCGGCAGGCTCGATGAAGGCTACCTCTCCCTGAGGTGGATGCCGCCAGGGAGGCTTCCCGCATTGTCAGAAATGAATACACAAAGCTAATATGTAAAAGTAAAAAGCAAACGTGGCAAACCATGGTATCCACCTCTGGGAATAAGGACCCCTGGGGCATCGTTTTCAAGATCGTAACAAACAAGCTGCCGCGGGGAGAGGTACTCGACACGACACGACACTAAAGATGGATGGCTCCTCTACTTACACCTGGAAGAATAGCATTAACAATATTCTAGACACCATTTATCCCATTGAAGCTGCAGCTATGACTCAACAACAACAAGAAATAGTAGATGAAAATCACACCTATCATCCTACCTCTGTGGAATCCCCCTTCACTAACATTGAGATGGACTTGGCAATAAACAAAATGAAAGTAGGAAAAACACCTGGTGCGGATCTACTGAAAGTGGATGTGGTTAAAAAATTTGCAGAATACTATCCTGTTACTCTCCTAAGCCTTCTAAATAGGTGCCTGACAGAAGGCACCTTTCCAACATCCTGGAAAACCGCAACCCTGAAATTTATATTGAAAAATCCCGACAAGCCACCACAAATTCCGACCTCCTACCGCCCGATTGCCTTGCTCTCTGTAATGGCCAAGTTACAAGAACGCCTGCTCCTATTTCGCTTAACCGCCAGATATGAAGAACAAAAACTTCTAAGTGACAAGCAATTTGAATTCAAAGCAGGTTGCAGCACAGAAGATGCCATCAACAGATAAATCACTCAAGCAACTCACACAGCCTTTAAGTACTCCCTTGCAATCATGGTAGACTTCGCTAGGGCCTTTGATCGATTATGGTGGCCCAGTGTTCTTCGGAGGCTTCGGCAATCAAATGTTTCCAACAACCTATACAACAGTTTAGGGTTATATTTAACTGGTAAAAAAGTCCAAGTTGCCAACAGATTCCAGACAGTGACTAGGTACATCTATCGAGGCTGTCCGCAGTGGTCTGTGCTTGGCCCGTTCCTCTGGTCTGTTGTTCTGGTTAAGTTCCTGGGCATGGACGTGGGAGGTGTTGAGCCCTTGGCCTTCGCGGATGATCTTGTCCTCTTGGTATGTGCCCTTACCAGGGCGACCCTGGAGAAAATGGCAAATGAAGCACTGGTAAAACTCCAGAACTGGGCAGCCCTGCACAATCTTACCAATTCAGGAGAGAAAACAAAATTCATACTCCTTAAAGGCAGGCTACAAATCACAAGACCACCTACAATAAAATTAAACTTTATACCCATACGACTGCACACTGAAGTCAAGCTGCTAGGTATCTTCTTAGACCCGGGCTTACCTTCCACCACCACCTAAAGTATCTAGCCAACAAAATTCAAAGGTACAGTGCTATGATAAGGCGGGTCAGCAGGGCAGACTGGGGGCTGAAGTACAAAGCTCTTACTCTCATATACCAAGCGGTATACGTGCCAATTGTGTGTTATGGTGCCTCCATCTGGTACCGAAAAGCCATCCTAGCAAGAAATAAACGTAAGCTGTACTCAATCCAGAGGTTCATGCTCCTTTCAATTTGCAGGGCGTGCCGCACCGTCAGCACCCCTGCTCTGCAGGTATTAACTGGATGTCAGTCACTATACTTAGAAGTGGTTAAAAGAGGGCTTTTTTATAATTTAAGGAAGGGAGTTCCAACCCAACTGCTTAATTTTCAACTTGACACCACAAACGGCACCAGTCAGCAAAGACAACGGATAACCCAACATCTACAAGAGATATGGCAACATGACTTGGACACTACAACAGAAGGGGCCATCACAAAACGATTCCTTCCATCTATAAGTTCAACTCACCCAGAACCTCCACCCTGGTTTTCGCCTGGCCTCCATGTGACCTTTATCATCACCGGCCATGGATCCTTCCAACAAAAACTGACCGCCACGGAAATCGAGAATGATCCACGTTGCCACTGCGGCGAAGAGGAGTCCTGGGGGCACCTTATGTACGAGTGCCCCAGCGACGACAACATTAGGCTTAAATTCCTCACCACAATACCGAGAAACCCTCGCAATCAAGAATTCCCTCTGCTATTCGAGGAAGATACCTATAACTCATTAACCACCTACGCGCAGGAAACATTTGCACTTAGGCGAGCTAAGATTGTAGAACTCAGAGCCAAAGAAATAAACCGGACCGGCGTGGGATAACTCTCCAAAACCCAGAACAACACAGACATGATCATGCTAACCCTAACAGGGTAGGATTTATTGCAGGCACCATCCAAGGTGCGGGATACGGGCACTCCTCGGAGTGCGGGATTTAAAAGTCATTGCAAACCCGAAATGGGTAGGATATACTGCTGGCACCGACCATAGTGCGGGATATACAGGCACTATGCCATTGGCAATTACACAGGGGCACCTGTCCCCTGCGACTTTTAAACCCACACCCTTTCCTATACTTCTACCCTGAATTTATTCTACCCTGTCAACCCACCCAAATTCATTCCCCCTTCAAACCACTCTTTTTCTATGCCTCTCTTTTCTTTTTTTTTTAATCTGTTACTTTATTTATTTATTATTTTTTAAAATTATTTATATATTAATATATATATTTTTTATTTTATATATTATTATTTTGTTTTTTATTTGGTCTCCGTCAGGAAGCTCAGGCAACCCTGGCGGAAGCCAGCCAGAGTATAATGGGCAGCCTGGCTGACCTCCCAGTGGTGGTTGCAGGCAACGTGGGGTTCCCTTAGGGGCCCTGCGGCTAAGCAGCCAGAGACAGAACATAGCACTACTCTGTCACAAACCAGACACCACACTTTTTCTGGCTTTTACAGAGATTCTGTAATTCTTCACAAAGTACCATGGTGCAGACGTGGGAAACCACCGGTGGCGCCTTCCACAAAACTATGCCACTATGTACAAATCATAACTGGATTGTCACCTGCGGTACTCAGAGTGCCTTACTTTTATATCACAGGGTATGGTTATTTTTAATGCCAAGCTATGCCTAGAACTCGCAGAAGATTCCAGATGCACCTGTGGTGCTGATGAGGATTAAGCGCACATTCTTTATGATTTTCTCGATTACCACAGCACAGAAGCATACTTATGACAAAAATAGGACCACTTATACTTGGTAATGAGAACCTCCTCATTCTTGAGGAGCACAAATACTGTATATGGTTTTCTCTCACTTCGCCCAACAGATTTTTGAGACCAGGAGACGACAGTACAAATCATCCCTGTGATTTTGACTTTACATAAAGGTAAAACCTAGTTATCTTATTATACCTGGCTTGACTCACTCTTCAATCAAATGCTACCAAACTGCATAAACTGATCTTTGAGCCCTACCACTGTGTTCCTTGCCCAATGTTAGCGTAAATAGTTTAATGCAACTGATTCAGTGAATGCAAGTCGGAAAATGTGATGTGTGCATGTTCCAGTTTAACACACATACAGAAGTTCACCCACAGGTGAACTTCTGTATGTGTGTTAAACATGTTAAACTGTATATGTGTGTGTGTGTTGTTGGGGATTTACTGTATGTGTGCGAGTATATATGTATGTTTGTTTTGTATGAAAGGTGGTCATGTAGTGTGTGTATACAGGGTGATTCAATACCAGTGCGACAAACTTGCAGGAGGTGTAGGGGGCACAAAGACGAATCGGAATCACATAGCATTGCAGGGTCCGAAATGCCTTCGTCATGTGGTAGAGGATGTTGAACGGGAGGTCGCGTGAACAGCGATCCCGCCGGAAGTCAGCATTTGCGAACTGTTTCTGTTGAAGAAACCAAGTAGCAAAAGTCTTCCTGAGTGGATAATCCGCAGGCTCCAATGATTGGACGCGTTGCACATGGTATGAACTCATTTGGTTTGTTGACAGTATCCTCCATACAGTGGATTGGGAAATACCCAATCGTTGGCCTATCGCTCGATTGCCTTCTGCAAGACGTAGGACATTCTCCTCATTGTCTGGCGTCCTCATCGTTCGCTCTCGATTCATGGTACCTCTCGTGAAACAGCCAGTCTCACGTAACCTTCTGTGCACAGGTGCGAAAATCGTATGATGAGGAGCACGCCTGTGCGGGAAACGTTCCTGGTACAAGCGCAGAGCGAAGCGCCCGTTACAGTCCGCAGCTCCATACGCGAGGTGCATGTTGGCCAGTTCAACGTTTGAATACTCTTCCATCCTACTGCCTCGGGAACCGGTTCGCAAATGCTGACTTCCAGCGGGATCGCTGTTCACGCGACCTCCCGTTCAACGTCCTCTACCGCATGACGAAGGCATTTCGGACCCTGCAATGCTATGTGATTCCGATTCGTCTTTGTGACCCCTACACCTCCTGCAAGTTTGTCGCACTGGTAGTGAATCACCCTCTATACTTTTTTTGCTTCTTACCCCCATAAATGAGTTGTCTGTATGATTAAACTGTTAGTGTGTGTTTAGTGATGTATAAGTGTGTGAGTAAATGTGTGTTTGTCTTGTCCCGTTACGTTAAAGAATATGTGGTATTTATGCTAGGGCAGGTCTCTGTTTGCGAACTAACCTGCATATAATGTTTATATCCAAGGTCGTATGTGTGACTGGGAATGTCAATATTAGGGTCATTATATGTGCACTCTGGATATTTGTAATAATTTTAAAAAATATTAAACCTCCGTACTTGCAGGTTAAGATGTGTAACTGTGGTGCAAATGTGTAATGTGTGTAAACTGTGCGGTGACCAAATGAATGCTTGTGATCTGTCCAAAAAAAAAAGAAAATACAACAAACTGTAGTAGACACCTTTTTTTGTCCGGTCTGTGTGCAAGAAGATAGATGAACAGGGTAAATGTGTGAGTGGAAAGGTGTAATTTGCTTTTGTTATCTGTCTGTCCCCCGAATACATGTGCTTATATATATATATATATATATATATATATGAAAAAGGAGAATCATGAAAGTAGGCAAATGCAATCCAAGGTAGCAAAACCTAAATCTCAGCAATGCAAAGAAAATAAAACGATTAGAGAAAATAATAGAGAGTAATAAAGAAATAATAAAGGGAGAGAAAAGAATTCTAGACACAGAGTATAAATAGTTAATAGATAGAAGAGAGATTTAAAAAAGGTGGATTTGATATAATACATAAATTTAATCAAGAAAGAATATAGCCGTATAACACATTCAGTTAAGAGGGGTCATTGCTTACATATATAAGCAATTATTTTTTTGCTTATATATACTGTATTTTGCTTGATGACGCCATACCCACCCTTGGATAGCTTGGAGTAGGATTTTGTGACACTCGCTTCAGCTGGTCTGGCCAATGTGGGAATTTTCAATCTTCAGATAGCCTATAGCGACCTTCCCTCCCACATAGGGTGCCCTAACCCTATTACTGTATTCCCCATAAATACTCTGTGAATTGAAACATCCTCCTCCCTCCCAAACACTCCTCCTAGTGGGCCCTACCATCCTAATACTTTTACTGTTCTTAACATTTTCATCCTGTGGAGAAATGGTTGCCTCCACTGGAGTGCCCCTCTAGTTCTAAATACTTAGTGGAAGTCTTTCTATCATCCAGCTTCTTCACCTGTACTCCTTAACTCACACTGTCTCCCCTTTCAACAAAGTTTTTTGATGTGAAAACATCTTTGGCAGCACCTACTAAATTTCGGACTGAAGTAAAACCAATTTGTCACGAAAAGACGAAACGGAAATTATGCAAATTACATCACTGCCTAAATGAGGCTAACTCAGCGAAATCCAATCCAAATAGCCTAATTATCTATTTGATTGTAGCCATTTGAATGACGTCACTTCCGCGTCGCAGTTTTCTTGAATGATCAGATTTACTGGGTTGAGGTGAACTAAAACCCAAATGACGTCACTTCGCGAGGTAGATGGTTTTATATGAAACATCCTTCGCGTTTATTTTAGGTATTTTGATTTGTATATATTGATTACGAAATAAAAGAGCCTCTGTATTGTAAATATTTTATTGATCATCCACAAATTTCCATAATTTTAGCTGGAAGACAAGGTACCACAAAGGATTTATAACTAAATTGAGAGATGTATACCTGTGATTGCAACGTATCTAAATGTCTGGAAAACGGCGTCGATCGAGGTACCCGATCTTGTGGTTGAATTTGAGGGAAAATGCGAGATGAAAAAGAAATTGCTGACAAATATTTGTATTGTTGCTGTAATATGAGGAATATTTGTATTGTTGCAATCATACTATTCAACAAATGGCAACAATCAAATGTGTAATTAGGCTATTTATTGGCTTCGATTTCTCTAACCTCTTCCAAGCCAAGGATGTTTTCACATAAAATAAAACATCTTTCGTGCGTACAAGGTACACACGCGGCTTTTTGGCCCCTCTCTGGTAAGCTCAAGTGATGCCAAGGTTCGTTTCCCCAGAGCATCTAATCCCTGTTACCTGACCCGGCTCCCCGCCCCTAGTACGGTATAACTAGGTGTCGGTGATGTTCCACGGGTTCCTAGGCTAAGAAACCGATTGAACAACATAATCCTAAATTACGCTACACAAACTATATACCACTCACACTGTCTGGCCTTTATAGGGTACTGTATTCAACACAAGAGAAACGATCGTAGAGTTGTGGAAAACCACTGGTGCCGCTTAATTCTAAACACTATGCGCTCAAAGTGCCTACCCACGAAGGAGCAATAATGCCTGATGCCGTCTGGGTGGTGGCACTCACTTGAGAATCAGCACCAATATTTCTCTACTTGGAAATAGCTACGTATTCGAAGTGCATGAATGGACTACTCATGCATTTCAGGAATTCACAATATGAGAAGTTGTGTAATTATGTCGTTTTATGCAAACTTCTTTAAAATGGCTGTGTACAGATCTGATGCAATGCACTTACTTTTACGTTGTTACGTAAAACAGTTCATGTAAACAATTGTAAAGAAATTATTTATTTTAATTGCTTATGACTATACATACGTACATAGATTTGCATCTAAATTAAGAGTTTCTTCTTTATTTAAAATGAAATTGATTTTGATCTGACAGCAGTTGCAGAACTCAGTTTCTGGGCTCATTTCGTTAGTTTTCGAAAGTAGCTATGGAAAAGACTGATTATTTATTTTTTTCCCCCATTTTCTGCGTTACCATGGAAGAGATCTAGAACTAGTCTTTTTCTAGATCTGACAAATTAATATCTCTCATATACCATATTTCATACAAACTTCATGCAGTGACTTGTTTTACTGGTGAAATTTGATTTACACTAAGCAAAAATGATATTCTTTAGTTTTTTCTCTGAGTATTCATATCTACATTGATTATCACTCGATGTTATGTACTGTTATGCGATTTTTTTTTCTTTCTTAATAGACATTGTTTTATACTTCCTTTTTTGTTGTGCATTATCAAACTGGCCGAAATTATCAGGAAAAGGGAATGGATGAATGGCTATTGGGGTGCGCTGTTGCATTTTATCCGGTACTTCTGAATTGAAATGCTTCCCGAAAAGTGAGTTCTGTACAAACTAGATATAAATTGTATTATAGTTTAGTCGAAGGCGTATATATTTTCTTGGTGTAGTAGGCAAATCCTACTAGTAGAATGAATATTAATATAAGTATACCTTGCTATTTATTAATTTTTTTTTATTAAATTCAAGCCTAACTTCTATTGTAATCTGAGCTTTAAGACTATTTCAGCTTAAACAGGCTTAATTTACCCATATACATTATCGGGATTAGAAGAAAAAAAAAAAAGCACAAATATAGTGTGCTTTGTCCCCCCCCCCCCCCGTCACTTTGAAGCTTAAGCGGGTCTTCATTTTAAAATTAATTTAGAAAGCATAAGAGACAGATTTTAAAATACTGATGTATTCAGTACATATTTAAGTACTTAATGTTCTTTGTAAAAAGTACAGATATTTGAGAGGGCAAAATTTCGACCACCTACATTGAGATTCTAGTTATGTTTATGATAAATATGGTCAGGTTATTTAGACTACGTTATTCTTAGTTTACTTTTAACTACAGATTTATTTTAATATGGCACTTGAATCTTTGCATATATATATTTTTTTGTATTTTTGAAAATAAAAATGCAAAATGAAGCATTAAATTATATACTCTATTCGTAACCAAATAACATAGGAAATATTTTTGAGTCTTTGAACAAAAGAAAATGATTTCAAGGAAATGATAGAAGAATGAAAACTTCTTTTAGAGTTACTTTGCTTTCTTTTTAAGTGCTGTTTGCTGCGCGAAAGGATAATGCTGAGCTAAAGAAATGTTTAAATCTACCCATTTACACAGGTTTGCATGTGCGCGCGCGAGAGGTTAATGCGTTGTGCCCATTAAATCACCCAATGCACCGTGCTAAGGATATTGACCTGAGGAAAGAGCAGCTAGGCGCCTGTGTAGAAGGTATTTTTTGAGCTCGCATGGGCGGTTCTTGACAAAGCAGATGACACAGGACGACTTCTTTTCGCACAAATCTCAATGACGCCTATTGAGTCACAACTGTAAATAAGGACCAGCTGCCAAAGGCCATTACCCTTCGGTGTTTTCTCAATCGAAGTGCACCCAAAAAGCCACTGTTACAACGAATAAACCACACGCACACCTCTTTCTTGTTTCTAGCATGAGCGGTAGGTTGAATTGGGTTCTCTCCCTTCCTGCGTGAGAGTATATTACACATTTATTTTAGAAGTAGGAAGACTAGTAGAAGTTAAATTATTTTCAAAATAGAAAGTATGTATGCCTTAAACTTCGTTATAAACTTCATTGACATAATACGATGAATTACAACTGTTTAATCGTATTTGCTTTAATGGATATCGCATTGCTGTTTTGAAGGTAGCTTCTTATAACGTATCCGGATCGGCCGCTTAAATATTTGTTTGTTATCTTTTTTAAATCCTTATAATGGGATGAAGATTGCCTGAAAAATCTTACGGAACACATTTGCTGAATAATCATAAGCGTATCATACTTTGTTTGTTTGTTTTGTGTGCGAGAGAGAGAGAGAGAGAGAGAGAGAGAGCACGAGTGAATAGTGCATGCAAATTATACTTTTAAGAATAATGGAATGAGCGCCAATGAAAAGAAGAAACATCTCAAGAGATTCTTGGACTAAAGTAAATTGCGTGATTCATTCAACTTTTAAACTTCCTTTCTGAGTTATTGTTATTCCTTATTATTAGTGAGTTAGGGTAGTATTGTTACACAAACCTCATTTTGTTTATGTACAGCGCATGCGATTGTGTCTCGCGCATAGTCGCTGGCTCTCCGCATACTGTTGGCCCCTATCCAATTAGTATAATAAGCAATTTTAGCGACCTATATCTGTTGGCAACCGAACAGGAAAATCTGCAATCAGATTTTAACTAAGCTATTAGTCTTGTTGAAGAATCTGTTGATAAGTTGTGATAACGATTTTAATGGTAAAAGTATAATTAAAAGTAGTTCACCTGTTGAAATACGTATTTTGAGAGAGAGAGAGAGAGAGAGAGATCGAACCTCCCAAATCCTGCAGCATCGAGACATGATCCTTGCCGGTTCTTGTAATTTTACAGATTTTGGATAGTTGTGCTATAGTCATAAGAAAATCCACGAAAAATATTACGTTTCTATATTGCAACTTATTATACATGAGTAACGTACAGTAAATATAGTAAACACATCAAAAATTAAATTAATTATTTCTCCTTCAAAAATACGTTTTGGAAATGGGAAAACGAAAAGTTTCACAGAATCGCTTCACTGAACTTTCATCCTCGAGCGTCTTTGATAATATAATTTTTTCCAAAATATATAATGACCTGTGTATGCGTTTTGAAACGCCACAATCCTCCTGGCTAAGTAATTTTCCTTTATGTGGCATATGTGCAATTACAAATAGTGAAAGTTCCTGTGTTGATGTTGTTTGCATACGACAATCTAAAAGTTCTAAAACACTCACAAAATAGTTTTACATGTTTAGCGAATTGTTACTTCAGCTAATGCTTCTAGTACGAATCGTGAAATTCAGAATCCATTGCGTATTATCAATGAGTCGCAATTCTTCAGGAATAACAACTGTACAAGTCCATTAACTAACAAATTTCTCGATGTCGTTAGAGAGAGATGAAAACGTGACTCTGAGGAGAAATCCCATCCTTCATAACCGGTTTTGATGAGCTTCTTTGGCTTCTTCAGTTCTCGAATAGCCAATTCGAGAATTGAATTTATCAATTTTCGGTTGGTTTACCAGATTCTTATTTTACTAAACATAGTCGGATAATGGATTTCCGGATTTTGGTGCTTTATTTATTCATTTTTGAACTCAATACAGCCTTTGGGTTATATATTCGACCCCTTTGGCTATATCCATTTTTTACCGCCTACAGCCTTTGGGTTACACTTTGATAAATATTTTGATTATAGATGACTTATATTTCTATAGTATATGACATTAACATATAGCGTTATATAATATAGCACATACCATTAATACAGGGATGTAATAAAAATATCTTTCTTAGCCATTAATGCTTTATATGTACTAGCCATTTTCCCCTAAGTGTTTGCAGTAGACCTAATATCTGTAAGGGTCATGTGCTTTTAATTGCTTTATTTTACTTTTATTTTAATGCTTACAATGATAATCACTAGACGCTGAAGGATTTCAGTGATTCTAGGTGCTGAACAGTTGTCAAGAAAGTTAAAAGATTCTGAATGTAGAGAGGCTTATGTTAAGAAAGGATTGTCTCGGTAATATCTCATTTCGTCAGTAAATGCTTTTCAGATCGATCTCATTTGCAACTTATACGAAATTGATTTTGGAATTTGAGGATTTTGTTCACAGTTCTCGGAAATTAAAATAGTTTCAGTTAGACTGTTTGATGGAAATTTTAGTGTTAGCTATATGGTGTAAGGAAGCCTCAGGCTTTTGCTGCAGCAGTCAGCCAGGCATGGAAGCAATTTATTCGAGTAATTAACAACTCGCTGGCTGAAAGAAGACTTCCTGAAATCCAGTCTAAACTCCCGTAATTTGAATTTAGGGCCCCTGGTTCTAGAAACATCTAGAACAATGAAAATTTCGCCCTACTTTATTTTACCTTCTCCTCTCAGAGCTTATAGACCTCAGTTAGGTCTCCTGTAAGTTGTTTAGTTATCAAGTTCTGTAGCCTACATACAGCATTTGAAGTCTTTCCTCATACGGACACCGTATTTTGCCGAACTCTTCATGCGCGTAGTCTTTCTCTTTGGACTTTTTCAAGAAGCTTGGTCTTTTTTTTTTTTTAAGGTGTGGTCTCCGTACTTGGACGCAGTATTCCAAGTGATTTCTTACAATTGCCTTGCACGGTGGGACTACGGCTTCCCGTCGCCACAAACAAATATACGGTGCATTGTCAATAATGTCCTATGGACAATACGGTGCATTGTCAAGAGGACATTATGGGCCCTCCTTGCCACCTGCCTATACTACACGGGAAATCTTCTTGTTCATTCTTATCATAACTCTTAAGCCTCTTTCTTCATCTACTTTTTTTTTTTCTAATTCAAACTCCGCCAAGCGTATAAGTTACTTTGAGGTTGCTGTTCTAAAAGTGCAAGACCTTGCACCATCCACGTAGTGCACACCTAGTTGGTTGATATGTTGTTTAATGGCACAAGGGCTGCTAAGGCCATATTGTGCTTGATTCTAATCCGTAGTGCAATTACCAGTTAAAATCTGTTAAATAATCCTGTCTGATTTAAGAAAACAAAGAACTCGGCTAGATTTGCATCGTCTCCAATCAGATGGGGTAATGTCAAAGGTTCTTGCAGATGTGAGAGCGATGTGAAAATTGTGTTCCGACAATTATTATAATGGTTGCAATTTATTAGAATATGCTTCACCGTAAGTGTAGACTGACAAAATGTACAAATAGACGGATCTTTCCCTTGAGTAGATAAATATGGGTTAGATGCGTGTGCCCAATACGCGTCCTAACCAGGAGGGTCACCTCCTCTTTCCTGTTTGATCGCATGTTTGATGGCCACAACTTAGGTTCTTGTTTAAATTGAAGCAGTTTATTGCCGCCCTGAGCCTGCTAGATATGCAATCATTGCTCTTCACACACGTTTGTTGTGACTGATTTGTTAGTCTGTGTATGGCACTTGGTAGTTAGGAAAGCTCGCAGTGATTGGATGTTAAGCGGCTTGATCTGCATATTCATTTCCTTTGATGCCTACATGAACTGGTATCCAACAGAGAGTGACTGATTGGTTAACAGCTTATAACGCAATTATCTGTGATCTGATTTGCTTCAAGACAGGTTGGATTGGTTTGGATCGATTTTTCAATGATGTTATTGCATTCAGAGAATCAGAGTAGATCATAGTTTGCTTACTGGGCAGATTAATCACGTGATCCAGAGCTATTTTAATCGCCCATAGTTCAGCAGAATAGACGCTGCATTCCTTTGGAAGCGACACAGAACTACAAAAGATAGAAGAAACTGCCGCTGCGTCCATTGTCGTACTTGTTTTTGAGCCATCGGTATATATTTGAAAACACCAAGAATTTTTTGTTACATGTGCGGCATGAAGTTTCCTGACGGTGAGATCGGCTGCTTGCTTTTTCTCCCATTGTTGGAATGAGAAATCACAGACTGGTGTATAATCAGACCACGGAGGATCGTGTGTGCTAGTTTCCTGAAAGATATTACCCAGGTCTAAATTCCAGCATTGCGTTAACTGTAGCAACCTTACCCCAATTGGCTTTTTTCATTAGGTTTGTTCTGATAAAATGTGGTCCATTGGGGCTCAAATAAGTATGGCGAGATAGGATGAAAGGGAAGGCTCCGTATTTTTGCTGCATAGTTGAGGAGCAACATTTTCCTCCGCGATGGAGTGGAGTTTCGTGTGCCTCTATATATAGACTGTATAGGGGATGTTCTGAATGCTCTTAAAGCAGTGTCTAGCCGAGTTAGTGCACTTTTCCTGGCAGAGTCATAGATTGGAGCTCCATAATCCAAGCGAGATCGGATTAATACCTGATATATATAGCCGAAGCAGAGTGTACCAGTCTGTGAGTGTACCCCACGTCGATGAAGATAGTATGATTTTTAATTTTTTCAAGCAAATGGTTCTCAGATATGTTATGTGTTGTAAGAAATCTGATACTATTAGAAAGAGGTATATTGAAATTTTTAAGTTGTAATTCAGGCTCATGGTGGATCTTACGTTTTTGAATACAGTTGGATTTTTGTGCTGAGAAGCGGTAGCCATTGCGAGACATCCACAGCTCAATTTTGTTAATTGAGATCTCAAGGTGTCTCTCAATAGAATTCATAGTTTTTCCTTGACACGAAATCATGAGGTCATCTGCAGAGTGATATAATTCTACTGTGTTTGGAATATCATGGATGATATTGTTTATTCTTATTAAAAATAGCGTAGGACTCAAAATATACCCCTGAGGGGACCCCCCCTTCTCCTGTATATGAATTCTAGAAAGAGAATTTAGAAGACTAACCTAAAAGGTTCTACCCTGGAGAAAGTTTTGAATAAACAAGCGAAACCTGCCTCGTAGTCCAAAGGTGTGAAGATCCCGTAGAATACCGATACGCCATGTTGTATCAAAGGCCTTTTCTAAATCGAAACTTACCATAACGAGGTGGTCATTTCTGACAAAAGCGTTTCTGATGTTTGATTCTGCTTTGGTCACCATATCTAATGCAGATCTATTTTGCCGAGAGCCATACTGATTTTTATGTAAGATGTTATGTGACTCACGAAACCAGGTGAGGCGCTTGAGAATCATTTTCTCCAGTGTTTTCCCCAAACAACTAGTTAAGGAAATTGGACGATAATTTCCTGGATTAGAGAAGTCTTTTCCTGGTTTAGGGATGGCTAATACAAGTGAATGTTTCCAAGATCGAGGATAAACATGTTCCTGAAAAATTCTGTTAAAAAAATATTAAAGGGTTTGCAAAGCAGTAACATTCAAGTGTTTTAGCATAATATAAAATATACCATCAGGGCCAGCTACACTATTGGGTGCTCTGTTAAGAGCTTTCATTAACTCGGATATTGTAAAAGACTGATTATATGGAAGAGACAGATCGGTGTTGAAATTTAACTTATACCTTTCTGCTACCACTTTAATTTGTTGGAATGGAGCGTCATATGAATTTGCTGCTGAAATTTTTGCAAAAGCTTCAGCAAAAGCGTTTGCTATGTCTTTGGAAGAAGACAGTTCCTGTCCATTACAGATCAATATTGGAGAGGATGACAATGGATATTTGTCATTGAGATGTTGGATTTTCCTCCAGATTAATCTAGGATCGGTGTTTTTGGTGATAGTGGAAGCGAACTATATCCAGGAATCTTTTTTGGCTTTCCTTCTTATTTGTCGTGCTTTAGCTTTTAGTTTCTTGTAAATTTATAAGGTTAATAATAGTGGGATACTTGCGGAAAATATTCCAAGCTTTATTCTTTTATTTTTTTGCTCTATTACATTCATCATTCCACCAGTAGTTTTTGCACCTGCGTGGATGAGTCGACGACTGAAGAATAGCTTTTGTCAACTGCTGCTAGTATCTGTTTAGTAATATGGTCATTAGCTTCATCTATTGAATGATTCAGAATGAAGTTTTTATCTAAAACTGTACTTAAGGAAAATTTTATCCAGTCTGCCTTTGAAAATTTCCATCTTCTGCGAGTTTCTGGATAGGTGGAGATAGTTTGAAATTTACAAGTAATTGGGAGATGATCGCTATTGTTTAGATTATCCAATATTGCCCAAAGTATATTTGGGTACAGAGCGGGGAAGCAGATAGATAGATCTATGGCAGAAGTATTTCCAGTGGGAAAATGCACATGAGTATGTGCACCGGTATTCAGCAGGGTTAGATTGTGTGTGTCTAGTAATGTTTCTATTAGTTGCCCTCTTTTATCCATATGAAGACTTCCCCATAATGTGTGGTGTCCATTAAAGTCACCCATCAAACAAATAGGAGGCGGTATCTGGGCAAGGAGCTCATCAAAGTCTGTGAGTACATACGTTCGGTTCGGTGGAAGATAAATAGAAACAAGAGATAAAGTTATTCCAAGTTCTGTTCTTACAGCGACAACTTCTAAATTAGTTTTTAAAGGGGATTTGTATAGGCGGATTAGTAACGAATACCAAAACCGCTACACCTCCATGGGTTGCAGTTGCTGTATTCCTGTCACGCCTGTACAAAGTATATTTCTTTATTGAGGGAGTCACTTGTGGAGTTAAAAATGTTTCCTGTAAACAAATGCCTGCTGGATTGAAATCTCGGATTAGGTCATAAAGTTCATGTGTATAGTACGTAGTCCTCGACAATTCGATTGTAAAATGCACTTCATTATTTAGTTTTAGTGATGGGATGATCCAGTTGGTTTTTAGAGGCAGTAGGCTTATTGCAATCTATTTTAATTTTATATTTTTAAGGAAAGGTAGGCTGTCCAGTGTCCATATCTTCTTCAGCATAAATTCCTAATATAGGTTCTTGTTGAGTTTTGTCATATATATCCTTTCTGCAGTATTAATTGGGCTTTTATTAGAAGATTCAGCTTTTGCCGTCCTGGTCTCTCTTTGGGACTAGATGCCACTAGTAGAGGGGATAGAAATTGGAGTATTACAAATCTGGTCTCTATTGTTTTACTTGAAGGATGGCTGAGGAAGTGAAAGCTGAGCTCTAGCCCATTCAGCTAGTGATATATTAGGTGGAACTGAGTCATTGGTTTGTGTAGCAACCGAACGATATTTCTTCGTAGCATTTGCATATGTACGTGTAGGAGTTTCTTTCAATATTTGTCGTCTCGCTTCCTGATAAGTCACGTTATTTTCAACTTTAAATTTTTGTATTTTTTCCCCAAGTTTCCATAAGTAGCAATTTTTAGAATATTCAGGATGATCTTCCTTGCATTTAGGGCAAACTGGAGATGTTGCAGTACAATCTGTTTGAGTGTGATCCTGGGATCCACATTTTGGGCAAATTATGTTTCCTCAACATGTTGTCTGAGAGTGTCCGAACTTCTGACACTTATGACACAGTATTGGATTTAGTATATAGGGCGGATATGGCAATTTAGATAACCAGCTTTAAAAGTATTTGGTAAGTTTGGAGTGTTGAATGTGAGTATTACACTACGGGTTGGAATGAGATTGCCATCCCTACTAGTTAGAAAGGTCATACGAGCTAAGAATACTCTTAGCTCGTATGACCTTTTGATCTTTAAGTCTTTGCACAAGCTCCTCTTCTGTTACATTCAATAGATTCCACTTAGAGATAACGCCTTTGGAACTCTTTAGGGTTGTATGGGAAGAGATTTTAACAGGAATTCCACCAAATGTTACCTTTAACAACAATTCTGAATGTTTCGACTGTGTAGTTTCCACAAGTAAATCCCCTGACTGTAACCTTTTGACCATTTTAGGTGATCCAACAGCATTTTCCAAATATCTCTATTATAAATGGAGAGTTTGCTCACTGGTTGACTAGTTAAGGAATGGATACTCAGGTTGGTGGTTGTCTTTTTTTAAGCGCTTATGTTGCGCATTGCCTTCATCAGCATTATACCAATCTATGGTATTAGAGCTCTAAGGCATGGATAATTTTCTTTATCCATGCCTTTGAGCACTTGTGGCTAAGCGTAAGAGTTAGTAAGGTTAGTATATAATAAAGAAAAAGGTACTTTCCTTTTTCTGGCTCTCTTTCTATACTTTTAAAAAGTAGAGCTAATAAACAGAAAGACTTTTTTAAACCGAAATAAACAAGGAAAAACTCAGTCTCTCTAGAAAAATAGCAGTCGAAATAGCACAGAAGATCGCTTGGCACACGGGGCCGTAGTGCACACCCGTTCCATACTTTAAACTTTAAAACGATATCCACAGGGATTTGAAACATCGTCAGATTCGCTTCTAAATAGTTCGGTTATTGTAAGTTTTCTGTTCCAACTTTTTTCAATAAACTCCATTTATTGGCTTTAAAATTTACGTGGAGTGCAGTATTGTTTAATGTCTTATTAGAATTAATAATATTATTTAGCGACACTTAATACTTTTTGAATTTAATTATTAAATGTAAAAGAAACTTTAAATATGACAATTGATAAAAACTTTAATTCCACTTCGAAATATGCGTTATTAGTGGCAAAAAACTGCTCTTGCCACCCATCAGAACCAGTGCGGCCGCTATTGTTAGTATTTTGTGTGTTTTGGCCCCTATTTATGTGTTGGACGTCCCTGCAATAGACCAAGAACACACTATGGAGAGCAACCTGTGAAGCGGGTTGATTACGTCGTCCCAACAGTTGCTTCTGAAACCAGGCTGGAAATCCAGCTAGGTTTCATGTAAAACTAAATCTCTCACGGCGAATCATAATGTCGAAATTGCTTGAGTAGTTGCGCACTGTTGGAAGGATAGAGGTCCTGTGGACAGTTGCATGACGCGCTGTTCACGCCAGATTATTCGAGTGTTCTTTTTATTGAAAAATTCACGGAAAACTTTACTAACAGGAGTACGTCATCAGTATTCATAATTTGAAGTAGGTATCGTGGAATTATGGTTTGTAGTGCATAGAATGCTCATGTTCACGTCCCCATTTTGGTCAGTTTATTACTACGTGCGCTATGGCATTTCAGCGGAACTTGATCCCACTTATCAACCCGATAACCTTTTGGACCATAAAGCCACGCTCATAGAAATCATCTGATTCGAAAAGAATGATGTTATGGAATCGTCCTGGTCAGCACAGAGTCGTATCTTGAGTTTCAAGGTATATCACTGGCATGGTCTGGAACGGCAGATAAGGTCATTGCAAACGTATTCACTCTTTGTCTTTGAAGAAGGAGTGAAACCGAATATCACTATTTTGTTACCACAAATTGATTGAAAATGAACAAAGTGAGCGCTTATGAAGCTTCGAAAAGAAACTCCTTAAGCGCCGATGTTTGAAATCGCCAGATTCCATACCAACAACAATTGCCGTTGCGTGACAGTCACACTTTTGAACTTGGCCAAGTCAACTGTAGCCGATGAAGTGAAAAGATGAAGGTACGAGGGCGATTTAGTTATGCGCAAGTCTGGTTGACCAGAAACTGACTGGCAGATAATCTGCCATCTCTGAAGAAAATGAAGGCGAATCAAGTGATGTACTTAGAATTTATGCTGGATTTCCAAATGTCCATGAGTGTGTCCGCAAAGTACGTCCACGATTCTCAGGGAGCTGCGCCGCTTGGGCATTTCTTGGTAGAAATACCACTCACAAGCCCCACATCGCACCAGTGAACTCCAGACATTGTTTACAGTGGTGCTTGCCTAATTGGAAATGGATCCTATGGAGCGAATCATTCACATTGTCACATCAGTTGACGTTTCTGCATCACCTGATCTTCAGATCAGATGATGGTTAAGTGTGGAGAAAAGTTTGGGAAGGCATCTACTGCAGCGTGTTGTGATCAGAATGAAGATCATAGGAGGCAGCATTCTGATGTGCTGTTGTTTCTCGTGGTTCGGACTTGAATCGTTGGTTGTAGTGCCGAAACCATCCATTCCGAGTCGTACACTGGCACAGTGGACAGTTCCGTGATACCCACACTCTGCTAGTTCTATATAAATGGGCTCTCCATGTTCCAGCACAATAATGCTCTATCCCATATAGTGAGCAGTGTAAAATAAAAACCTGGTTCAAGGAAAGCGAAGTCCACTAAGTGCCAGAGTCCAACCTGAATTCGATTTAACATCTTTGGGATGAACCGGAATGCTGGATCAGGGTACAACTCCCTCTTTTACAGTAGCACCGACGGAGGAACAGATACAAATTACTGCTGTCTGCTACAAGGAACTAGTCTAAAGTATTCCACAATGGTGTCATTAGGCCAAAGGTGGATCTACACCTTATTAATTTGCTCTTAAATATTCACGTATTTCCAAATGCGATGGTGCCTGAATGCCTTTAGTAGAGCAACGTGTTTTCTTTATTCCTGATGTTATGACCTATTGCATCATGAAACTGGAAACCAAGAATTAGTTGAATTCCTTTGCTGATAATTTTTCAAACCTAACACTATAAACTAATATGCGCAACAATTTTAGCCTTCCTTACGTCAGTGAAAAACAAATTCCACCCTGAACAGTACCAGATTCCGAGTCGTACACTGGCACAGTGGACAGTTCCGTGATACCCACACTCTGCTAGTTCTATATAAATGGGCTCTCCATGTTCCAGCACAATAATGCTCTATCCCATATAGTGAACAGTGTAAAATAAAAACCTAAAAGCCTAATGACCTAAGGCCGCCGTAGCCTAGTGGTCAGGCGCGCGGGTGCATAAGTACACGTGCCTTGAGTGACCGGGGTTCAAGCTCGTGACTGCTGAATACGGTTCTGTTTC
This sequence comes from Mastigoproctus giganteus, assembly GCF_048544385.1. Taxonomy (NCBI): domain Eukaryota; kingdom Metazoa; phylum Arthropoda; class Arachnida; order Uropygi; family Thelyphonidae; genus Mastigoproctus; species Mastigoproctus giganteus. The sequence goes on along the minus strand of NC_143584.1, from coordinate 139,870,912 downwards.
TTGTATTCTGTGTATCTTGTAAACTCCTCTGACCGTTTGGTCGTCCCGGAGTATAAACAGAAAATTTACTTTATTTTTTTTTTATATGTATAAAAGCTGTAGAACACTAGAATGAGCCAGTCCACTTTGCCTTCACTATAATAACTCATTACAACCTGCTACATTTCCTGATGCATCAAAAAGACTAAAATCAATGCATGTCATAAGAAAGGGGATTCCAATAACAATAATTGCAGGTCTATTCCATAAGTGTTTCTAGACTATTTTTCAAAAAATAGCCCAGGACCAGTTAAAGCTGACGTTTGTTGGACATTCAGTTTTGCAACTGACTTTAAAGAGATGTAATATAACTTGTCTCAGAAGCTTTTGATTCAGTACATCATGGGTTCGTAGTACATAAACTGATATCTTATGGGATGGGAGGTTCTGTTATCACGTGGATTACCAGTTTCTCCTCAGGGCAGACCTCATTTAGTTACTGTAAAAAATTAAATGTCTCGCCCATATAAATATGTTCTGATGGCCTTGTGGAGTTTGAACCTGTAGCTAGTGCTTATGTAATGTAAATGACATTCATCCATAAATAACTGAGGCGTACGCTCTTTAATGCATGCCGATGATTGAGATTTCTTGCAACCGTAAGCAGTCATGGAGGCGATTAAAACTTTCAGGCAATATTCAGTTATCCTGTGAAATATACACGGGAGCTGACCTTAGGTTCTTTAAAATGGTGGGGGGTTAGCAACTAGCCTTAGTTGCTAATGCGCCAATAAAATCCAAATCAAATCTTTAAAATGGTATGCAGTAAACTGTTCACAAACATAAGCAGTACTTGTATCCGATAACAATTAATACATTGGCATCACTAATGATTAATAGTCATGTAATCAGTAGATACAAAATTACTTTAAATAAAGCAGGCAATATAGTGTACCTAAGTGAATGTTGTTTTTTATAATCATCATTATTAAATAGCATTAATGAAAATATTAACAGGTATATTGATATTCTTATCACAATAAGCATTAGTTCATAGAAATAATACTGGAAAGAATATGGTAACGAATGGGCCTGGTGTACTGGGGTCCATGGTTGAGAGAACAAATATAGATACGTATAATTATAACCCAGTTTAATGTAATAATAAAATATACTAATAAGTAACAGGCAGTAGCTTTCGAGACTAACGAGTCTCTTTATCAACTGAAATTCAAATACAAATACAACGGATAAGTGCAATGAGCTGAGTGAGGCACTGGAAAGAATATGGTTAGGAAATGACTGGTATTTTATTATGATAATATACGTATTAGCCTTTGTAAAATTTTTATATTATGAATTTACTTCGAAAGAGGCGGGGGTTCCGAAGAGGAACTCCGAACCCTGTACTCCGAAGCAGAACGAGTTTCATTCCACGGGTACCCAGTTGGATTCAGATCAGGTGACTGTGAAGCCACCACAGTAAACTCACTTTCATGTTCCTGGAACCAGTTCTGTATAATTCTGGCGTTGTGGTATGGTGCATTATCTTGCGATGTATCCATCTGCCCATTCGCAGATGGATACATCGCAGCTATGAAGGGATAAGCATGACTGGTAACAATTTCCAGATAGCCTATGGCAGGAGTGGCCTACTTAATTTGTGATGCGATCTACTTTTTTCCTTCAAAATGTGCCGCGATCTACCATCTCAAAAATTACATTGCAGAAGGTGCACAAATCGAGGGATGACTGTATATTTAAAATTCGTCGTGATCGACCGAAATTAAATCCGCGATCGACTCGCTGGCCACCCCTGACCTATGGCATTAAAAGGTTGCTCCACTGATATCAAGAGACCCAACATGTATCACGAAAACACTCCCCACACCATTATACTGTCATCACCAGCCTGCGTTTTTGACGCAATAATCTATGGACTCATGGTGTTTTTGTCATATTCTGGTTCTGCCCTGAGCGTGACACAACAAGAACCGGGATTCATCAGAGCAGGCAACATTTTTCCAGAATTTCACTGTTGATCTCCGTGACAAAATAGTGGTTTGACCACTTCTCACTTATTTGGTGAGACTGGGTTCGATCCCCGTCTATGATTAGAGGAATTTCTAAAGTCTTCTTCAGTCGAAGCTGTAGTTATCCGATCTCAGGCGGAAGATGTAGGATTCTTTCCCGTGAGTTTAGGGTTTTTCGTCTTACGCAACATGCAAATTGGCTGGTGAACACACTCTTACAGAGGTCTAATTCGCTGATGAACCTAAAATCCCCCAACAACAACAACAGCAGCAACGTGCTATCGTTGGTGTTTCTCGGCCCACTGTAACTATATGCCTTCGCCTACATCCTCCATATTTCTAGCTATATCCTCCTTTCTTGCGTACACTCTGTACTTCCCCGACTCTACCTTTTTTTTTTTTTTTTTTTTTTTTTTTGTCTCCGTCCAGGAAGCCCTGGCGGAGACAAGCCAGAGAATAATGGGCAGACTGGCTACCTCCTAGTGGTGTGTGCGGGCAACGTGGAGTCCCACCAGGGGCCCTGCGGCCAAATGCCAGGACACAACAGAACCTACGCAATATGTCATATACAGCACACAACACTTTTCTGGCATTTACCGTAGTACTGTATTCCTTCACAGCGAACATATGGCGCAGATGTGGGAAACCACAGGTGGCGCCTGATCCTAATACTATGCACACTATGTAACTATATCTTGTTTTTTTCTACGGGAGTGAAACACGGTTCGGTCGTTGGCTGCGGTAACATTGAAATCTGTGACAAAGTACGACAGGTTTTGCGCTCTGTTTTTCACTGTTGTTAGTAGCTTGCTATTTAACTGACTGTAGCCTTTATGCTACTGTGGGAAAGGTGTGGTTTTTTTTTTTTTTTTTTTTTTTTTTTGTCTTCTCTGTTGGCTATCCCGCATTAATGTGAGTGAATGTGGATTTTCTGTTTATGCGCGCTACGAATGAGTTATATAGCTAAAAAGATAAAGCTTATGAGTCACTCTAATTATGAAACGTAAAGTTGTTAGAAACTTTTATCCTCTAGCATAGGTGTTCCCGAACTATTTTGGCCACCGTCCCCTTGGTTGGTTCCATAAATTCATCCCCAGTGCTCCTTACCCTACAAAAAGAATTATTCAGATTAGCGTTTTGCATGACCCATTAAGGAAGATAATAACACAATAGAATTAAAAACAGCAATTGTTAATTGCACATTTATTCAAAATTCATTTAAAACTTTAGTTTAATTGAACAAAATTGATGAACTTGATCGAGTGATACCAGCTTTTCAAAGTGCGATAGTTATTTAGCAATCTGGTCTTAGATATCATATTTAGCAAGTACTTCACTCTTCAATAAATTCTTAATGCGATGGATGGGCTTGATGAAGTGATATCAATTTCTGATTTAAAGTCACTTAGCAGGAGTCTTAAATCACCGTTTTAGTAATCTGCGGTCGATTTCTTTGTGTGGAGAGAATTTGAATAACCACATTAAAACCAGCATAAAATAGTTAACTACTTACGAAACATGCACAAACCTTCACTACTTCCCTTCTTCACTACTACCCCTCTTCTTCCTATTTCATCCCCCGTCTTCACCCCCCCCTCCCATCACTTTCTCTTGTACAGCGACTCCTCACATGTCCAAATTTAAATCACATCAAATTTTGCCTGACCGTTTAGCTCTCTAGAAATAGTTTTTTCAGCGTAAAACTCCACGCAGAGCTTTCTAAATGCAATTTTACCTAAATCAACCGCGATCGCTCCAACCTTTATTTTAGGTCCTAGTCACCGAAATCCCAGGAAAGTAAGTGGCAGGACCTTCCAGAGTATAATGTCTCTTGCTACACCCGGTCGGCGTCCCTGTCGCTAGGTATGGTAACGCCGGTTCCCACTAGGGGCCCGGCTGCCAACAAGCCTGATGAACAATGGGCACAACAAACTACATACCACATGACCCATACATTATTTTTAAACCTTTGCCATAGACAGGGTACTGTCACTCGATACATAGAACATACGTGGAGATGAGAGAAATCCCCAGAGCCGTCTGACCCTCAACATACCTAAACCTATAAAAAAACTGCAGCCATTATCAACCCACTGCAGGATGGAAGCCTCAACAATTCACGTCGAGGGAAATGACCATAATCTGCCACGCTGGTCCAGTGCGGGTTGGCAGATCGACCGTATTTAGTAGCCAGGGGCTTGAACCCCGGTCTACTCAAGGAGCGTGTGCTACTGCACTCCCGCTCCTGACCACTCGGCTACCTTCACCTACTTCAGGTGTACAATAACTAGTTTTTAAAAAAATCAATTAGCTATTCTCCATAATTGGCTATCTTGTTACAACTCCAATAAATACAGTCGCCGAAGGAAATAGGTCAATAAGCCTTGCTCCGTAAAGCCTACCAACAACTTCTTCTAAATTATAAAGAAGTCTATCTGGATTTCGCATGGATTGTCCGTCCTCCATAATCGAAAATTCTGAGAACCAATATACCCATTAAAGTGGAACCATATATTATCTGTTTAGAGAACCTCGGCATCAGGAATTACTTATTCTAGAAACCGCAACCGGCAATGCGGGAGACGGCTGATATGGTGTAGTACTCACTTGTCGCCTTCGCTATAAGGATACACGTGAAACTTTGTCTTATTTAGTATTAATATTATCCATATGATGCAAAGCCAGGAATATGCCGTGTCAACCATAATATAAAAACAAAACTACCTGTGTCATTCCCATAGGTGCCGATCCAGCTGGCTTTTTAGTTTTCAACCCCTTAGCCACATATCCTAATGATTAGTAACATAAACTTCATACAGTGTACTCTACATTTCTTTTCCTCTTAATCGAATTTATCCCCCTAGTTCTGGCATTATTTTATACCGTGAAATTCCCAGTTCATTTATATTACTATTCCCGCTCAGAATCTTATAAAGCTTAATTAGATCCGTTTTGAGAAATTCAGTTATCAAAATCTGTAGCCAATATATTCAGTCTGTTCTGTTATGGGCACCCTTTTGTCAAAATTACCAGGCGCGTTGTCCGTCTTTAGATCTTTTCAAGAGGCTGGATGCCATTTTCTTAGGTATGGTCTTCATATTTGGTCAGAGTTCTAAGTGTGGTTTTATAATCTATTATACATAAGCAAAACCGTTCTTGAATATATGTTTTAATAGGATATTGTTCCAGTTTTGCATCTACAAAGAAAAACCCCATATCATTCGAAAAGCCTCAACAAGGAATCGAGTTTATGATATTAACCAGAATTTAATGAGTGAACTTTTAAATACCAATAATGAAGTAATCGATACATTTGCGAAATTTACTGACATTGTAAATCAGGATATGACAAGCCAATGATAATAGTGTAATAGATAATGAGTTTCATGTGTGTTTTGATTAATTACTTGTATATGATAAAATCTATATATAATCTTAATAAATAAAAAAACTATTCCTTGATTCTATTGACAGAAACATTTAAATGAAGTGATATAAATAAAAAAACAAAGCATGTCATTAAGATGGTAATTTATTGATTAATCAAAATAACCACTGAAAGTCAAACTGGCATTTTATTTTTAATCTTAATAACCGGCGTACACAACATTGTGTGACACCCTCTTGGATCACGAAATTACATTAATTTAATGTAGGTCTCAGTAACCAAAAACATTAATTTAAAAAAAAAAAAATCCACCGGTTAAATAAAAACCTCATTTTTCCATAAAAAATCGCCCATTTCCACAAAAGAAACTACTCTTATCATTCATTTAAAATGACATGCAAATTTTTACATTTTTAGCAAAATAAAGGTATTTAGAGAACTAAAAGAAACGACAAAAAAAAAAAAAAAAAAGCCAACCGGCAACTCCTAAATTATCTCGAAAGCTTCCATCTGATTAATGATCGCCAGTATGAATGCCATCAGTGTCGATCCACTGGTCATATGTGGGCGTATGTTATCAATCTATGGACAAATTCAGTGGAAACGTTTGGTGAAACTCATGCAGTTGCCCCTGACCTTTCTAAGGCTTTTGGTCAAGATTTTCTTAAAAGCTTCCATCTTACGGATTGCCTACTGTTTTTTTGCAATTTGATATCCAGTTTTCTCTCTGACCGCCCTCTGAAAGTAATGGTAGATGGCTTTCTGTCTTTTAACTTCTCGACTTATGCTGGTGTTCCACATGATTCAGTTCTTTCTCCCACTATTTTCCTCGTGTATGTTAAATGTCCGTCCACTGACTAGAAATTATACCCAAAATTTTTCTGATAATAGCACATTGCATTCAGCTTTCCAGATTGAGACACTTTGCCCTGGTTTGAACAGCTTCAATTTCTGGAATATCCACCATAAATTCCTTAAATTTGATCTTCAGGTAATTCTCCAATGGGGCAAAGGTAACTTCAATTTCAGTCCTCCTAAAACTTAGTCCTGTCTTATATCTCGCAAAAAGGAGTCTACAGCTCCTATGTTTAGCTTCCATGACACCGAGATTTCTAAACAAGATCACATATTTCCCTTAGGGATTATTGCCCTGACTTCTAATCTCTATTGACATAAGCACATCACAAATATTGCTTCCTCTGCATGTAAAAAAACTGTATTTTGTCTTCTGCTCTCGGCGATACTTTTCTTCTAAACAAATACTCAGTCTGTACAAATTTCAAATTCTCCTTGCCATGGAATATTGTTCCCACATCTGGAGTGGTGCTCCTAAAAGCTCTGATGTTTCTAGATTCCATTCAAAAGAGGGCATTCAGGTTAATTAATGATCCGTCTCTTACAAACTCTCTCCAATCCCGCTCTCATAGACTTTCTGTGTCTGTTTCATGCCTTTCTTATAGATACTGCCATGGGCACTGTTCTTCTAAATTGGCTTCTGTAATTTCTCTCTTTCTTTCAAACCAGCGCCTAGACACGTGCCACAATCAGTCAACATGCATTTACTGTCCGACTTCAAGAACAAACAGAACTCACAGAACCAACTTTTCTTCTTCCTCATTTATCCCCTGCAGAAATTCAAGTTTAATGCTAACAAATATCTTTCGTCTTCCCAACCTTCAACCCACGCACGGTATTAGGTATTATAGGTTATAATACGTTTTGTGTTAAGAGCTAATATTAAGAACTTTTAAGACCTAATATTTTAGTTCGTTATTACTAATAATTTGATAAATATAAATTTATTTTTGTCTTCATCATAAACTCACGAATATCAATGTTTTTTATGAAGTTTATCGGATTTATGTTTTGAGCAGAGCTGACAGTCTCCTCAAGACTTGCCGACAGGGCTAGCCGGGTGGGTAAAGTGTGTGCCTGACAACCCAAAGGTCGCGGGTTCGAACCCCGCCTCGGGCTTGGATCAGAGTACAAAATGCAAAAACTTTGGGAGGTGCAATATGCCACAGAAGCCGATGCGCCAACAACTAGCGAAAAAAAAAAAAAATCCTCAAGACTTATTCGAGTTCTAAATTATTGCAGCATGAATGCTCGCGCGCTTCTCTTTCTTAAAGCACTTTGTCTTCACTTTTGTTTGCAGCTGCGACACATACAGTATTTGTTATACAGATGTTGTTCCTTGCATTTCTTTACAGTTTTTCTTTGTCGGCATCATAATTCCGATTTCTAATGTAGCTTTTCAAAAATTATCCTTTGCTGTAGGCTATACTATACTATACTAAAAATAAATAATTAATGACCTGAAACAAGAAACATTACGTCAGCTGGTTGTTGCTTTTAGCACACTGTTATTCAGATAGCCATGAAATTACGATATCAGAGGCAGTGAGTACCTCAGCAACGAATATTTTTTCTTTAAACACAACTAAGTCTTAGTCATTTTGCTTCATGCAGAAAAATGACAAAGACCTATATACATTTTTATATTTGAGGCCATATATCAATATGGCTCCTCTTACGTATACTGTATTACTTTTAATCAAACATATCCTTGTTTGATTATACAAGGATACTGTATTACTCCTCTTACGTATACTGTATACTTTTAATCAAACAAATCCTTGGCGCCGGTCCACCTGTCAGCTAGGCCCTATCTTAAATATTTATAATAAATAATATTCCTCTTACGTATACTGTATTACTTATACTCCTCTTACGTATACTGTATTACTTTTAATCAAACAAATCCTTGGCGCCGGTCCACCTGTCAGCTAGGCCCTATCTTAAATATTTATAATAAATAATATTTTATATCAGCGAAATCACCAAATATGAATATGATAGCAATTAGAAAAAAGTTATTTTGAGATTCCTAATTAATCTCTAAATTCAGTAAGTTATGGCTGTGAGTTTTAGCTGAATTCAAAGTCGCTTTAAATATAAAAAAAAAGTTATATTAAATTATACTACAAGATATACAGGCATGCCTCTCATATGGACATCAGTTAGATCCATCAATTAGTTTTCTAGACATTTTAAATGAAGGAAAACTAGTATTATAATTAGAGTTCATTAATCATAACTAATTATCTAGTCCTTAAGATCATTCATTTTTTAAAGTCTTTAGAAACAAAGAACATGTAGTGAACGTTTTAGCATTACCCTCATATTATCGAAAATGAAATAAAAATAACCACTGTAACCTTTCAATGAATCATGAAACAAATGATGTCGATATGTTTATTTGTTATGTATATATTAAGTGCAATAGCATCATTAATACACAGCCATTTCTGAATAAACAGAATATTTATAAGGCGGCATCGTTTTAAGTTATATCTCATATTGTGAATACCTTCACAACGAGTTGCCATGATATTGCACTACTTCGAATAAGTAAAGCTTCACCTAAGGAGAAGACTAATGTTACTTATTTTCAGATAGGTACCACCACCCAGACGGCACCGTTTCAGGGCAATTTTGTATTTGTGTGGGATAATAACTCGACTATCCACTTGTCCCTATTAGACTTAGAAAAGCAAAAAAGGTAGAGGGAAAGTAATAGTAGGAGTGGAAGAGGAAAAGAAACGGTGTAGAAGAATGAAAGGGACAGTAACTCCTTCAACTCACACCACTCAAAAACTCAAACTCCTCGAATAGGCAACGCTTCCCCAGTGGAGAAGGCTGTTGTTACCTATTCTTGGAAACTCCGGACATCATCAGGCTCCCCCTGGTGCCGTTTCACGGCTATTTGACCCTTCTTCAGTGGGTGGGTAGGTACCCAAGTGATACAATGATGGCAAAACAGTTATGAAACATAACTCCACAATATGAGAGATGCCTGATGATGTTATGATGTATTTAGACTAAGATGCATTTAGGGCTAAAGCCTCAAGCTGCGAGCAAATTTAGACTATGTATATATTAAGTGCAATAGCATCATTAATACACAGCCATTTCTGAATAAACAGAATATTTATAAGGCGGCATCGTTTTAAGTTATATCTCATATTGTGAATACCTGGGTACCTACCCACCTACCGAAGAAGAACCAAATAGCCCTGAAACGGTGCCGTCTGGGTGGTGGTACCTATTTGAGAATAAGTAACATTCGTCTTCTCCTTAGGTGAAGCTTTACTTATTCGAAGTAGTGCAATATCATGGCAACTCGTTGTGAAGGTATTCACTTTTTTTTTTTTTTTTTTTTTTTTTGGTAGTTGTTGGCGCATCGGCTTCTGTGGCCATAATGCACCGCCCAAGGTTTTTGCAGTACTTTGATCCAAGCCCCAGGCGGGATTCGAACCCGCGACCTTTGGGTTGCTAGGCAGGCACTTTACCCACCCGGCTAGCCCGGTCGGCTAAGGTATTCACAATGTGAGATATAACTTAAAACGATGCCGCCTTATAAATATTCTGTTTATTCAGAAATGGCTGTGTATTAATGATGCTATTGCACTTAATATATACATAGTCTAAATTTGCTCGCTGCTTGAGGCTTTAGCCCTAAATGAATCTTAGTTTATTTGTTATTAACGTAATATCGACAACAAATTATTGCATTACAAATGTCGAAATTATGTTTAAAAATTAACGGAAATTATGCAAAATTAACCAGCTGTAAAGAGAAAAAATTTCCTGAAGGAACAGATTGGAGAGAGAGAGAGAGAGCATATGTGAGCAGCAGAAAATTTAAATAGGAAAGGAAGAGGAATGCGAGGTCAGTGGAAAAAGAATTAAAAGATTTGACCTCCTCGCATAGGCATGCGTACTACCCAAACAGAAACTATGCAAGAATTAAAGCAAACTGTGTAAGCGTTAAATGCTGTATTTAAATATTCGTGCGTAGAAAACTTCCTGTGTCTGTGCAAGTTTTATGAATTGACTAGATGAAGAATTATATCAAGGACCAATGACAAGAACCACTATTGTTACTCACACCTATCAAATACAGAGAAATACTGCGCAATGAAATTTGATTCCCAGCCAAGATCCCTATTATGCTCTCTTCTCATTGAAGACAATGAATAATAATAATAAAAAAAAAACATAATGATTTTACAGAATCAAATAAAAGAAAACAGTATTTGCACTCAACATGGAATTATAACTTTTAGTTATAATTCCATGTTGTAACTTTTAGATTTTATTATGCTAAATAACAGTAAGTTATTTAATACTCAGTCTCCTCTGTCTGTAGACAATAGCATTGATCAGAGTCGGACAAAAAAAAAAAAAAAAACATTATTCACATATAGTGACCTTCCAATCAACGTTTTATTATCCGCAGCAGTAAACAAATATCCTATGATTAAATTAAGGTAAGCCAGAACATTGTATTTTTTCAGTTGGAGATGATTATGTCACCCCTGGACAGCAAGGTGCTAACGGGGTTTGCATTAGTTACAAGTCACTAATTACAATAATGATTGGCCGACTGGGCTAGCCGAGTGGGTAAAGTGCCTTCCTGGCAACCCAAAGGTCGCGGGTTCGAAGCCCGCCTCGGGCTTGGATCAAAGTACTGCAAAAACAATAATGATTATAAGACTCAAGAAATAGTGTATAACAATAATGAAATAGATTTATGAAATTTTTCAATGAAATGGATCAATGCGATTAGTAGGAAAAATCTGATGTCCATTTCAAACTTCATCGTAAAAAGTTACCATTTGTCTTTCCTTCTTTCTCCTAACTTTTATTATTTGCACAGTTTTATTTCTAACGGGAGCAGTGAGCGCTAGTTCCTTTGCGCTTCTCGTACTGCCCTCTGTAATCTGTTTTATTTTCCGTTATCAACTTCATTTTTTTATTTTTGGCGGTAGTTTGGTCTGGTGGTGAATGCTAAGCTTTTCTGTTCGTGCTGTTACTGACACTAGGGCTTCGTGATGTGATTTTATTGCTTTGGCGGGCTGTCATTTCAGTTAATGTCTGTCTCCGTCTTTTTCTGTAATTTGCATTACATTCGAAATGTAGTACTGTTCATGGCTGTTGTATCCAGGGCCCTCTGACGAGATTGGATGCAACAGTCGTCTATTCTTGTTCCTTGTTTTGTTAATCCTATATCTACTTTTCTTTTAAATTTATTATTTATTGGCTTATAATTTTGGCTATATTTGTCCTGTACTTAATATATTTCTAAATTGTTTTTCGACACACATTCCTACCACATATCTTCCATTTCCACTTCTGTTTTCGTTATTTATTTATTTGTTTCTTCATTAGAGAGAGAGAGAGAGATATGATTTTTAACCGATCTGTCTAAGAATGTTGTTATAAATTTTCAAAACTTCCGAAAGTAGAAATTACCTGTTGGAGAGAACGGGAATCGCTTTGTCGGTCATGCACCTCGATTTGTGACCGGGTAAACATTCATTAGATCGAAGAGAGGGATGAGAAATCATTCAGACATACCCGTGGAGGCAGTCATTGAGGAGACGATAGGGAGGTCGGGAAGATAAAAGGCTAAGTAGATTTTAAAAGAACTCGTGAAAGATATGAGTAGCGGCAGCAGATTATTTTCGGTATTTTCCCTTTGGCATTGTCTGCTGATAACGACATTTACATATATAGGGCGTTCATGTAATTCGCTTAATCTTTAAAGCATAAGGTTAATTACCTGCACTAAATAATCAAAAGACGTGCGCTTATTATTAAGTTAGTAACTAAAGACTGACTTTTATAATTCAGGTTACATTACCTTTTCGTATATAATTTGAGAGTTTGGAGATGACCTGGCTTTCTTTAGTGGCAATGGTCAGTGACCTTAACCCCAATCACTAGGCGGGAATGCATAATAAACTATAATCCAAATATTTATGAAGATGTAGTTAGTTTAACCCTAGAATACTAATCATTCGTCTAGCAGGCTATTCTGCCTAAATTTAAAAAAAATAAAAAAAATAAATAAATAAAATTTAATCGGGACTGAGTTGAGGTTCTGAATATTCTCTAATTAGTTCCTGCACAAAGCGCTGATATTACTTATTTCTAATTCATATCAATATTGTCATTTTCAGGGTTAAAAGCAACAACTTAAGTGCTTTCTTTCCTATTAAAATCGCAGAATGACACTATTTTATTTGCCTTCAGTGCAAGCGCGCTGTATGCGGCGAGTATTGTGCATTTACGTGTGCGGAATGTGATTATGGTTTTTTTTTTTTTTATTTTCGTAATTTTTTTTCTGATTTTTCACTGCTTATATTTAAATTCACTGGAGGGGGGGGGGTTATTCGAATGTTCGACAGATGCACCGGATCCAACAACGTGTGATGGGTACTCAGCGGGAGCAAAATGCGAAATTGTTTTTGCGTTTTGGCCTACCGAATCCTGAATGCGTCATTGAATCTCGATATATTTATAATACAGTAAAACCTCGTTACACGAACTTTTTCGTAGTGCACGAACCATTTCGTTGTATCGGAATTTCCGCTGACATTTTTTTTCTGTAGTTTTCAGGACCAATTCCCATGCGGTTACCCATAGAATCACTTGTCTGTTGAAGATGATCTTCACTCTAAACCGAATTTTAACTTCTAACACCAACAACTGAATCGTTCGTGATCTGATTAGGAGTGATCATCTTTAACTATGTGCCGTTGAAATTGTTATTTAGTATGTGCATTATTATTAATATTGACAAATGATGCAAGAAAGCAAGCTTATACAAAAAAAAAAATCCATTTCACCTATCCATCCCCTCCAATAGTTTATCCAGTTCTTCCTTGAATTTAATTAAACTATCCACTATCGTTGTTGTGGAAAGCTTTCACAACAACAACGGGCGAAAGCTTTTCTAGCAATCAACCACCCATTGGCGGAAGACAAATTTCCGCACACTTATTCTACAAACATCCTTCCTCAATTTGAATTTATGTCCCTCATGTGCATACTCTGAGCAGCAGGAAGAATTCCATCAACATTAAATACCTCAATCAGAGATTAAGGTGTTAATGATGTGGAACGCTGTTCTATCAGTGCTCCTCCCAAGAATGACTGAAGTCTTTCTTGATAGGAGCACTGTTTTGTTCCCCCTGCTAATCTCGTTGCTCATCTCTTTTTCCCTTTCCAACAGCTCTACATCTTTACAAAAATGAAGACTCCAGATCTGTATGCAGTACTCAAGATGTGGCCTAATCATTGTTTTATACAATAGGATAATCACCTCCTTATCTCTGCTAGCAAAATTCCTGTATAAACAAACACCATGAGCTGTTCTGCCAGCAAGTCTGCACTGCTCAGAGAACTTCATATCAGACTGCACAATTACCCCAGGTGCTCTTTATTTCCCACTATCCTGAGCATAGTACCACACAGTTGATACATTACTCTGGAATTACTGTTACCCATATGCAGTACCTTGCATTTGTCAAATTTCAATTGCCATTTCTAAGCCCATCTGCTTAATCTTGTTGCAGCAGCATACCTTTATTATTGTCATTAACTACCCTGCTAACTTTGTATCGTCTGCACAAACTTAGACATTAAGACTGATATACCCCATCAGTATCATTAATAAATACAGAAAACAGCAATAGACTCACCAGCGAACCCTTCTGGGACTCCATAATAATATTGTTCCATGAAGAGCAGTGATGACCATTCTGTATTCTCCCACTCAACTATGCTTTATCCGTAGCAGTGACTTTCCCTTAATGGCACACTGCTCCAATTTGTACAGCAGTCCTGTATGTGCAACAATATCAAAAGATTTCCTGAAATCCAGGTATATGATATCAAAACTATTTTTTGCATCCAGTTCCTTTGTCGCTGCATTATAGTATCCAATGAAATTTGTCAGACAAGAAATCCCCTTAACAAATCTATGCTAGTGACTGAAGTATAACTGCACTTCTATCTAGGTGGTCCTGCATTACTTCTTTAACCAGTCACTCCATTATTTTTCCTGAAACAGCAGTCAAGCTCACAAGTCTGTAAATACTCATAACACCCTTCAATGCCCTTTTGTGCATTGGAGATACATTATGTCTTCAATCCATAGAGACTTCCCTGAAACCAAACATGCTAACAGTTTATTAACCTCCTTTGTTGTGCCTACCTTAATATATTGGATAGATCCCATATGTCCGTGCACGTTTTTAGGTTTAGCTTCAATATTCCCTTCCACTTTCCTCTCGGTTATCACAAAATCATTTAGCTGTCTGTTAGAGTTTGATAAACCTCTCGGATCACCCTCCGTAAAGAATTCCTCATGGGTGAATGTAGAGGCAAAATATATATTCAGCCTTTCAGCAACCTGAGAAGGATCATCAACAATTAAACCATCAACGTCAAGTAGACCAATGTGGTTTATCCCCTTCCTTCTACTGTCAATATAAGTAAAAAAGCCTTTGCCTTTTCTTAGCATTCTTTGCCAGAGACTTATCATAATCTGCATTGACTTGCCTAACCTCCTTTGTGACTTGATTGCAGACTACGTTATATCTACCATAGGCTTCTGAATCACCTTATAATTTAAATGAATTTTTCTTCTCTGCTATGTGTCTCATTAGTTCACCTGTAATCATTTAGGTCTAAGCCTTGAACTGTATTTCTTAGTTGGTATGAAAAGCCTAGTAGCGTCTATGATTATTTTCCTGAATGCTTCCCATGTAGAATTTGTGGTTGGTAACAGCGTTAGTTGGTCCCACTGTATAGAATTTAAAAACTGTTTGAAGCCACTGTAGTCTCTTTTACGAAAGCAAAAACCCTTCCTCTTAGTCTTGATGATTGTTACATTTTTAAGTAAATCCCAAATCAATATACTGTAATCACTGCCACCTAGTGGTTCTTATAGCTCCAGATTCTTAATGCATGAATAATCAGATCAAGACTATTACTCCTTGTTGCCTCTCTAACATGCTGCTATAGAAAAAGGTCATCCAATAAATTCACAAAGTCTTGCTAGTGCGTGAGTGACTAACCCACAAAAGTTCCAGTCAATATCTGGAAAGTTAAATTCCCCCATTATAAGACATTCTGATTTACTGGATCCTTCTACTTCTTTTTACAGTTGTTCTTTCTACTCGTGAACAATCATTCGGTCTATAATAAACTCCTACTCTTATTTTTGTTTTTCCAGTGCTTATATCACTTCAAACCGACTGAACATTGCACTGGCCACCCATGTTAACTGGATGCACTGCCTTAAATTTTATGTGCATCTTAACTAAGAGCATAACCTCCCCACCCTCTTCCTGTCTCTTCCTTCTGTATACATTGTACTTCCCATACTTAAAATCAGCATCACTGATATCTGAGTGATGCCACGTCTCTGATATCCCCACAATTTTTACATTTCATGACTTGACCAGCACTTCAAATTTATTTGCTATGCTCCTAGCATTGGTATATATGCAAGTTTACATGCACCTGTTCTTGATCGTAGCATCCTAGCACAACCCATGTATTTTCTTGTTTCATGATGACCCACAGCAGACCTTGAAATTTTAGCACAAGATTTGGTAATGCGACGCATTTCAGCCAAGATTGTGTCTCGTGCATCTTCACTGATGAGCACGGAAAGTGGCAAGTTTTAATATTTATAGTATCTTTATTTATACATTATTAACAAAAACAACAAGCGGCCCCTAGCCAGAAACTGGCAAATCCGCTATGTACATACATGCATATTATATACAATGACATACATAGATATACAATTATATACATAATCATATAGTGATATACAATTATATACATAATCATGTTAATTACACTGTCTTAAGTGAAATGAACGTGTATGGGTTTACAATGCAAATCACATCAGTATGAATTGTGGCACAGGAACCACAAGACAGCAGTCTTTTTCTGTCCTTGTAAGAACGAAAATCGCACCCTCTGGTGGTAGTGCTATACCAGTGGGTGTTAGTTAATCCCATACCCACAGCTTCCCAAACTGGGATACCAGCTAAAAAAAAGAAAAGCAGATGGCAGGGGTGATATCAGTTTTAAAAGATATCGATAGACATTGCAGGTGTTGGGTTGGTTCTTTGTTGATAAACTTGAGAAGAGTTGCTTTCTTTTGGTGAAAACATCAGAGTAGAATTGTTTTAGAGCTGAGAACGATTGAGAATTTTCAGTCAGTTCCACTTCATTTCCTTCAAAGTTGCTGACAGCAGCTTGTAGTGTAGGTCTGTCGTCGTGGTTACAGGCTGTAGCGATATAGAATGTGCGTCCCGGTTTCCTCAGCACCACACAAGCAGAGATTGGTATCAGACAAACCTAATTGAAACAGTTTGGAGTTGATGGAGCCGTGCCCAGTAAGTATATACGATGTTGTTAAGCTGGGACAAAACCATTGGCGGACGTTCTTGTTGATAGTGAAGGTAACTTCAGGAACAAAAGAGCGGGTGACTTGACCAGTAGTACCAGAATCCCATCGTGATTGCCACACACTGATAAGTTCATTCCAGATTCTCCGTTTCTCGTCTTTGCTGTTAGCAGTTAAGTTGCACGAGATGTCCGAGAATCTCACCAGGAATTCTGTGCTTTAGACGATAGCATAGTCCTTTGAAGATGACATGCAGGTCTAGTGGTAAGACTCCAGCAAGGACCTGCAGAGGACACTGTCCTGCAGGCCCGGAGCATGGCCAGCAGCATAATCCGTTGAATGGAGATGAGCTTGGAACGGAGTTTAACGTTAACGGCTCTATGAAACCAGACTCCCGAAGCATATGTTGCTATTGGTACGAATACTGCTGTATAATATAGTAAGAGAGTCTTCTTATTTAGTCCCCAGTCCGATTTGGAAATGCGGATAATTGCTGCAGTAAACTTCTTAATCTTCAAGGCGAGGTGATTAATATGAGAAGAGAAGGTCAACCTGTCATCTAAAATTACGCCAAGATGTTTTAATTCAGGTAGAAAAGGGATTTGCTTTTCCTCTATCTTTATATTAGGAGGTCTTCTGTAATCTAACTTGCCCTTAAAAACCATAAGTTTTGTTTTTGTGGCAGATATTCGCAGTTTATTTATACTTGACCACTTGATTAATTCAGAAAGAGTTGTATTGGCTGATTGTTCTAGTTGAAGACGAGATCGACCTGGAATTAGAAGAACCAAATCATCGGCGTAGGCGAAGGTCTACGCCGATGATTTGGTTCAGGTTTTTGCATGAGCCAGCTGTCCAAAACTATGTTCCAGCAGAGGGTCCATGAACTGATCCCTGGGGGCATCCTCTTGAGATGGTCCTTGAGAGAGACTGCTGTTTCGAGATCACTTGGATGAGTCTATTTTGGAAGTAGCTTCTAATAACTAGGAATAGTTGCTGAGAGCGCTTGGCTTTGGTAAGACAATTTAGAGCGCTCTCCCACCAGAGGGAATCGAAAGCTCCCTCGAAGTCAACGAATATGGCCAATTCATATTTAGCCCTCGAAGCTGATATGTGGTTAACTAAAGAGACCAAGGCGTCTTCACAGGATTTTCCCTTCTTGAAGCCAATTTGGGATGGAGACATTAAGTTTTGACCTTCAATTAAATCTGCTATTCTGGGGGCTAACTATCTTTCAAATAGTTTGCCAAGGTTTGCCAAAAGAGCGTTGGGTCTGTATTCTTTGGGATCAGATTTATTTTTGTCAGGCTTGTGAATAATTTTGATCAAAGCTACCGTCCAGAGGTTAGGAGATATCTCCTCAGTAAGACATTTGTTGTACATAGAAGTATTTCTAGAAAGATTTCGGAAAATTTGATAATTACAGCATTTTCCACAAGATCAAGACCTGGACATTTATTGATATTTATTTTGCTTAGGGCCAGCTTTAGCTCGGGAAGAGTGAAGAGATCCGTTTCATATGAGGAGTAGTAGGTTGAGTTGCTATTCCTAATAGATATTTGTTCTGGAGTTTCTGTGGTGAGATCGTCCAGGAAAAGCAAGCGATCCCGGATGGCGTTAACTGAGTCATTCCAATTAGTGGTTTCTGTATCATTGTTCACTACAGTGTTGAACACTTTGTGAGAGTGAAACTTGTTTTTGCTAATTTTATATAATAGACCTCAAGGATCAGAATTTCTTGTAGATTGAACTAAGTATTGTCAGGAGGCAAGTTTTTGTTTGGCAATTGTATTTACGTATTCTTTCCGCTGGCCTTTATAGATATTTTTTAGTCTGGTGACTGTTGGTTCAGGCCAGGACCTTCTCCGTTGAGTCTCTGCGTGCTCTGTGTACTTTTTTGCGCAGAGTGGAAAGTTCAGCTGTCCACCATGGAACTGTAGTATGCTTGCTAATTTTCTTCTTAGCGGAGCGTTCTGTAGCACGAAGTAAGGCAGCCTGTATATAGAATGCATATTCTGAGGCATTGAACTGGTTCAAAGACCGGCGAGTGTCAACGTTAAAATCCTGGTGAATTGAAGACATAAATAAAGGCCATTTGATGGTTTTGATAGAAATTCTTCTAAGATCTTTTGGAGGAGGAGAAGGAGGGGAACCTGTAATATTTGGAAAGAGAGATACCTTAAAAGTGATTGCTCGGTGGTCACTGTTCGTGTAGTCAGTATGTATGGTTCAATCAGAGATCCTCGAGGACGTGGCGGACGTTGAAATAGTTAAATCAATGTTTGATTCTCCGTGGATGTTTGAGAAGGTGTGTGCTTGGGTGAGTTGTGCAGATTTAGATTGTAGGTGAATAAAAATTCCTCGAAAATCTTACCTCTGTTGTCCAAGACGCTGCTGAACCATAAGAAGGATTTTGAGTTAGAATCAGTTGTAATTATTAAATATGTGGGATTTAAAGTAGCAAATACCTGTTCTAGATATCTTTGTGATAAATTAATATCTTCTGATGGTGGACAAGATAGTGATAGTAAGTAGAAAAAGAAAGTTGATGTAGAGACTAAAATACAGGTGGAATTTTGATTACACAAGCCACAGATAACAGTGATATCCAGCTTGTTGTTGAATATGATGATGGCAGATTTAGGATTTGTTGCAGAGGACTGAATGATTCTTGAAGTCATGGGATATCCCATAACTTTGGAAGATTGCCCATAAAAGTGCTTAGAGACATAAGGTTCCTGAATGTATATAATATGTAATAAATTTTTCGTTGCAATGAGCCTGATCTCATCAGCAACGCATCTAGAGTGTTGTACAATGTTCTGCGTGATTGTAAGTTGGAAGGGACAGTCTGGTTCGCTGCCTAGCTACGCAGAGAGAGGCACACTGCCCATCTCTGGTCTCGAGATCGCTTGTACCGCTGGTTGTTCATTATGATTACCAAACGATGGCATTACCAAGAGAACTGCGGGTCTCTTGGTAATGCCAAATGTGTTTAGATATCTTTCTATATTGGGACTTTTGATCTTAATCCGGGAATAGGATGGATGCCTGGTGTGGACCTTGATGGGGGTATTGGGTATGTTGAACTGCTTCAGAAGGGTTTCAATTTGTTCTACTATTAATATTTATAGTATCGATAAGTTGCCTTTCTTTTTGAATTTCTTCAAACTGTCAGCCTCAACTACCTGCAAAGACAACTTGTTCCAACAACCAAAACTCGCTGGCCAAAAGAAAACTTTCTAGTCTAGTCTAAACCTCTTCCCCTGTAATTTGAATTTATGACCCCTAGTTTTGGAATTCTTTATAACAGTGAAAATTCCGCCTTCATTCATTTTATTTATCTCTCTCAGAGCCTTATAAGCCTCAACCAAGTCCCCACTAAGGTGCCTGATTGCCAAGCTCTGTAGCTCACATAATCGAAGTCTTTCCTTGTACCGTCGCCCTTTTGCCGATCTCACCATGCGAATTGTGCTTTTTCGGATTCTTTCAAGAAGCTGTCTTTTTTTCAGATGAGATCTCCATACTTTGACACAGTAATTCAAATGCGGCCTGAGACCAACTAACTCAGCCAAGTTATGTGAGAAAGGCCCATAAAAAATTCTTCACATTATCGATGGGATTCGAACCGAGGTGTTTTCCACCCGGTGTTGTGAAGATGGCAATTCTACCAGTTGTACTACCTGCGAGGGCATCATGTTCCCGAAACTGTTAGCAACCTGCCAGGCCTTGTGGCATGGCATGTCATCTTGTTAATGATCCTATAAGACTGGCTTTCCTGCTCTTGCCAATACCAAGATTGTGGCTTTTGCGGACTACCTCACAATCGTGGTGTCCGGCGGCTCTCGCAAAGCCATAGAACACAACCTAATCGGGTCCTTGACGATCTCTCTTCCTGGGTCGCACTAAATAAACTATGGATAAATCCAAGCAAGACCAAAATGATGTTCTTTAAAAATAAGCTGGACCTCAGGCGGCTTCCGCAAGTTAGTCTCTGGGGTACAACTCCCCATTGTCACACAGACCACTGTGGTATGGGTGGTTCTTGATCATAAATTAAGTGAAAAATTTTCAGGCTCAGTCATCAGAAATACCAGGAACGAACGGGGCCTGCCCAAGCGGTCGCTCCAGCTATACTATAAAACCGTCTTCCTTCCGATCGTGTCGTATGCTTAAGATGTTTGGTTCCACCGAGCTAGATTGGTAAAAGTGATAGGAAAATTAGGCTCTATACAACGAACAGTGCTCCTGGCATATCCATAGGGTATGCAGAACAGTATCCACTGCTGCCATCCAGCTCTTAGCTGGGATCCTTCCACTGGATTTGTAAGTAACTTTCCATGGTCTGACCTTTAGAATCAGGAAGAAAATCCTGACCAAGATCTGGGACATTGAGCTAAACCTGGACATTGACCCTAAGGTAGAGAGAACCCGCTATTATAATGGGATGATAAACATCTGGCAGACAAGATGGGGCAGTTACAAGGAGATTCCTTCCGGATGTCACTTTACTTTCCTCTAAGTCAGCGCAGAAGTGGCTCTCTGTAACTCTTGAAACATCATTCCTAGTCACTGGGCATGGTTCATTGAACGAGAAGCTCTTCCAACTCGGCCTAATACCCATAGACGTTTGCTACTGCGGCGCCAAGGAGATTTGGTTCCACCTTTTCTTCGAGTGCACACTCTCTACTAAATTTAAATTTTTAGATATTACCTGGCCTTGGCGCATTGTAGCCTTAGTTGCTAATGCGCCAAAAAATCCAAACAAACAAACACTCTCTACGAGAACCTGAGGCTAATACCATCCCTGTCACTGAAAACCACCTGGACATTCTGCTACAGACACCAGAGAACCTGGCTTCCTTCCAGAACTTCTCGACGAAGGTATTCACGCGCAGGAAAACCTCCTACAGAGTAGCACAGGCTAAGAATGACGATCCCCAGAGAGCAGCTTAAAATTTTATTTTATTAATTGTTTAAAATTTTTATTTATTTATTTTTCTTTTTTCTCTCATTTTCTCTTCGCGCTTACAGACACAATATACTAATGCCTCATGGCCATAGTTACTTTGTCGCTTAACACCAACATACTCTATTGCTGTTTGCTTTCTTCTCAATTTGTAAAAATTCCTTACGTGATAGAAAAAAATTATTTTATCTATGTGAAGTTGTATTAAGCGAATGCTTTATTATGAAGTCAGTAGCTGTGTTTTTATAGCTGTTGATGATCATGGAATTTTACGTGGAGACCTGAGCACGTTGCAGTGATTAATCAGTATACCATTTAGAAGCGCTTGATATTCAGGTCATGCATGGGAACCACTGTGTTCAGAATTTCAACAAGTCCAGTCTTTCTACGGAAACAAATTCCCATGCACCTTCACACTGTTGGGTAGTCTGGTTATATCTCTCCCCAAATAGGCAGGGTTCCAAGGTAATATAAATGCCTGTTACAGAGATGACTAAATAGGCGTAAACCAACGTAGGCAGGGATCGATGTATAGAGCGGCCAGTATCTATGGCAACTGGTGATAAATGATTCTATCACTTGGTGCACTACCATCTTTACTTAATATAAACGCGAATTGACCAGAACAATGGACTCCACAGGAAAGCTGTGGCTTTTCTCTAATTCCATGCAGTAAAAGCTGTCTTTTGAGTTATGATGGATGTCGTAGTGAGATTCGACATTCCTTACATTTTGAGGCTACAGCTTTAAAACAGTTCCGTAGAGTGGCTTCTAAATAATACACTAGACTGAACTAATTGGAAGACTCCGGGTTAGCTAGTGAATAATCTTGCTACTTCTATTCATCCACTAGCGGCTGGAGAAAGTCAGAGTAGTGTATGTGGCGAAACTGCCGAGGTCATAATACATCAGCTGCATCTGGCCATGTATACAAGATGCTTAAAATTTCATCACGTCATTCTGCGTACCCAGCAACATCAATAGCATTTTTGATACCTATGGCCACAAATATCAGAAATGCGCCTTTGTTTTCATAAAGGCATTTGGATTCTAATTATGTTATAATATTAATAAGTATTCTTAATTATAATATTAAATTATAAACATAATATTTAAAGTATTCTCCAAAAGATGGTGCTTTGGTA
Organism: Mastigoproctus giganteus; assembly: GCF_048544385.1. Taxonomy (NCBI): domain Eukaryota; kingdom Metazoa; phylum Arthropoda; class Arachnida; order Uropygi; family Thelyphonidae; genus Mastigoproctus; species Mastigoproctus giganteus. The sequence goes on along the minus strand of NC_143584.1, from coordinate 139,848,117 downwards.
TAAAAGAGGCTGGCAATTTTATAATAATTGAGTTAGATAATAAGCGTCGTATTTTTAAGATAAATTAATTTATTCTGAGTTTTTTAACTCCATTCGGCAACTGCGATGAAATGGCTCCCGTGACTGTTACCAAATTCGCTGTACCCTAGTTACGCTTCTGTACATACCCAGTCCCCAACTTTTATCTCAATGAATCGTGAATAGGCAAACTTCTAAAAGATACCTGCGGAAGGGGAAAAAAAAATAAAACCGTCTCCACAAAACGTCCTCATTCACTTCATAAATATATGTAGTCTCAGTTCTGATCGTAGTGGTGTTCGTTTTCCATGTACAATATTGTAAACTATTCCAACGTGGTAGTTAACGTGTATTGATGACACTACCAATGTGTACACACCTACACACGCAAGATCGAAAAATCGCCTCTCTCTCATTAAAAATTTCACAGAATCAGCTTAAAGTGTTTTAAATCACTCCAACTTTTTATATCGGAATCTCAATTATTTGTTTCCTCATTTTCTCGAATCAGAACAACGTTTTCACCCCTAAAACCAGGGCTTTCACAAACTTTTTTTTTTTTGGTCTCTGAATCCTAATAACACCAAATTAAAATCGGCAGTGCACCATATAAAAGTTAAATAAAAAATCAGTCATCATATGATATGATTAAATATCGTTATACATTTGCAGAACCTAGGTATCCTTTTGCAGGTTCCCAGTTTCTGCAGGACACTAAAAATCGCCACTGCTCTATACATGTCTGAATCTAGGATATTTCTTAATCTGTGCTAAAATATTGTTCGTATATTTCAAAAATCTTCATCCCAAAATTTTCTCTGTAGTATCTGTCCCTCTTTCATTAAGGAAGATGGGGGGGGGGAAATAAAGAAAAACACACACGCAAGATCGAAAAATCGCCTCTCTCTCATTAAAAATTTCACAGAATCAGCTTAACGTGTTTTAAATCACTCCAACTTTTTATATCGGAATCTCAATTATTTGTTTCCTCATTTTCCCCAAACTGCTCAATGTGATTGTTTCCGCTGCCATTGACAGCTGTGCGTGTGTCTGCCCTAATGTTCCATGTTAGAGACTTCCTTGTCTGAAACCTCCTCTTTTTGATCTACTTTAGCTCGAAACCTGTTTACTTCGTTCTTTAAAATTTCATTTGTTGCCTTTATGGCACTTCCAACTCGATGAATCATTCGGATATTTTTGTTGTCTTTCCTAAAGACTAACGTGTAACATGTCTCTAAGACTATTAATATAAACAAAAGAACACTTAATATACTATAAAAATAATAACAGCAAATTAATGCTACAGTTAGGGTTGTACTTGGCGAGGTACAGTTCTAATACCAAGACAACCTCAATATTCAAAATAAAATAAGAGAAATCAAAGCAATATTAACCCCCAGCAGTGCAAATAAAATATTTTGTTAAAATCATAAAGTTATTTTTGATACGAATATAACATGGTCTGTCGCATTTTTTTTAATGTTTTCTCTCCTTTTCTTTGTTTTGTATTTTTTTTTTTTTTTTTTTTCCCTGGCCCACGTTTTCCTGCTTAGAGTGAATGTTCATGGCCACTTGAACTTGCTCTTTTCATTACGTTTTAATTTATTCTGCCGTTTGGTTTGTTTTAAATATTATGCTAATTCTGTTTATTATTATTTTGTTTCTAGGTTAATTTACAAAATTGCGTTTGGTTTTGACTTGTCGACGGGCATTGGCATAGGTTATGATTTTGAGTTTAGTTTGTTATTTTCTGTGTTCGTGTTGTATAGGACCACGGTCACCGTCCTCAATGGATTTACAAGATTTACTTATTTCTGGTAAATAAACAAACAAACGAAATGCATTGACCGTCGATCCAGTTACTGAAATACGAGTACGATGCTTTCTTAGTTTACAAGCGCTCATCTTCCTTTGAAGAGGGGATGCTTGCCTGTGAAGTTCCCTGTCTTTATTTGTTTATTTCGTGTGTTATGAAAGTGGCACTTGTGCTTTGGTGGATCTGAGGGCGCGTCTCTTTGGGCGGGAGGCGTGCGTTTGCACTGCTGAGCAGGGCCTTGTAAGGTACTTGGGGACCCGGATGCAAAAAAAGTGTTATGGGACTTCGTCCCTCCCCCTAGATCGGGGGCCCTGTTGCGGCGCATCCAGTTGCACGGCCTTGCTGCTGAGGGGGGGGGGGGTGAATGTTGCTTTGTCTTTTTCTTATTTCATATTATTTTGAATATTGGGGTTGTCGTGGTATTTGGTAGCAGAATCGCACCTTGACAAGTATAGCCCTAATTGTAGCATTAATTTTCTGTGTTATTTTTATAGTACATTTAATATTCCATTTTTATAATATTTTTTTCCTCAAAACTCGATTTTTTGTGTTTCGAATTTTTCCAGTAGCTAATATATTTTACTCGGCAATTTCACCATTCATAATTCCAGATGGCTTCCATTTTGTCGGTCGTGTCAACTGACCTAATAGGACTGCAGAGACCATTTTAACATTTAAGGGTGAATGACCTTGCACACATGTTCGTTTACCTGCTAGAACACCGTACAACGCTCACCACTTACCTAACGTTTTTGATCTTTTCTTCACTAGCTAGCTGTATGGCCTTAGCAAAGTTTAATAATTAGTCTCGTACTGAACCTTCGTGGCCTTAGTTTGTATTGGTACAAATTATAAACAACCCGAGCATGTTCTAAGTACACAAATAATATGAACTGCCCTCTAAGCTGCTTTACAAGGAAACTTTCAATACATCCTGTCTGACCCGCCCTTTCCCCTTTGAAATTTCGCATAGAGATATACTGTAAAGAAAAGATAAAATAAAAAAAATTAGCTCTTGATACAAACTGTAAGAAATCAAAAATTTTATTGGAAAGTTTAATATACAAAAAAAAAAAAAAAAGAAAAGAAAAAATGCTGCAGATATGAGCTCGCTCGCTCGTAATACGAGCGAGTGAAAGGCTGCTTCTTACCTGCTTTGTATTTGCGCATTTTGTGTATTTATGCAAGATTTGAGTATGATATAAATACACATGATACGTAACAGCCAAAATCGAATGAAGACGACACGTTATACAATCTTTTCATTGGAATTTTTGATTTTTTTTTAAACTTAGTTCTTATCGGCAGAAATTTTTTTTTTTTTTCACGTTATCTCTCTTCTTTATAGTATCTACCTGTATGTGAAAATTCAAGGGAGATTTGGTATTATTTAAGGTTCCCTTGTTAAACTGTAACGAGGAAATCTTAAATAATAAAGTTTTCCCACTTAGTCTCTCTTCTAGCAATTCCTGTGTGATGCACGAATGGTAAACCTTCTCTAACCATACCGAACACTCTCCCACTCATTCCTACACTAATGCTCAAAAGTTTAAGGACAAATAGAAACGAAAATCAAAAACATTTTATTAGATTTATAACAAAATCTTAAAAATTCGTTGTCCTAATAATTTATAAGAACTGGACAAATCTTGATTGAAAATTAGAGTTATTAGTAGAGGCAAATGAGGTAAGAAAGAAAGCTTATAAACCAGCAGCCAAAAAAAAAAAAAAAAAACCCTTCCCACATCACTTGCCCATTCCCTCCAATAGTTGGTTTAACTGTTCCTTGAATTTATTCAAATTACCCAGTTCCACAAAAACAGATGGAAGTTTGTTCGTACAATTAACCACTGCTGGCTGAAGGCAAAATTTCGCATATCTATCCTTCAACCATCTTTCCTCATTTCCTTATGTGTGTAGTCTGAGCAAGAGTCAATGCAAATGAGTTTATGAGTGGCCAAAAATGGTTTTTAATACCCTAACAAAGGCTTAAGATCGACTACATGCTGAAAATGTTAATTAGTGCCGTGGTATCAGTCCTCTCTTGCTTAAAGTCCAATGCAAGTTTTGTGAGGTTTCTGGGAGGAGACCAGTATCCGGCAACCCTCCTGCCTGAATACCCCAAGCATTCTCTGTTGGGTTGAGATCTGAGACTTAGGTGGGCCATTCCCTGCTGAAGTATTAGTTCACTAAGAGAGCCCTATGAGAACATGCATATTCAGCCATTATAATAATGCACCTAGTTCTGGTAAAAGAAATTGGACGAATTTCTCCTCCAAAAGGGCGAATATGTAGAACTTTCTGCGATGTTAGGCTGATGCAATAAAGTTCCGCGTTCCCAACAGATGAAGGTACGTCGAATATCCGATTAAAGACTAACTTGACTAATCAGTGAAAGGTACCATAGCCCGGTGGTCCTGTATCCAGTCTACATACTCGGCACCAGTTGAAACGGGCTCTTTCGTGTATGAGAATACACAGCAGGTTGTCGTGAAGTCTGCTATAGATGGTATACCTGAATATAAACCCTCCTGAAGGTTCAGCAATCATTGAAGCAAGTTGCTATGAGTCTTTACGATGAGTTTCAGTCAGAGACAGATAAATCATCTTGCGCGAAGGCGTGAGGATGGCCTGGGTAAGTACCGTTTGCGTGTGTTGGAACTGATTTCATAGGTGCTTACAACATTGCGAGTTACATTTAGCCACCTGGCCAGTTCGGCTTGATTTTTACTTGCCTCTGTTCTCTCTATTGCTCTCCACCTGGCACAATCAGTGAAATATCTGATTCTTTTAGGTGGAAAGCAACAATAGTAATAGAAAGAGTCATGTGATGCAAGAAAGCAAGCGTATGAGCTTATGTTGTATCGCCGACCGGGCTAGCCGAGTGGGTAAAGTACCTACCCGGCAACCCAAAGGTCGCTGGTTCGATTCCCGCCTCGGGCTTGGATCAAAGTACTGCAAAAACCTTGGGAGGTGCAATATGGCCACAGCAGCCGATGCGCCAACAACTACCAAATCAAAAAAAAAAAAAAAAAAAAAAATTATGTTGTATCAGCCAAATAAATATATATATATATATATATATATATATATATATATTTTACACAACCATTCCCTCTAAATGTTTGTCCAGTTCCTTCTCGAATTTTTTTTAAGCTATCAACTTCCGCAACGACAGATGGAAGTTTGTTCCAGCAATTAACCACCAGCTAGCTAAAAGCCAATTTCCGCACATCTATTCTACAACTGTCTTTCCTGAATTTGAATTTATGCTCCCTTAGGTTCGTAATCTGAGCAAGTGGAAGAATCCCATCAGAATTCAGCGTGCTCAACCCATTGAAGGTCTTATACACCTCAATGAGATCACCTCGCAGGTAAAATTAGGTGCCTAGTCTCCAGCCGCTGCAACTTACAGAACTCAAGCCTCTCTTGGTAAGAGGATCCCTTCATTCCCCTCACAAATCTTGTTGCCCTTCTCTGTACACCCTCAAGCAAATCTACATCCTTCCTAAAATGAGGCCTCCAGACCTGTACGCAGTACTCTAGGCGTGGCCTGACCATTGCCATGAGTCTTTATGCAAATGGGAGCACCAGTGATTGCTATCTTGAATCAATAGTGCGAACGATAAACGATGAAATACAGACGTTCCGAAAACAGGCTGTTTTCATCTTGTAACTCGCGATTTGCATGTTGTAATGTTTGCATGACATTATTTATTTACAGGGTCAGGGAGAGATTGTTTAGTTTCATATATTACAAATGTTTTTTTTTTATTTGTGTATATATAAAAAAACGTATTCTCATTTTTGTGTTTTTATCTAAGCTTTTGAGAATTAATGTGTTTCAGTTTTTCGAACGAAAATGATCAGATGAATTCTGAAAAATCTTGATACCAACAAGTTTCCAGGTCCGGATTGCATTTCTTCCATTATTCTTGAAAATGTATTCCCTCAACATACTCATTTTATTTCGCCTTTTTTTTTTTTAACTCTCCCTTATTTTTGTCGGCTTGTAAGACGCACTTTTTTTTTTCTTATAAATACCTTAAAAAATCGCCCAGCGTCTTAGAAGCCGAAAATTGCAAAACAGCACATGCACAAAACCCGAGAGTTAATGAATAGTTAACTAATATATGTTAGTATACTTTCAGTAATTACCAGGCTGTTGTTGGAGTACCAAGCGAATTCCGGTTATCCGTTTAAGCCCTAATCAATGGCAGGCTCATCAAGAAAGCAAAATTATACTATTGGATTTAAGCTAAAAGTAGTTCAATACGCCAAAGAACACGGGAACAGAGCAGCAGAACGAAATTTCGGACCACCGCCTACTGAGAAGATGATTCGTCAATGAAGGAATTTTATCACAAGAAGCTGATAAAACAAAGCACAGCCTTCGTAAAATTCTACCTAAATGACCAAATTTGGAAGAAAACTTATGTAGTTGGATAATGGAATTTGGAGACGTGGGTTCCACATCGAGTACTAAAATGCTAATAGTATAAGCATGGAAATGAGCATCTGATATTGGGATACACGACTTTAAAGGAACTGAATCTTGGTATTATCGCTTCATGAAAAGAAACGGGTTAAGTTTACCCACAAGAACTAGAATAGCCCAGAGAATGCCTGCTGAGTACGAACAGAAAATATTAACTTTCCATAAATTTGTCCCTAATGCTAGAAAACGAAGCAACTACGAACTTAGACAAACCGAGAATACGGATAAAATTCCGTTGACTTTTGATGTGCCATCCAATAAAACCGTAAATCTGAGAGGGCAAAAATCTAACTATTAAAACCACTGGACATGAAAAAACACACAACACCACAGTTTTAACTTGTTGTGCTGATGATACCAAACTTCCGCCAATGTTAATTTTTTAAAAAAAAACTTTACCGAAAGATAAACTGCCAAATGGAATTCACGTACTTGTACAACCAAAGGAATGGAATGGATGAAGAATGTATCAAGAATTGGTTTGTAAAAGTTTCGTCCAAGCGTCCCGGTGGATTACTGCGTAAAAATGCACTACTAGTACAAATTTGTATGTGATCGGTTTAGAGCACATAGGACTGAAAACATCAATTAACTGGCCAATGATGAAAACAGAGTTGGCGGTAATTCCGGATGTCTTAACTTCCCAGTTACAGCCTTAGGTGTCAGCATCAATAAGCTATTCAAGAATAACATGCGGGAGCAATGGAATAAATGGATGATAGAGGGGAACCATGATACGACGCCTACGGGAAGGATGAAACGTCCATAAATAGCACAAGCGTGTGAATAGGTGCTAAAGTCATGGCATGATGTTAAGACAAATTGTTGTCAAGTTCTTTAAAAAATGTGGTATAAGTAATGCAATGGATGGCACTGAAGATCACTTATCGTATGAGAGCGACAGTGATACTAGTGAAGAGGATAATGATGTTGAGGATAATGATGATCAAGTCAGTAATGAATCTGAAGTTCAATAATACTAAAATAATAAGAGTAAGAATTCTATATCTTTCTTTATTGGCTTTTGGGTTTTATTTTTATTGAATTTTTAATTTCCATTGTATTAACAATGTGTTTTTTTTATGTGAAAACATTTTTGGCGACACCTACTAAATTTCGGACTGTAGTAAAACCAATTTGTCACGATTTTGCGATGCGGAAATGACGTCTTCCGGATATGACGTACAAAATCAGTTTGTGTTAGCGTCATTAGCTGATATATGTACAGCGGAAATGACCTTAAATTACGTCATTCCCGATATGACGTGCCCAATCAAAGTTAGTCTCATTAGCTCATATATATATATATATATATATATATATATATATATATATAGTGGAAATGAAGTCTTCGACTTAATTTTCGGAAATAACGTACCAAATCATAGTTAGCGAATTAATGTCATTAGCCGATATATCTACAGCGGAAATGACGTAATTTGACGTCATTTTCGGAAATGGCGTAACAAATCAAATTTAATGAATTAGCGTCATTAGCCGATTTCATTGGCACTCAGAATCAAGAACATTGAAGGTTTATTGAGCTGTCTAATCATAGCGAATACATCTTGCTTACGTTGAGCCCAGTAGCAGGTCGCGTTCGGAATTGTCCTTAGGAAAGCCAAATTGTTTTTGATACAGCTGTTAATGTATTCTTTTTATTGAACTCACGGGTCAATTTTGTATCTTTACCTATGTATTTGAAAGCCACTGTCAATCTTTCGTTCTCAACCTCATTATTTTCATTGCTACGTAAAGGAAATCATATGGAGTAACACCGCATCAGTCAGACCGTCTGAGATCGCTCGTTGCCATCGTGAACAGAGTCACTTGTAAATTTTATTCTGAATTGTCCAAGATAAATGCTGGGAAAGGACAGTTACTCTATGTGCTCATCAGACAGTAGGCTCTGTGGTACTTTAATTTCTCCTGGGGCGATTCTAAGATATTTACCCTCGCTCCATAACAACATTAGCTGTTGGGCGACGAGACTTTCCTCGATCGGAACTGCTTCTCTTATGTTGTTTTTAGCCAAATTAATTTCCATGTGACTGTCATTAAAGAATGACTGATCTATCGTGATTTGATACAATCGATAGGGAAGCATGCCGACCAAATATAGAAGCCACGCTTTAACCACTCGCTTTCTTACTAACCCGATCAAATAGCTTAGCTTGTGCATTTTCTTGTGTTTAGCCTAACAGTGAAATGTAACGAAAATGCGGGTTGCACCAATACAAATACTTATATTGTTGCAATCATGATTTTGACGTCATACTGCTCAATAAATGGGTAATTAGGCTACCAACTTGGATTTCGCTAACCTCTTCCAAACTTTGATTCGGTAGAATAAATAACGGGCGTGACCATAAAACGTTACATCGTTCATAACTTCAACTTCGGTTCTTGCTGTTCGATTTTAAAACGGTTCTGATTTTCGTCAAAGATGTTTTCACATAAAACATCTTTCGTGCGTACCGGATGCACACGCAATATTTTTTTTTCTTTTTCTTAAATTTACCGTTCCAAAATGAGGGTGCATCTTCCACGCCGCAACATCATATTTGTCGGCTATAAGCCGACAAATATGGTACTTTTTATGGAAAATGGTGACTTCACAGGCAAGAATCAGAACAGAACAGACTGACTTTGTAATGCAAATTGTTGTGGTAGCCGGAACTTTCTATTAGCGATATTGATAACTACTATGTATGATATTAGGACAGGTGAAAAGAACTAGAGTATCTGCTCAAGACAGTGTATTACAAGATACACAATAAAATTAATGTGTTCCGCGAAAATTGTTTTGTATGTTGGAGATGAAAAACCAAATGTCCCCGAAACTTATCCTATAGACTCTGTTTTTCAGAATATTGTGGCATATAGTGTTTATCATCAGAATGAATAAATAATATCAGAATTATTTCTTGCAAGATATAAAGAATAATTATAATATTATTTATGCCGTTATTAATGTTTTTTACGTGTGCCACATGAATGTCTCTTGTAGAAATTGGAACTGTATAGGATTAAAATGAGGTGTCTACTTGTCCCAACAGATGAATTTCGTAAGTGGTACTTTATTTCAGTTTTATTAAATATTGTTCAAATTGACAGCGCAACTAGAAATAATAGTAGTAAACAAAATGAAACTTTTTATTTTTCATTTTCATCAAAGATGGAAACCCTTTTTTGAGCCAGTTTTGCGTGTTGATTTCATTATGTTTTCGGTTTCTAGCACTTGTAGTTTGTTCATAATACGACTGCTGATAATATCAGTACAAGTTAATTTAGTCTATTTCACTACAATTACATTTTTATCACTTTTGCAGGTAAGCCCCATACACTTTATACAATACTCTACACTATTGTAAAAAAATATATATGTACAATTTAAAAATATGTAGATAACTTTCTTTGGTACACTTTGTCCGGAATATCGCGTACAACGTACTTTCTTTCCAGAAACCTTGTTAGCGATTTTCCATTGATTTAATGCCTTGTTTCGAATCCTTCCTCCTACTCATCACTCACTCTGCCAAGGTTTTCGGGAAAAACGTCTAAATGCGAATGCCAGAAATGAAATTTCAGGAACGTACGACGTCTAATTTCTTTATATGCATTGAGCAGTTGTTTCGAAATTTCATCTGAGTATGCAGGAGACCTGTGGTTATCCAAAAAGCCATTTGAATGCCTTCCATGCTTTTAGTTCTAATACTGAGGCTTTTTTCAGTGCTGTCATCCAGACGCTCTCTGATTTGTGGTTCTACAAAGAATCCCTCTTTCATTTTCATGGCACTGAACTTTGGTAATTTTCATGTAAGTAATGAAACCCCTTCGAACTCATCTTACCCATCGCTTTCACAAAATCGTTGTCTAAAAGATAGACGTTATAAATAGCTACTTCTGCAATGACCACCGTTGTGGCAAGCCTTTCTGAGTTCCTTCTATTCAGATATTTATTGATTATGGATTATAGTTTTATTAAAAAATGCGGCTATGATATACTATTAATAAATACAGGATTCATTATTTGGATTGTATTAATTGTAGGTTGACTAATTACTTGAGAGTAACAAACTTAAGGCAGGGGATGAAAAAGATTTAAAAATTTGGAAATTTTCAGAGAGATGCAGACAAATTGCTATAACAGCATTTTGTGAAGGTTATAGCAGCATTTTGAAGGTCAATGCTGTTATAGCAAATTGCTATAACAGCATTTTGCTAAATATCAATGATATTTCGCAAAATTGTCAGTAAACATAAGGAAGGTGATTATTCCGCTGTACAAAGCAATGGTCGGGCAACATTTTAAAAACATTGTATGCAAGTATAGAAACCACATTTTCGGAGGATGTGAATCTGCTGGAAAAGACAATGAAGAGCATAACAGTATTTGTTATGTGAGCAGAAGGTTATTTTTACATGGCGAGGCTTCATTCCTGTAAGTTTCAGTATCTCGAAACTAGGCATTTACGTGCAGGCCTGATTAAGTCATATAAGACTTAGAAGGGAGCTACTTTTATTATTTGGATCTGGATGATTTAGCCAATGAGTAATTAGTTACTGGAACAAACTGTCATTTAAATGGCTATAGATAAAAGTAATGAATTTCACCACTTACAATCTTTTATTTTTGTTATGTTTTCTTTATTTTAAAGCTTGTGCTATATATGGTTTCTTGAATCATTTTGTAAATACAATTGCTATTACTAACGTGTTGGCTCATATTTTTATTTTTAGAGGAATAGTGTTGGCTTTTTAAAAGAAAGTAAATTTAAAATATTGATTACGGCGCATTAAATGCAGATGATTTCGTTGGTGGCACATGGCTAAATTTAAAACTCAGTAAAGAAATAGTTGTATGGAAAGCTGACTGTATATACCCACAACCTGGACATGTAGGTCTTTTGCCAACGATAACATCATCAGTTGGCCTAGTGGCCTAATACTGAGAGAATATTTATATACAGCTGAGACGCCGTGGAGTTGATGTTGGGAGTGAAATGGCCTGTGTAGTCGTATAATAATGAAAAGTAGGAAGTAGAAGTCGTTTATTTAACTGAGAAATTACAACAAATACATACTAATAACTAAATGGTAAAAGATTTGCTTTCGAATGCCGCTCCCATTCTTTAACAACTCAACCAAATTGGTCAGCCCTGGAATTTGCAAGATTAAGCTGAATACTCATAGCAGGATTTTGAGAGAAGGGATAGACCAGTTTTCCCCGAGCCTGAATCACTGCCATAAACTATTAAAAGAGGAAACTGAAAGTAGGTCTCAGGAGTCCTTGACGCCCCTAAATATACTCACGTTTGAGACTAATCAATGGATGGTAGAAACAACTATAATTGTATTATACATTTACGGTCTATAATTTAATAAAACATTCGACCACGTTATACTCTGTCCGGCGATCGATAAACTATTCAGGTAAGAAAAGTTATTGCGAAGGTTGCAACGTGTTTATGGGGGTTTCAGTTTGTTACAATGAGAAAATGGACGTTGTGCGGTAACAGCCAGAAGAGTACTCTGCACACTTGTATATATTATTCGCGATATTCGTTGCAGCCTTGCATTAGATAAATTACGGGTGCGGTGGTCGAAAGATATAGGAACCACCGAGAAAATGTGCGATCCTGTTCATTGACAATGTAACCACATGTGCACGTGCACGCCGTCATGCAAAGTTAGCAGTGGTTCAATATCGGTGTTACGCATATCTGGCACATATAGTAGGAAGTTTAGGTCTAGTTCTTTCGGACTACCATCTCTTTGGATAACTGAAAAGACACCAGCTCTATAAACAAAAGACATCGTGCTCGTTTCTTACGCATACGGAGAAAAGCACAAAACGACTGGATCGCCCAAAGAATGGAACTTGGGAAAAGAATCTACACCAACAAGAACCAACAGTGCCCGCCCCATGATGACTGACGTCTTCCTCGCGTAGACTAAGTTTCTCAAAATTAAGCGCCTGCCTGTCCCCATCCCCTTTATACAGATTAATCTACCACAAAACCAAACATATTTGGATAAAATAGCTATTTCAAAAGAACGCCTTATTGTGAGGTCGTCAATAGTCTTCTCAATAAGTCCACCACTTGTCCCGATGATTCCCTGTTTTTATGATTAAATTATGTAGTTAGTACATATATCATCGACTTTCTGCTTGACAGACACAACTCCATTCTCGAAACGGGAGCTTATCCTACCATCTGGAACACATGTTATGTTTCTCTCGTCCAAAAAAAGACTAACCCAAAATCGCCCAGCGATTACAGACAAATTTCTGTAGGATGCACCTTCCTCAAAATCATGGAAAAAGCCATACTCACTGTTCTCACCCATCATATGTATGCCACAACCCTCCAGAGCCTCCTTAGTATTCTACCTGGACGATCCGCCATCACCAACCTCATGGGCACACTTTTCAGAATAGAACATACCTTCAGCAACAAAAGCAACTTGATATTGTGTTCCTAGACATTAAGGCGGCTTTCGACAATATGTCCATCACTGTACTATGTGCCATGCTATGCGATTACTTCAAAATCTCTAGCCACCTTTTAGATCTACTTAAGAAGCTCCCTCAGTCCAGGACCCATTAGATAAGAAATCAGAACCATTATCACCGAATTTTCTGCTCCAGAGGGCTTCCCCAAGGGTGTGTTCTCTCTGCCGCATCTTTAGAACCCTTTTCGAAATCATGCTAACTTTACCACGTACACCGATGATCTAAAGTTCTTTGTTATTAAAAGGGGTTGTTACAAAGTGTCTCCAGTCTACCACTGTGAGCTCCAACCAACAGCTACATGAATTGGAAAATTACCTCCATGCGATCGGCTCTCCATTAACAAAGAGAAAACCGCAGAACTGTCTATCACCAAGAAGGGAAATATCAATGATGTGAATCATAATAGGGAACTCCCCAGTTAAAATAATCACCCGGCATAAGGATTTGGGTGTCACCTGGGACAAAGACCTTACGTTCTTGCTTCATTTTAATACCACTGAAAAAAACAAACAAAACATATGCGGCTTTGTCGGCAATGAAACAAGAGATCAATCCCCAACTTTCATAATCTGCACCTTATCATTAACTATATTCTTCGATACATAACCCCATTCCTTTATATGCCTCAACTATATGGTCCTCTGCAGTCCCATCTTACCAAACTAGGTTCTTATCCCTGGAATACTGGATTTTAAAATATCTGAATAAGACGCCGGTCCTACCACCCACAATCTCAAAATCTGTCCTGTTCTCTAATCTAAATATGCTTCCACGGAGGTATCATATCTAGCAATCTTATTACCTTCGCACAGCTTCTCTCTGGAAAACTGAACTAACCTGATATCTGGGATATCATCGTCAGATCGTAATACACCGATGAGTCAAAACATTATGATCAGCGAGTCGTTATGCAAATCGCAGCAACTGCAGGTGAACTACGGCGCGTGCGCGGTTCGGGACATGGCATAAAAAACACCCGATACTGAGCTCCGTTAATCGGTGTTACTTTTGTTTAGATGGGAAACGCAGCGGACTTAAGCGAGTTTGACAAAGGCCAAATTATAATGGCCAAAAGACTGGGTCAGAGCATATCCGAAACGGCACGGCTGGTAGGATGCTCACGATCAGCCATGGTTAGTACCTACCGAAAGTGGTCCGAAGAGAGGAAACCCACGAACCGCCGACTAGGTGTTGGACGACCACAGCTCATCGATGCTCGAGGTGTGCGAAGGCTCTCCCGGATGATACGTGGTAATAGAATGGCGACCTTGGCGCAACTAGTCAGTAATTTGAATGCTGGTGACGGGAGTAATGTGTCACACACACAGTACATCAAACCCTGTTGAAAATGGGGCTGCGTAGCCGCAGGCCGCTCCAAGTGCCCATGCTAACCACGGTTCACCGGCGACAGCGCCTACAATGCCCACGCGAGCTTCGAAACTGGACCTTGAATGATTGGAATGAGGTCGTCTGGTCCGATGAATCACGTTTCCTATTGTACATGTGGACAGTCGGTGCGTGCGATGGCACCTGGATGCACCGTGGGATGAACACAATCCGGTGGCGGCGGCAGTGGTTTCATGCTTTGAGCGTTGTTCTGCTGGGATACCCTGGATTCAGTCATCCATGTGCCGGGCACTCTGACGTCTACCACCTACCTAAACATCATTGTTGACTAGGTACACCATGTTATGGCAACGGTCTTCCTCTCTGGCGGTGCCGTCTTTCAGCAGGATAATGCGCCATGCCACACCGCCCGGATTGTTCGAGACTGGTTCGCGGAACGTGTGGAAGACTTCCAGGTATTACCCTGCCCTTCAAATTTCACAGACACCAATCCTATCGAGCATATGTGGTTTGTGTTGAAACAGCAACTCCGATTTGCGGCGTCTCACCCACGGACCTTACAGGAATTAAAGGATCTGCTGCTTACGTGTTGGTACCAGATACCACAAGTCACACTTAGAAATCTTGTAGAGTTTGTGTCTCGCCTGGTACGAGCTGTTTTGGCTGTACGTGGAGGACCAACATCATATTAGGTAGATGGTCATAATGTTTTGGCTCATCGGTGTAGATGCCATACCAATGCACCCCATTCCGATCTAAGTTGCATGACATCCCTGGACAATATGTTTCCATTTGACTCCATCGAAATATTTAATAGGTTATCCATAGACTTCCTGAAGTTGTGTAAGGATAAAACCTACAGATCTTCCACTCTTGCAGATATGTATGCCCACGTCAAGCTCTAGGTGGGCTTCGTGGTGATGCTGCTCTATCCATGTTTCGTTGTATTTATGTACGAATATCTTTACCAGAAGTTGTTTAAGGCCATGTATTGTAATTTGACTCTGTACAGAAACTGCAATAGTATGTCATTATTCAATTTTTTCATGTAACTCGTGTCCGATAGCTTTTAAGAGATATTCCTTTGGAAATAAATTGATATTAGTAATAATCTCTTAATTATACGATCAAGTGGTAGATGCGGACGGATCTAGGCAGATAAGCGATTACTGCCCACGGTTTAGAAAAATATTATCACGTCTTTTCACACTGGCAAATTCTAGGAAGGTAAAATACTTAAGAGTGTTACTTACTGTGATTATCGTTTTCTCGGTCGTGCCGAGATCGAATCAACAATATTTACATTAAATTATTTGCAGCTCTGCGCAAAACTGTAAAATTAAGGAAAACATTAAAATATGCCGTATGAATGAGTATTTGTCCCCATTATAACTTATGTAGCAGAAGAAATGAACACAAAGCTGATAAAGTTATAATAAGAACGCAGTTGTTAGCTGCATAAAGACCAGCTACTGAGTATAACCAAGGCGAACAGAATTTTGTCGAATGATGCTTTGCATGTTTATCCGGAAAGATTTGTTTGTTGTTGGCAAAAAGAATTTTGAATATGCTATGAAGAAACGAATCGTGATAAACCCTAATGAGAAAGAATAGAGGTAGGCGAGGTGGAGCATATCCTGCCCATCTGTATACTAGGAATAAAATAGTGCAAAGTATCTTTAGATGGAATCAAGCAGATTAGAGAAGGATCACTTACAGGTTCATTCCTAAGGCTGATAGTGGCTGTCTTAAGAAGAGGCTGTGGCGTGTTTCAGAGGCCATTGTAGTGACTTTAATAACTGGTAATGAACTCAAAGAAATTTTGAGATACTTTAATTTGGTGGAAAGTGATTTATGCCATTGTGAACAGGTTGTCTAGTTCACACACTATGGCTTTTTTGTCTGAATTATTGTGATCTCAGTTTAATATGGATATGAGAGTATTATAGAGGATAACATTAGGAAGCTAATTTTGCATGAGCATTTTCTCAAGGAATTTTGTAAATTTCAAATATATGCAAAGAATAAACATAACATTAAATAACAAATAACATTTAATGTTATGCGAATGTATAATAACAATGATGTAAGTACGTATGGAAGCCAGTGCTTAAAGCTGTATTTTATGGTTAAATACATAGGCTTCAGTTGAGGAGATGGATTACATGAACCATTCATACTAACAGATGAGAGAGAGAGAGAGACTTAGTGTTTATTGTTTGGAGGTACCTGGGATCTCCCCAAACCCCACGTAATACTCTGTGATGCATACAGTTCCCTGTAAATGCCTGTATATGTAAGTGTATGGTTGTGTTGTTCTTCTGGCCGTTCAGCCGCTGGACCCCACGTTGTCCGTCTCTAACCCCGTGGAGGTAGGCCAGGCAGGACAATAGAAGGGAAAAACTCTAGCTAGGCAACCCCAGAGTCGCCTGAGCTTTCCAGGAGTGCTTTAAAAAAAAGGAGGAAATTAAAGTGCGATAATTTGAGAGTGGGGAATAAAGGTAGGTGCAAAGAAGGGAAGATGAAGAAAGAAGGCATCCTCCAGATGAGTGAAGTAGAAAGGAGGGAAGAGTTTGGATGTCCCTGGATTGGGGAGCCCGCCCAGGGAAAGAATAAAAGATTACACGACTAGGGTGCCGCACAAAGATGAGTGCCATAATGGTATGGGTCATCCAAAGATGACAGTTCCACCTGTCCCACAACAAGGTATACAGGTAAAGTTCTACCCTGTGTGGATTAGACAGTTATATAGTCAAGTCCGTGTAGATTGTCGAGTTTTGTTATTAATCTTCAGATTGAGCTGGAATCAAGTTGGCCTGGATTCTCAGGTTGTTCCTACATTTCGTAAACACTTTTGTGTGTGTGTGTGTGTGTGTGTGTGTGAGAGAGAGAGAGAGAGAGAGAGAGAGAGAGAGAGAGAGAGAGAGAGAGTTTACAACTGGAGACAACAGAAACACGAACTCCTCTGATCCTATGTGGTCGCCCTGGAATAAACATTGTATTACTTTTTTCATTATATTAGCAGAAAATCCAAATGAAAAGTGTCCAATAAGTAAGGTATGCACGGTGCTGTACATCGATTAATTTACTGACCGCTTGTTCATTAATTGTGGGCTGTCTTCTTTCACTCAGCTTGCCTTTGTGAAACATACATTTTGGCTTAGATATTGGGATTTCCATCTGATATATATATATTTATTTTTTTGTGTTCACTCCTGAAGAATATCGAGGATACTTTTTTTGACTTTGTTTCTAGTTGGTACGGGAATCCACCTCCACCAATATCAGTAAATCATATGCAATGGCTTTTGTTAGATAAGGTCCACAAGAACTCATCCATCGCAATATTAGTATTAGCAATGACCACATGGTGCAAGGAAGCCTATGGCCCATGCTGCACCAACCAAAATAAATATTAAATAAAAAATTAATAATAAAATAAATAAATAAATAACAATAATAATAAAATAAATAAAATAAAATGATAAGAATAAAATAATAATAAGAATAAAATAAAAAAAAATAAGACCGCAGATATTCCTGATGATATCCTTTTTGCACAACCTCGATTTATGCAAACCTTTCCGAACTATGGCTGTTCTGTTCGAAAAGTAACCCTTAACAGTGTACATATTCATAGAATTGTGCATTATTCGTAATCGCCTCAAAACCCCAGGCCACCATAAAAAGCCGAAAGCTGACTTTTGAAGACAATAAACAATCCTATAACACAAGAAGCATTAGCTTCTTCCACTGTCTGCATTAACCGACATAGGACATCTTTCGTTGATCTGACTGATGCAAAACCAAATTGCATTTCTGTCACCAGCCCTTGATCTTTGGTGCCTTTCCTTCAATCTTTTAATTTCCAACTGCCCATATAATTTTCCTACAATTGATAACACTGCAATTGGCCTATATGAACCAATATTATTTGCAGTCGACAGGCATTTGCCTTAAAAATCTTTGGAACAGCACAATTACAAATATTCGCAAATGGACTTTCTATCAGGTATGCATTAATTGTGAAGCTTTTGCATCAATACTGAACAGTAAACGGATATTCTTATTAAAATCTACAGGCTACATTACTGTTTTACAGAAATAGTCTGCCTGTTTTCGCTCTAGGCAGGATAGTATTCATATATTAATTCTTTTCGGGAAAACGTTCGGCAAGCCATAGTAAAATCCACAAGGACGATGAAAGGACAAATGAGAATTCGTACAAATAACCCAAGGGATATTTATAAAATATGTCCTTTTGCCAACCCTTAAAATTAGCTGAGGGAGAATAACCCAAGTGATATTTATAAAATACGTCCTTTTGCCAATCCCTTAAAATTAGCTGAGGGGGAATAACCCCT
The DNA here is from genome assembly GCF_048544385.1 of Mastigoproctus giganteus. Lineage (NCBI taxonomy): Eukaryota > Metazoa > Arthropoda > Arachnida > Uropygi > Thelyphonidae > Mastigoproctus > Mastigoproctus giganteus. The sequence goes on along the minus strand of NC_143584.1, from coordinate 139,829,554 downwards.
GCAAATCTCACAGCAGTGAAAGAAGAAATTCGGAGCATCATTGGCACATTGCTAAGTGTTCAATCCAATTTTAAGCACCTGAAAACGTAGCGAAATACTTAATTATCGATGTACAATGCTAAAACATTTCAATTAAATGTGTTAAATTTTATTTTGATATATCATCCTACGTACATAATATAAATATCGTATGCGTGCATGCAAGTTGAGTGATAAAAGAAATTATTCTTTAGGTGCAGTATTTTGCAGCTATTACATGTAAAGGATTTTAATTTTGTAATTAAGCGTATTAATGAATTGTAATAAGTAATCTGTGATCTCTAAAGCAGCGGTTGGCTTCGCGATTGTAGCTCCCTTATCGCTCTTCCCCACTTCAAATGAGTCATTCGTTTGTCCTCCCCTCTTAACTCATAATTTACTTTAAATAAAAAAAAAAGTTAGATTTTAGAAGTACGGTATTCACAGTTCAAACAGAAACTGAAATAAATAAAATAGAAAACTAACAAGCTGATTCATATAATCAGTTCAGTTTCTTCCAGAGAGTGTATTGAACTCATCGAGCTTAATTATGAGGGCACTATTGGACTCGGAAGAGATTCTTTTGGATTATAGAAGTGCCGACGTATCGCCAATACATAAAGGCAGTTCTAAGAGTGAAGTCGATATCTACAAGCCTGTTAGTCTGACTTCAGTGGTAGGGAAAAATTAGGGGCATTGATTAAGAGTGCCCTCCAAAGGACATTTAGATAGAATGGCATTCTGAAGGAAGAGCACACAAGATGGTTTTGCCAAGGGAAAATCACGTTTAACTGACTTGGTAAGCTATAAACCGTAGCCGAGTGGTCAGCGCGAGGGTTAATAAGTAAACGTGCCTTGAGTGACCGGGGTTCAAGCCCGTGATTGCTAAATATGGTGTTATTTCTTGTATTCTCTATCTTATGAACTCCTCTGACCGTGTGGTCGTCCCGGAGTATAAAAACAATACTTATTTTTTTATTTTGACACAGTTATTCATGAGCTTGGATGTAGGGAACAATTTCAACATAGTTTATTTGGATTTTAGCAAGGCATTTGATTCAGTCCGTCATGAGAGGTTATTGTATAAACTGGAACATGTTGGGATTACTGGAAAGATTTTAAGATGGACTGCATGGTGGCAGCTTGGCAAAAGATTGCGATTCATGGATATTCTTCAGACTGGTGTAATAACAGAAGTGGGGTCCGACAAGGATCGTTTTTTGGACAACTGTTGTTTCTAATTTTCATAAACGACATTGATGTCAAATTTTCAGACGCTTTAAAGATTGGGAGAGTCATTAATGATCAATGCCAAGCAGGGCTCTTTCAGGATGACCTGAACAGGCTTCAAGAATGGTCAGAAAAGTGGCGACTATGTTTTAATGCTGCAAAATGCACTTGGGGAACAGCAACCTCAAAATAACTTTTATACACTTGGTGAAATTGAATTAAAAACAGTAGAGGAAGAAAGGGATCTGAGAGTTACAATACATGTAGATATGAAGTTTTTTAACCAGTGTAAACAGGCGGCCAGTAGAGTCCATGGTGTCATATTGCTGATTTACCATACAATATCCTGTAGAGATAGGGAGGTCAGAATCCCACTGTATAAGACAATTTTAAGATCGCATATGAAATACTGTGTCCAAGTATGGAGACTTCATATGAAAAAAAAGACACTGTGTTTCTTGAAAGGGTCTAAAGTAGGGCTTGCAAACCGGTTTTATAAACCGGTTAAACCCGGTTTTCATATTGAGTTGTTAAAACCGAAACCGAGTTTCTAAAACCGGATTCGAATATTTTTTTAGTTAGCCCTCGAATATAGTTTTTTGTTGCGCACATTTTATTTTGTTTGTTCGTTTGTCTGGATCGTTCAACTGCTTTATGTTTTAATCATGTTTTTTATTTTATTTTATGTTTAAGTACGAATCTCATGGGCAAATGGCCCAAATCTAGGAGCGGTACCTTTTATCTTCCCACCTGTATCATGGCACGATGCAGGTGTATTCATTTACGACTGAGTCGGAGCGATAGCGTAAAAGAAAATGCTCAACATTTCTCCGTTCCATCTATCTTGTTCGCCAGGCAAGTTATGGAATGCGCCTTATTGATGGTTACCCACTAGAAACAGATTCGCTGAATATTGCATCAAATTTAATCGTAGAAAGTTTTTTGCTTCTTTATTCCTATTAAATTTGCGATCAAATGTTCTCCAAAAAGCAGCTTCACCAAATTTAGATTTTATGTAATTTTGAAAATACAATAGATTTAATTGGGGGAAAAAAATTGCAAGTAAATAAATAAAAAATTTCTCTCGTGAAAATTTTGAAACTTGCCTCGTTTAGACCTTCATTCAGTGCTTGCGGGAGTGACTCATAGTATTGTGCCTTTTGTTACTTCAATATTTTTATTTAAAATTGTCAGTGATATAAATTCCTACTAATTAATATTTATTACTCTTAATATGTCTAAGATGAAATCAAATGTATGGAATTATTTTGCTCGAAAAAGCAAAGATGAAGCACAATGCTCGAAATGTCAGAAGATAATGAAGTCGTCTGGAGGATCTACATCATCTTTGATGTTGCATTTAAAGAAAATGCATCCGATTGACATTAAACAAGATAACAGTGAACCTCCCGTAAAAATGGTAAGAACATTAAAAAAAACTTTATCGTTAAAAAATCTATGGAAGAAGATATTTCAAAATTAGCTGCTTTAGATGGATTTTCTTTTAATTCAATTGCCAAGCGTGAGTTTATACAATCAAGCCTTCACCCTCAGAGAAATAAATACGATAAATTACCACCAGCCTCTGTGAATGGAATTAAAAATATGGTTCTGAATTATTATAAAACTAAGAAAGAAGAACTCATTCAGCATTTCAAAAATTCATTGGTTTTGGGTGCACGGTATTCATTGACTCTAGACGAATATACGTCTATACAAAATAAAAGGTATATGAATATAAATGTGCATTCAACAGACAATCATTGGTCGTTAGGTCTTATTGAGATTAATGGTTCACTTGATAGCAGAAGAACTGAGCAAATTGTGAATGGACACTTGAAGGAATTTGGTTTGAATTTGGATAAGGATATTGTTGCCTGCACCACCGATGGAGCAGCAATGATGATTAAGTTTGGCAAGTAAATTACGCCTAATCATCAACAATGTAAAGCCCATTGCATACATGTGTCAGTTATAGATGTACTTTATGAAAAAGCAATCAATTATGGTGCCACAGTCTCTGAGTCTCCCAAAGACAATGAAGAAAATGAAAATAATGAAGAAAGTAGTGATGATGAAGAAGTTGAAGAAAGACAGCAAGGCATGCTTTATCAAACCGACTTTACCGATTAGCTCATTTATTTCTTCAATCCAATGGCCAATATTGCACAAACTATTAACAAAGTCAGAAAAATTTGCAAGCTTTTTCGAAAATCGCCTACCAAAAATGACATACTGTATTACAAAATTTTGTTAAAGCAAAATTTAATAGGAAAGAATATAAACTTATATTAGATTGCAAGACTAGATGGGATAGCACATTCTATATGATTGAGAGATTTTTTAAATTGAAAAATTGCATTCCAAATGCTCTATGTGCAGTACTGTCAACTGAAGCTGTGTCTGACGATGACTGGAAAACACTTGAATTGCTAAGTGAAACTTTGCGACCAGTTGAAATGATTCTGAAGGCTATAACCTCAGAAGATACAGACTTACTTAAAGTAGAGTCTTCAATAGAATTTCTGCTTGCTAAGCTTGATACAGCAGAAAACCCATTTGCTTTAAAGTTTCACCAAAGCCTTTTGCAGCGTTACAATGCAAGACGAAATTGCCCAACTGTGGCTTTGCTGAGCTATCTACACAACCCCAAAAAGTTTAGGAAAGAAGATTCAGGTTCAAGAACTTTTGATTTTCCAAGTAAACAAGTTTTGAAAAAGCATGCTGAAGAGATTGATTTATCAGAGATTATTTGCAAAACATTCCGAAGGGATCTTAGCGTTGAATGAAGAAACTGAAAATAAACGAACTGTTCTTTTAGAAGAAAACAAAGACTCGTCTAGTTCCGATGTTGGAGATACACTCATGCGAGAGTATGATAGTGTAATAAAGAGTAACTGAAGAGCCATCAAAATATCCCAGTGAATTGGAAATCAGCAAAGAATTTAAAATTTTGGAGGCAACTAGCAGTAGAAGTGAAAAGCTGGGGTAAGTTTATAGAGCACAGCTAACCATTAAACCAACAAGTGTCCAATCTGAGAGAGTGTTTTCGATCACTGGTCTCTTTAACACAAAAATAAGGTCAAGTCTATCAGGAAAAATGATTAATATACTGTTTTTTTAAGGATCATTTTCAGAAAAAAGCTGAGCAATAAATAGTAAAGTATTTATTTTTAAATACTTTACTATTTGTAAAGTATTTTACAAATACTTTAAGCTGTTTTTTTTCACATTATTTTTATTTATTTATTATTATAGGGCTTATTATTTTTTTGTTTACTATACGAGAAGATAGTTTTTATTCAAAGGATTTGAATACAATTTGTAATTTTGTATAATCTCAAGCTGGTTACTTTTTTGGAGCATTTTAATTTTTTTATTTTTTTTTACTATAAGAGGTGATAGATTTTGTTTAAAAGATTTGATTACGATTTGTACAATCTACTCAAGATAAAATAAATACCTGTGTTATAAGCTTTTAATTATTTTCCCTAAGTCTGAGAAAATCGGTTTTAAAACCGGTTTTATGAGTAAACTTCGATTAAACTCGGTTTTGAAATTTCTCGGTTTTATGCAAGCCCTAGTCTAAAGACTGACAGCTCGCATGGTGAGATCGACAAAAGGGTGACCGTGCGAGGAGACTTCGATTATGTGCTCAACCAGGTACCTTTAGAGGAAACCTGATTTGGAATTTATAAGGCTCTTAGAGGAGTTAGTAAAATGAATGAAGGTGGAATTTTCACTGTTCCAGAAATTTAAATTACAGACGAAGAGGTCCATACTATAGGAAGTTTTCTTTTAGACAGCGAGTTGTTGAGTACTGGAACAAATTGTCTCCGCAGATAGTTGACACACTGACAATTTGAAGAAATTCAGAGGTCAACTTGAAAGTTACCTACGTGAGGAGCAAAACGCATAATTTATATTTATCTACTTTTTTTTTGGCCGGTGCACCAAAAGCCTATGTCTTCCTCGCATTATATAGCTAATACTAAATCAGTTTAATAAACAATTATCGTTGACTACGATCGTCCTTCCACGTTATGTGTAAAGGTTTGTAGGATTCTTTTTATTTAATTATTATTATTATTATATTTATTTTTTTTTTTTTTGTTCCTTTTCTTCATCTGGGAGATTTGTGGAGCGAGAGGTGCACCATTTTTCTCTCCAGGAAACTTGTTTTTCATCCAACAAACCGACCATCCACGCAGTTTACAGGTGGTATACTGATGTTTCTTGGCATCATCTGCCTCGACGCTTAATTCAGAAAAAGAAGTAAAAAAGTCCTACTTTTATTCTGATTGCACAGAACTGTGCCTTTTTGCAATAGTGCGCAGCTTGTGGGTCGCGACCTCCTTAAGGGGTCACAAAACATTTTCGAGAGAATGCTAAAGAAAGTTTAGTGCAGAGTTCATACTGACGTGCGATTATTAATTTTTTTTACTTTAGTGTGTAATGTAGTTGATTACTTTTTTTTGTATATTTAAAGGAATAAATCTATACAGTTCCGTATTTATGTAAACAGTACACGTATTACTTTGGTCTCTCAGACTGCACTTCTGTCACCACGATTTGTCCTCGTGTTGCACTGAAAATAAATACATCTTTCTAGAGAAGCATAATAATTGTTTAGTAGTATACGTTTCTTCACTGACGAGGTTCCTGTCTACATTGATTAGATGGCTGTAACCATCGAAACAGCAGTCAGAGGGAATTAATATAAATGGCTGAATTAGCAATAATTGGTGTAATACTTCTACGAGAAGTGTTTATTTTTGGTGCAGTATTACAACACCGTCTCTTGGGTGGCAAGAGGGTAATTAGGTGTAATTAGGGTAATTAGGTGTAGTTAGGGTAACCTAGAAAATTAATTAAACTACCCATGTGTATTGTGTCTGTAAATTGCGTGTGTTGTCTGGTCGACTTGCCTGCTTTGCTGGAAGAAAATCCCCAGTTTTTCTGGAGAAAAAAACCTTGCAATCTACGCGTGAGACCGACTAACTCAGCCACAGAATGAATAAAGTTCCTAACGTTGTCGACAGGATTCGAACCCGGGCCTTTTCCACCCGGTATGGGGAGGACGATGACGATACCACTGCTACACGCGCAGTATCTTGGGTGGTATAGCAAACCTGAGTAAGCAGAGCCCACTGAAATTGAAAATGGACAAAACGCCTGTAGTGCATATGCAGTAAGTCGTAATATTACCCCCGCCCACACACAGTACGAAAATGAGTTCCGAGAAAGAGGGTCGCTGCGAATGGATCTGTTGAATTAGGTGTCGCCAGTAAAAATGGTTGCACATAGCTACTTTAACAGACAGGATTCCATGCATGACTAGAAGTTCAGCTGTGTGATAAGGGGCTCGCTGTCTCATGCAAAGCCAACTTTTAAACTGGCTGTAGTTAATTTACTATCACCTTCCTGGATTGTAAAACTCAGAGGTATTCTTTTTAGCCATGGACATATCTGTAATTAACCTAATAAAAGTTTAAAGAGGCCCTCCGGAAAAGAAAGCGAAGTCTACAGTATAGTTTGGTTAAGTGATTACCGCTGACCCAAATACCTATTTTCTCGACAGAAGTATTTTTTTTTTTAAATACAGGAAAAATCTTTATTGTATAATTTCCCTATGCACTCTTCTCTATGCAGAAAATAAAGGGGGGTCAGGAATGTGTTAGCATAATATTAGTTGCTTCAGAGTCTCTCTTTAATCTGATCTCTTAGCTCCCATAAATATTAGATGTTAATAAGACTGAGCCGAATGATGGCATGTGATAACTTTAATGCAATTCGAAAAGTTTCGAATACATGCTCATACCTTTAATAATAAAAAAAAAAAAAAAAAAAAATCGAATAGGAAAAATTGTGGTTTAACGGAAGTGTGGAATTAAAAATCAATTGAAACAAAACTGCACTTTTTTTTTTAAACCATTTGTTGAACTTAGGAAAGACAAAAATTAGGAACTTGTTTAAAAAAATGAAAATAAATCTTTACAGAAGATAACGTCTTGCAAATGTTCTCCATCGGGGTCAAGACACTCGTGTATGGTCTGCAATGCTTTACGTTCCTCATCGTAGCATGCCGGCGTTCTTTGCACTTACGCTGCATTAGTTTTGCTGTCCTTGATTTTATTCGTTAGTTCCGGCGTCTGACGGTAGATGGCATAAGTATTTTGACATGTGTGCTGTGTTGTGAACCAGTCCAATTCACGAATTTTCAAACTTTCCGATAACTCGTTCCGCCTATATATATTTCAATTATTGTAAATCAGTCTTCAGGCTCGCCTCATTTCTTCATAGTAATGGAGTGCGGGATTAAGTGAAACCAGTATAGGTTTTTATTCACACCGAGGTCTGGAGTTGTGATACTGAAGGCAGTTTGTTGAATCAGGGGCTCACATCTTGGCACACCCAGGGTCCTGAGCTGGATATCATCATTCTTCTCTTTCTTGGTGATTTCCTTCTACTTTTCTCTTTCTCTCGGGGTAACTCGGGAATTTTTTTTTTTTTTTTTTTTTAGCTGGTGCAGCATAAGCCTCGGGCTTCCTTGTACCATATAGCTAATAATAATAATAAACTGAACCGTCGTAATGCTCTATCAGACATGATAATCACATTCTGGATAAGACTGTATTAAACCTTATGATGACATCTTCATTAATACCATTTAACTTTACGATTTTTGCTTTAGGGATTGTCAGTGATGCGTCATAAAAATGCAAATAACTGACTATCCATTCATCAGGAAACAGTTTCTCACTTCCCTTCCGTGATGATATGAGGTCTCGCGGACTATTCCAGTTTTATTGTTAAGAGTTTATTACAGTTATACACAGAGCGTACAAATAAAGAGCGTACAAATTTCTTCTTTATTTGTACGCTCTGTGTATAACTGTAATAAACTCTTAATGAATCCAGAGCGCGTAGGCCTGTTTCGTTAAGTTTTATTGTTGTTGTGAAGGCATATACGGACTGCCAAGTTGGAAGCAGAACAATCAACCATCACAAGCTATATGGTAAAAAATGGAAGATGGGTGGAAGTTTTAATAAATATCACAGTAGGCTAGTGATACTAACTAAAATGCGACATTTCTCCCTTCTGAATGAAATGCCGTAAAATCCAGACACATTTCTGGGACAATATGGTATATTCTCCATTTATTGGAATATAACAGCAGATGCCCTTAGGTAATTATCCATCACTGACATTTGCGATCTGCTTGGCAAGGACGTTGAGAATGAACTATTAACAACTGTAGAAAGATGTAGTGGTCTGACGAATCATGTTTTCTTTTGCACTTTGCCAATGAGAAACCTCATGTGGCAAAAACAAAATGAGTCAGTGCGCTTATCATTCGTGGCTCAGAGACAGTGCTGAGTATTAGATGCGGTGTCATAGTTGTGGGAATGTTTTGTGGGAAGTATTTTTGTCTTCAAACATCAGTGTCCCCGTTGTTTCCCAGTAGTGATGCCATGCATCCTTCAAGAGGACTTGAATTAAAAACACACATATGAAGAGGGGGGAAAGACGGCGAACACCGATGAATAATCATCCTGCAGAAAGTTCTGCCCACAATTTCATTTGTACTTTGCCAAAGATAAAGGGAAAAAATTGCTTGCTTTATGGAAAGATACAGCTACGTAGATAAACAGATTTAGAACGGGCGGACCAATGATAATGTAAAATGCATCCTACGCCACGCCATCTCATAACACAGAGAATTCACAAAAACTTTCTGTGGTACTGAATAATTCAAGAATATCCTTTTTTTCAAAATTCCTTACGCCTATTTATCTGCAAAAGTGGGCAGCAGCAGCAGCGAAAGAAATCCCACTTCAACGCCTAGTAATATGTTAATTCTGTACCCAGCCAAAAATATAGTTTAACATCTTATAGGATCTTTAAGAAACGGACATAGACGCAGTATACAGAAAATAAACCCATCTCAGGAATAGATAAATTCGGTCCTGCAAAAAAGCGACTGAACACTAGATGTAACCGTCGTGTAAACTTTTCAGATAGTGCTGTGAAGCGATAACTACGATGCGAAGGATCAAAGAATTTGTGAAGTATTAAACTAATGGAGCAAAAGAATTTGGCAATACTTAATCTTCTAAGATTCCGATATATGGATATTGTTTGCAACCGATTGAATTAATTTTACATTAGGTTTCGCTTCAAATCGTGTAAAGTTGAAACTAAGGCTGTATTAATAAAAAGGCATTTCGCTCACTGGCTACAATAGTGGCACAACTAAAAATTCTAAATTTTTAAGTTAATACAAATAATGAAGTTGCTAATGGACTCTAAATTTAAGCATTAACAGTACAAAGTGAGTTCAATATTTCCTCGATAATTGGCACAAGTGTCGTTATGCCATTTTAGTTTTTACTGCATCGAAAAGCGTCAACAGTGGCACTTCTTCAGTGAGCTCCCCCGAGACTGAATGGGGCACGGTCTGTGTACAACTATGACCCTTTTTGAGTATTGCAGTGTAATACACTGGTGTTCAAAGAAAGTGCATCACCTAGGAATTTCACATTTCTAACCGATGATATGTTACATTATCATCGGTTATATGTTACATTAATGACTAGTATTACAAATAGAAATATAAACAAAAATATATTTATTAATAGTTAAGGCAAAGCTAAGTAATATTTGACAGGTGCTCTTAAAATATTCCAAAATGAGCATTTGCATCCTTTATACAACAGTTTTGGTAAACATGACAATTATGGCTGAAATGTTATCAGAAGCCCTCAGTTTGCTTCAGTTTATAATTTTAAATGGAAAACAAAATGAAAACTTCACCAGGTGCAAACTAATATTTAGTTAAACGGCCTGTAGTCCTGGTGACAGCAGCACACTGTCGAGGCATTGACAAGATCAATTTCTGAAGATAATCAACTGATAATTCGTGGTTCCAAACACGAATTATGAAGTTCACGAAGGGTCTTTGGTTTCTTTCTGGCAACTGCAGAATCCACATGATTCCAACAGTTCTCTATAGGATTCAGGTCCGGGCTGTTTTCTGGTCAGCTAACAGTTGTAATGGACCGTTCTTCCAACCATTTTTTCACCTGTAACAAATGTAAACACATTACTGTCGAACCTGTAATGCAGAAACGAAGCTAAAGTAACTGCAGAAGTGCCTACTTACACTTTTCGCCCGATGACAAGGAGCAGAGTCGTCCTGAAAGATGCAATTACTTGGCAGGTTGAAATGGTCTCTAATGGTTGGCAGCAATTTCCCTTCCAATATAGCCAGGTATCCATTGGCATTTACGGAACCTTTTGTAAACTGCAGGTGATACGAAATGCACCCCCATATCATTTTGCTGGTAGGGAATTTCACTGTAGACACCTATACAGTGTGGATGGTACTCTTCACCACGTCTACTGCGAATCGTTTGTCTCCCATCAGAGCCATGCAGGTTGAATTTATTCTCATCCGAGAAAATAACTTATTTCCACTGCTCGGGGATCCTATTTGACATGCTCCTTACACCAAATTAATCGGGCCTTTTTCATTTTTTGTGTGAGGAGGGGCTTCTTCTTAGGACGACGGGCTACAAGTCCATTTTTGAAGAGGCGTCTTCTGACTGTTACTGCACTTGCTACCATTCCTGTATGTTCTTCCCATTCTCTTTTCAGCTCAGATGAAAAAGCTTTACAGTTTTTAAGGCATACGCGCTTCAAAACGCGGTCGTGTTTTAGCGTAGAGACTCGTTTGGGTCCGTTTCCTTTTTTCCTCTCAGCAGAACCAGTATTCTTGAGTTTGGAAGAAATCTACTCACTGTCGACTGATTACAAGGCACTCTATAAGCAATATGACGGGAAGAACATCCTTCGTCACATAAAGCAACAATAGCACTCTTCTTCGTGGCGTCAACTGCACGTAGCTCGCCATCCTGACCCAAGCAAGGAATGACTGCAACTCTTGCAGAGCGTGATAATATATAGCTGAAAGTAACAGCTGATGCAATATTACGTCATCACCTACGCGTGTCAATCTTATCTGATGCAATCTGTAAGAAATATTGCCATATACTTACGTTATTCGGACGCAATTGCAATTTTAAGAGGTGATGCACTTTCTTTGAACACCAGTGTAGAACCTTCTTGCTTATAATATCAGTTTGCATTATTTTAGTTGAGCCACTATTGTATTCAAAATAGTTTACGTTGTTTTGTGCCACTTAGCGTTTTTTTTTTTTTTTTTTATCTTGTCTTAGTTTATCAGTGACTGTTCTGTTATGGAAGGTAAAACTTCAAGCCGTGGCAAATTGATGCTTGAAAAAAAAAAAAAAAGGGGTTGTAAATTTGCTACATATGGCGTGAAGGTGGAAAAAGATCCCACTGAAATAGGATTTTGCCTACTAAAATATTTAGAAGAGAAAGCAGCTCCTTGCCAATTCAACGATCTTGAAATTACCTTTTATTCAGACAACTAGACAACAGAAGAACAAATTTATTATAACAGTCTATTTGTATGCTGTGGCGAACTTTCGAATCAAAACCATTACACACAAATTTCTTGTTGTAGGTCGTACGCAAAACGAGGGTGACTATGCACATTAATTAATAAAGAAAAATATTAAAAAGATCGCTAAAGTCTGGTCCTGTATTCGTCCCATCACAATATGTTATATTAGCTAGAACTGTCAAAAAGACAGGAAACCCTTTAAAGGTGACAGAGATGAGTCGTGGCAATTTTTACAACCTGAAAGATTTGGCCCGACGCACTTCTGTGAAATTTAATGAAAATACCGACGAAGTGAAGTTAAACTTCAATGACATTGCTATCTTTAAAGTAGAAAAGCAGCATTTAGACTTTCATTATACAAACAGGACGATTATAAATTGAAAAAAAAAAAAAAAAAAAAAAAAAAACCTACAAGAGTTCCATTCGGATTTCGAAAAAGAAACACAGCGACCTCCAATGTTCATTGAACAATAACATAGTTCCCAAATGTCATGCTGGCTTTTATAACAGTCTAAAAATTAATTTAAGGAAGGATTAAATTTTTCTAAGAATGACTAAATTCTTCCATTTTGCTTGTTTGTACACCAATAATTACGTACTCCTTGTTCTTTTTTATGCCTTATGAAAATTATGTTCTCATAATTTTGATAAGTGATTAAAATGTAGTTCATACATGTTTCTGAGTTTGATTATAAATAAAGTTCATGTTTAACGGGTTTTTTTTTTGTTGTTGTTCTTTATATCCTAATTACCTTCGATCTTTAGGAGACTCGAGTCACAAATTTTGAGTATCTGTTGGTGCAATAGTGGCACAACTCAAAAAGGAGGCATTAAATTTTCGAAATTATGGTAACCCATAAGAGAACGTTGATCAAGCCAGCCTAATTTTGAATACTACTTGGTATGATGAGAAGAATCACAATATATTTCGACAACACATGATTTATTTGTTTCTAAACAACTAATTTTAAAAGCCAAATTTTTCTCTTCGATTATCACAGAATTACGATTTTTGAGTTATGCCACTATTGCAGCCATTGAACGATTTAATCTTATAACAACCTGCATGCTGGGTAAAACACACAAGAAAATAAATATAATAAGCAATAAAATAAAGTTACAGTACAATAAATTTGTAAAAAAAAAGAAAAACTCTTCTCTGAAACTCTAACTTCGTAAAATCAATGAAATCTTTAGAGCAGCTTTCTTGGGGAGCTTTATCAATGGTTTATAAACTACAGAGAATAAATAATTATGTGTGTGTGAATGTGCATACAGACTCACACGAATAAAGCACACGATATACCCAATTGATATAATAAAACTGAGTGATAAGGTGATTAAAGAAGGAACCGACAGGCTTCAGTTATTCACCCTGTTAAGGAAGCCACCATTGGACGTAATTACTAGTGACGTAATATTTCCGATACGTTGGCCCATCAATATAGTAGCTACTTTCGGAGCCTCATTAGCATCATTACTTCCTTTTTTTTTTTTTTTTTTTTTTGTTTGTTTGAAATAAATGTAACCTGTTTCGTCTTGCATCACGTGCTGATTTATTCGTGTTCATCTTCATTTTTAACTTTGGAAAGAGAAAAAAAAAAAAAATGTCAGCGGGAGTCTAATCCAATGAATTCGGGGATGACTTCAAAAATCCCCCTTTTTGCGAAAGAAATCTTCAACCAGTTAAGATGATGATGGAATGATTGTTACAAAGAATTCGATGAGTCAGATCAGACTTTCAGTAAAGCAAGAATTGGTTTTTATTGCACGACAATGTACCTGCACATTTTGCGTTAATTAGTTGAAGATTTTTTTCGCTAAAAGGAAGGAGTTACTGAAATCAACCGCCCCCTCCTCCTATTCATCAGATTTGACTCGGGCTGATTTCTTTCTCTTTCCTAAATTAAAAATAAAGATGAAAAAGAAACGATTTAAGACGATCTAAAAACATCGGAAAGAACGTAAAACGACTAATTCAAATTGATAACGTTGGCGGAATTTCAAGAATACTTACAGCGATTAAGAGGGGTGATAGGTGGGAACTATTTTGAATGATTTTCTTAGTAAGTTGTGTTTCTGAACATTTGCTTTTTTGTTAGAACTTTTGTCTCTCTACTTTTCAGACTCACTGTGTGTGTGTGTGTGTGTGTGTGTGTGTGTGTGTGTGTGTGTGTGTGTACGTGCGCGCGCGCGCGCGCACACACACACACACTGTATTGACAAAAGTAACCCGATACCTGCATGTTTCAAAGAACCATTGATTGATAGTATATATGTTTAATAGCGTGTCCGGTCCCCCTTTAGCCTTAATTACACACTATCCGCGTCACCAGACTCCGAACTAGTTTTTGATGACTGGTACATAGTATTTTGGTATTTCTATCTTTCGAAACAGCATCCAATTCAGCTACTGATTGTGGGCGGTTGGCTTTGCCCAACGCCAACGTTCGGCGCTCCCAAACCAATGAAGCTTTCGCACGTTCATGTCTTGAAACCTAATCATTATAGGCTGCGCAATATAAAATGGGTCATTGTCATGCCGAAACAGAAAAGGGCCCTTCCCGTACTGATACCACAGCGTTAGAAGAACGGAATTATCCAGAATATCAATGTACCGTATGGCGTCCATTATTCAAGAAACAGTGATCAGTGGTCTAAGCCAAAACTATGAGAAACTACTCCAGTTAGTGACCGCAACCTCGTTTAAACTTCATAGCTGGGACAACACTTTAAATAACATTCCCCGGGCATCCGTCAGACCTAATCACAGCTGTCAGATTGGAAAACCGTGTTTCGTGCTTCGTCACTCGATAAGACAAATGTCCAACGTTCCAAGGACTAATAACTGTGAGTTGTGCACCAGGCAAGTAGATGCTGTGCGCATTGTGTGCCGTTGTGTTTGGTTTGTATGCTGCGGCTTTCTGCAAAATCCGATGTTCGACAATTGCCAGTGTATCGTCTTTGTGCTAATATCAGTTCATTTAGTCTTTTTGATTGATAGCATTTGGTGTGCGCTGACTGGATCTATGTACCACTTTTCTAAGTGCCCTCTTGTTTCTTTCGGTCAATTTCTGTGTTTTGTTCGAATGTTCAAAAGATGTAATAACACCATGACATTTGCTGATTACGTCGTTCGCTGTTGACTTGGAATGTTGCAGTTTTGCTGTAATGGCAAATAGATTGATTGCTAATACGCCATCCTATGATGACTATCTGTTGCACATTGCTAAGGACAACTCCTGTACCCGCCTACTGTATTTCATTTGATCTCTTTCTCTGCTTGAACTCATTGCTTTTTGACGTTGAAAACGTCTTTAGTGAGGTTCATTGAATTTTTGCGTCAAAATAAAAATGGGATAACGTACCATATGTCTGCAGCCAAAGTTGTAATATAGTCTATTATATGACATAACATGTCATAATGTTCCGTCATCTTATTTTATCTTATTTTAGTTATCGTAGAACAATGCTTTCTACAGCTGCAAATACAGTCTAATGAATAAACGATTGTTTAAAAAAAATTATTACAATAATCATGATGCGCGATCTACAGACGTTTTAAATGCCTGCCGGATTACGTACATAATTTATTATTTCTCTATATGTTAAAAAAGTTGGCGCCTCCGTAGCCAGATGGGAAGGAGCAGCAGTGCATAGCACACTCTTCTTGATTAGACCGGGGTTCGAGCCCGTCACCACCAAATACGGAGGATGTGGAAAGATCAAGGGAATGACCACCGCATATTCCGGAGCAATATGGCTTTAGTTGCTAATGCTCCTAAAAACCAAATAACAAACAGACATAACATTAAAAAAGTTTTCCTACTAGTAATATTTATTCGAGCCAATGGGAAAAGAGGGCGGTGTAATTACATCACTACAAATGCGCAGGTAAATACAGTAATTACATTGTTGTCTTCCATTGAAAGACAACTGCCTCCATAACGTTCACCAACCTCGTGCACGTTGTTGTTGTTTTTTGGTTTTTAGGAGCATTAGCAACTAAGGCCATATTGCTCCGGGATATGCGGTGGTCATTCCCTGACCTTTCCGCATCCTCCGTATTTGGTGGTCACGGGCTCGAACCCCGGTCTAATCAAGAAGCGTGTGCTACGCACTGCTGCTCCTTCCCACCTGGCTACGGAGGCGCCCTCGTGCACGTGCTTCACTCTGTAATACTTGACCACGCACGGCATCATCTGATGAAGGGACCCGATATAGTTTATATATTTATAAATAGTTAAGTACTTTGTAAATATTTTAAATATTTGTATACTTTGTAAATATTTTAGTCCTGCTCTTTTGAATGCAACAATATTCCTCATGCGTTATGAAAGCCGAAGAAAAACGCTTTTTCCTAAGTAACCGATGTAAACGCAGGCAAATAATTACAGTACATAGTGTTATTTATTCTACCTTGAGAATGCCGCATAGTGGGGTAGCCAATGGGAGAAGAGGAATACTGGTCAGGTGGTACAAATGGGCGGGGCAATCTCGTCACTACAAATGTAAAGTTCGATGAAGGAGCAGAGGACAAAGAAGAATCCTTAGCTGATATTTAATTAATATACTCCATAAAATTATATAAGTTGAACAATAATCATAGAGAAGGTACTTACTAGAACTTACTTTACAGGATTAAAGGCTCGAAGTTCCCCTCTTCTTTTGAAGGCTCGAACAGCGAATAGATTGAAGGTGACAAATACATCCTTTTTTAGTATCAATTCTTGTTTATTATCTCTGGTAAAGTTGGTAACAATTAGGTTCAGTTCAAGTCGTAAATCGTGGGTAGTCATATATAATATGGTCTACTGTCCCATCAGATCCTCAAAGACATAGGGTTGCAGGTGAAAGGCCGAGTTTATGGAGTTTACCGTTAAAGCTATCATTGCCCGTTAAGAGAAAGGTAGCATGAAGGCTCGGGGAGAACTAAAGAAAATCCTTCTTAGCAATCTCCCTAACTGTCAGTAGATACTCACGAGTCACACCACCTACTTCTGCAGGTCCAATCTCTCTCTCTCTCTGCCGTTTTGACACAAATATGGTTCTCACTCTTTTTTCCTGCGTAATAGACGTTGTTAAATCGTCTATTACTCAGGAAAACGTCATCTAATGTTACCTCTTTATTTTTCTTTAAATAGCATTTGAAATATCTATACTGCATAATGGATGGGCAGTTTTTCTAGCAAAACCTGCAGGGTCAAGGCGGATATTGTCCTGCATGCACTTGACATAATCAGACCTCTTCATATAGGCAGATGGAGGTGCTGCTAATTTTCATAACAGGTGGTCTTTGGAGCTGCAGCTTTCCCTTGAGCAGAATAGATTTTGTTTTTTCGCCGGAGATGGTGAGACGATGGACAAAGGCCCAGTTCTGCAATTTAGTCAGTGCGTGGTTGGCTTTCTCTTCTAATAAAGCTCTCGTGTTGGACTGGACGATAAGCACCAGATCATCAAAAAGCGAGGGGTGTACCCCACCGAAGTCCATTCCCAGGAAAACCGAGCTCTGTGTACAGCTCCGGATAACCTTTCTGGTGACTCTCCGGATTTTGGTGGTCATCAGGACTTTTCTGTCGGACAGGTACGGATAACCCTTCTGGTGACTCTCTGGATTTTGGTGGTTGTCAGAATTTTTCTGTCGGACAGGTACGGATAACCCTTCTGGTGACTCTCTGGATTTTGGTGGTTGTCAGAATTTTTCTGTCGGACAGGTAGGCTTCCATTTATATGCGGCAGTTCGCATCCATCCCAATCAAGATTGTTCCATCTGGGAGTAGACTGAGGGAAGCTTGTATTATTGCCAGTGCAGTTGCAGTGTCTTCGCCTGGATGGGTATAGAGTGACAGAAGGTAAAGAGTTCCGAGTGGTGTCAAGATCTGTGCGCATGCACTAATAAGTGCAATACGGGGCAGTACGGACCGCTGCTGTCTCTGGATTTCTTATAGCTATGGCAGCCCATGGGTGGTTGTTGGTATCCTGGACGGTCTTATAGGACATGGGATAACCTGCCACGCTTCCCACGTAGACATAGGGCTCCTGCAGCAGAATCACATCAGGCCCCTCCTTCTGGGCTTTCACCTTTATCTGGTCAGCGACCACTCTTGCCCTCGGTGCATTTATTTGTAGAAACTTTATTTCCTGGTATATTGTTGTAGAAGGGCGCCTATCCATAATTGATTCTTTGCTGGTACTGGCTCTTTACTTTCTTATAGACTGGGCAGTTGACATCCCTAATAGAGTGGATATGTGGGGCCTTAGCGCTCTTACAAAATCCACAGCGGTTTTTGCTGCCCTCATCCCTGATACCTGTTGAAAATATCCTGGTTATGGCGGCTAATCTCTCCAAACTAGCTAATAATACCTTGCCATAGTGAATCTACCAAATTCACTATTCACAAAGTATTTATTAAGCGTTTTGAAAACTTGTCGCTTTAATTTATATTAACTCTAATTTCACAGATCATTATCCTTATGGAAAGGATTTTTATGCCCTTTCTAATTGCGAGCTTTTTTTGTTTTGTAAAGCATTTATATTTCATAGGAATGCACTTTTAATTTATTTTATCCTTTTAAGATTGATAAATGATCCATATAATCGAACTGCATCGCTAACACAGATAAATATGCACCCACATGCAAAAGTTAAGAAACAACTTTTTGAAACAAAAGTCTTTGTAAACTACATTAACTTATACCATATACTGTACTTTCACGTGCTTTTTCGGAAAACGTACATAATTCGCATGAAAGTCCTGCAGTGTGCAAATTTAACACCTCTTCTAGAAATGAATCTAAATGGTATTTTTCACTTTTACATATTATAGGCAAGAGAATGTATCTGATAGGTTTTCTTTTACACACACGCAACAGAAAATCTTTGCATGTCAACTCTCTTTGGAACCGCAGATCAGAATCATTTGCAGATTTTTTTATTTCAAGATGTAGTGTCTTGAAGGCTTAAAAAAAGGAGTATTGTACATTAGGGAACTTGCAAATTGCGTTCTTCTAACCCTGTCTCACAACAAGCCCATTATCCATGGAGTACACAGCCTCACAACCACATTGCGCACCTCCGTAGCCAGGTGGGAAGGAGCAATATGGAAGGTGGGAAGGAGCATATCCCAGAGCAATATGGCCTTAGTTGCTAATGCTCCTAAAAACCAAAAACACCACATTGCATGGTGTGCGCGCGCGCTCTCCATGATTAACGGTGAGTGAGCATAATTTGATTCTATTCTAATAGAAAAAAAATTAAATTCTGCTCAGTTTTTTGGTGCTGGGGGAAATAACGGTGAGGAAGCGTCACCATTAATAGCATCTCGATAGTCGAGTAGTCAAGGTTCCGTCTTCCATGTCTTTGAGGGCAAAACCTGGACTGCTCGACGATACCGAGATGAAATCGTTCAGCCTTATGTGGAGCTGTTCGGGGTATAGTTGGTCCTCATGTCTATTTTTTTGAATGATAAAGTACTTCCCATTAAGGCTCAACTAGTTGGTGAGTTCCTGGAAAGTTCTGATATCTAGCGAATTGAGTGGCATTTTGGATCCTTCAGACTTTATAGAACATGTCTGGGACATGTTGGAGCAGAGAATCGGTTTTCACCCTCTCATAAGAACCTTACTTCAGCTAAAATCTTTCCTGGAAGAAGAATAGGAGTTATTGTCTACTTATTCTCCCGAGTAACCTTATTAGTTCGGTGTTGAGAGTTGTACAGAGTGAGGATTTATCACACTCCCTGTTAAGTCCTGGTGTGATCCTTTATTTGTGGTATTAATTTTCATGACATGCATGTTAATTTTATTTTTCGGTGAATATTTTAAGTTATTTGTTTATATATGACTACACTAAATTTAATTGAAACCTCGACAGTTTATGATGAGATATTTCTGAAAGTATTTTATTTCCTTAACTCTCTTATATTATAATCACCGACCTGACAGCCTGTGTTCGAATCCCGTGAATAATGCAAACAATTGTTATGTGAATTTTTTTTCACAACTTGGCTCAGTTAGTTGGTCTCAGGTGAAAGTTTCATCGTCTTTTCTCTAAGAAATTCAGATTTTTGTCCAGCAAGCAATGAACCGGCCGAAGGATACACACATTTACAGACAAGGTATACTGACGCTTCATAGACTTAAGTCGCTTTGACGCTTAACATACATTTTAACTTCCTTAAATTTTACAAATTAATGTATTAGTAACGTTATGTGATTGTAATTCAAACAAAAATTGGTTAATTTTTTTAATAAACTTGTATATATTTGGTTACTACAGCTGTTTAAACTGTCATTAATTTTCACTACTTGAGAAGAGCGGGAATATTCTAAATGGAAACTCTCGCTAACCAGTTTGAGCAGTAATCCAACCAGTTTCTGTGACCCACTTATTGAATTGCTGCGTGTTTAAATGGTAGAATCACATGGATCGCGGACGCCACTCCTCCTTAGATGTTTTCAAAGTTACACCCTTTGGAAAGGAGTATCAAGAATTCACGTCTCGCCCGAAGCAGATTGTGGCCTGTAGTTCAGGGTCAAATAGCCGTATAGTCACGATGGCATTATGGTTTGGTACCCCGTACTTAGTACAGCGGTGAAGGAATGTGGTTGTTCCTCTTTTGCTAAACTACATTGGTAAAACTAAACATCGGTAGTAAACTGATCTCATCATCATGTCAAGAAATTCTTGAAACATTCATTTCCTTCGAGTATACAACAGTTATTTCTTTATCATTGTTTAGTTTAATTCTGCACTATTTGATTTATTTTGTCGTCACTGAAGCTGATGGAATGTCTTCTCATAATGATGTGAAGTATTTGTGCTCCTGCCTTTTTAAAATTGTAAAAATTTCAGTAGTTTGTATCTAGACATACTGAGAACTTCTATACACAGGATTCCTCATAAGTAACGCCTTAATTTTATTTGGTATAACTCCTGAAACAAAAATAAATATGAAAATCATGCCATTGACGTGAAACTTATTAATTGCTATTTGAACTTTTTTTTTTTTTTTTTTTTGGAAAAAGAATGGCTATTTGCTTAAACATCCAAGAGTGAATGCAAATCGTAGTAAGATGCAAAGTATGTCTGTATGTCGTTGGAGTTCAAAGCTACGCGAACATTGCACAGTGTAGTTGATTTATCATGTAATGATTGAATTGATTGATGATATACAATGTCACATGTATATAAGAATATTGTATACTGTACCATGTCTATATGTATGTGGATTTGCCAGATATTTTTGGCTAGGGGCTGCTTTACTCAGTAAATGGAAAAAAAAAAAAATGGCAAGCAGTACCGGACTCCAAACCATTGAAGAACTCTCTCTCACTCCCCCCCCCCCCACACACACACTTGATGATCACGATTTGAAAAATGGAAAGAAATGTGGGTGACTTTTAACATTGCTGATAATGTTGCAGCTATTCAAACCATGTTTATTCAGTCGAAGAAACGTACGACAGTCTGCAAGAAGTGGAATGGCATGTTAAGTAATTCATACTGTGTCGAAACAGGAACTGAATTACTAAGAATGGGAACCTCCATTACGTTCGGGAATATTGTTTGCAGAAGACTGTGGCGCACTATGCCATAGTTGCCGATGCGCCTAATAAATCCCTAAACAAACAAACAAACAGCAGAAGACTGTGGTAGGCGCATAGAATTAGTTGAACACATTATCGTGGAAAGAGGATACCCTTGGTTTGAACAGCAACATGTTTTGGTCAGATGAATTTGTTCAATACTCCACTGATGTCAATATGATTTGAAAATCCGCTACTCCGACTGAGGCCGGTTTATCAATGGACAAACCGAGATTACAAAACCCCACGGTTCTGATATACAGTGTACCAAAGGATTACTCTAAGGAAGACATCTTAGAGGATCTATATATTAAGAATTTTCAAGATCAGGGTTTTGTCAGGGATGGAGTGAATCAGGGCACTACTTTCCGTTTCAGTTCTGGCTCTGGTAACAAGACCGTGAATTTTGTTATTGGCTTTGTCCCAAAATTGATGAAGTACCTGCTGCAAAACGTCCGCATCTATTTGGGATTCACTTCCCACAGGTTCCGTCGTTTCATGGTGGTCACCAAGTGTTTTCGGCTCAAAATTGTACATAAAACAGTTTCTTGTGGCCATTGTACCAACGGACATATCTATGCAGACTGCGCACACAAAAATTATGATCCAAAATGCGTCAATTGTAAAAGGAAAATAAAGATTTCTATCATTCAGTCCGTGACAGCCAATGTCCGGAATATATAAAGGCTGTTGAAATGGTCAACAAAGTAACCCAATATGAGTAATACGACCTACTCAAATCCTCTGCTAGATAATATTAATTTTGAAGGAATCAAAATCCTGCAAATTAATGCTACAGTAATAAAGCATAAAATTGATATCATCTGCCTGCAAGGACCATTTTATTCTAGGCAGATTGGTGGAGCAATTAATAAGGTTATGGGTTTTCCTGTGTCAATCAGATTAATACATTCATTGGATTCTCCTCCTAGAGCAGCTGTTATTATCTTAAATAATGATTTAGTTGTAACTATGATTTCAGGAGATTGTTCTGACACTGTAATTTGTGTGATGATGTCTACAACATCAACTTCCTTCTATCTAGCATCGGTGTATTGCCCACCTTCTGAGGAATTCGAACTGTTGCTTCATCGCCTTGACAGTATATGTTCAAAATTTTCATCTAAAAACTTAATTATAACGACTGATATGAATGCAAATTCCAACTTTTGGCATAGCATAATTAGTGACCTTAGAGGACTTTATCCTATCTTTTAATCTTTGTCGAAAATTTATCCGACAAACCTACCACATCCAAGGGAGAATCTATTTCCGACGACGTAACCTTAACATCTGCTAAAATGGATGGTTTGCTTGTTGACTGGGATGTAATTCCAGGACTTATTAATAGTGACCACCAGGCTATTATTTTCGGGGTCTCATTTAGACATACTTGCATTGAGGAACAACTTAAAGATCTTCAACGATTTTCTGTGAAGTCGACAAAATGGAACAAACATAAGGAGTACCTAAACTCTATGACACAGGATATTCAAAACGCCTTAAACTCATGACAACACTCCAATTATATCAACTTTATCCAGGCTCACTTTTCCTTGCTATGCAATACGCCAGCAAAAGAAAAGAGTCCAAGAAACCTTTTGTCCCGTGGTGGACGCCTGAACTGTCACACTTACGAACACAAGTCCTCAAACCCGGAGGAACCTTCAAAGAAACAGACATCTGTCAACTGAAGATGTGCAGACTTACCAGGAAATTTATGGCAGTCTCAGGAAAAGATACCATTTGGAGATTGCCAATTCCAAGAGCAGTTGTTGGCAAAACTTAGTTAAAGAAATAGGGAATACGGGAACCGTGGGGTTTAATTTACCGCATTACAAAAAATAAAATGATTGCAGGAGACGTGTATAATACCGTTATGGAGCAAGGGCAGGAAACAAGTGATTGGATTTCCACAATAAGGTGTATTATCTTCAAACTTTTCCCTTTGGACCCCCCCTGAATTTGATACACCGGAACAACAGGAGATAAGACACAGTAATGAAATGTATCGTGGCCCTATGGACATCTTCCAGGTTACCCTCTTGGACCTTGGTGCTGCCGTTAGTAAACTAAACAGTAAAAAATGTCCTGGGATTGACGTTATTGAGAATTATGTTATTGTTAAATTTTTGACCTGTTTCCGCAAATTCTGTTAAATCTTATAAACAGATGTCTCCTTGAGGGCATTTTTCCAAGGAAATGGGCTTTGCTGAAAATTCTTCACAAGCCAGGAAAACCAAAATCCGATTCCAGTGCTTACAGACCAATTTCATTGCTTGCGAATCACGGAAAACTCTTTGAAAGACTTCTAGCCCCGAGACTCCATAACATGTTAAATGAAAAACAACTTTGTTCTAACCTACAATTTGGCTTCAAAAAAGGGAAATCTACGGAGGAGGCCATATCTGCTCTAACTACTTTTGCTCGGAGTTCTACTTCAAATATGTTTTGGCTGTGTTTGTAGACTTCGAGGGTGCTTTCGACTCCCTTTGTTGGGAGAGCTCCCTCGAGTCCTCAAGGGCTACTAATTGTGATGATTATACCTACAAGGTTTTAAGATCTTATTTCAGTGATCGTATGGTAAAGGTACTTGCAAAGCACCTGACATATAGTTCACCTTTATCCAGAGGATACCTTCAAGGATCGGTGTTGGAGCCTCTCCTCCAGAAAGGTGCTTGAGGAGTGTATGCAACCAATTATTGACGATTTGGTAACATGGGCGAATACAAACAAATTAAAAATTTCACTAAGTAAGACGACTTTTATGACTTTCGGCAATCACTTAAACTACAACAGACCTCCTAGGATCCTTCTTAATAACATACAGATACCATATGTCTCTGAGACTAAATATTTAGGAGTTATATTAGATGACAGATTAAGTTTTCAGTCGCATGTTTCAAAATTGGAAGAACAAAATTCGAAATTTTACTGCCTCAGTGGTTAGGATCTCTAGGAAAGAATGGGGGTCTTACTAGGAAGATATCATCATTGTATTATAAGACGATCTTTTTGCCTGTAGTTTCTTATGCCGCCAGCATATGGCATCAAATTGTTACCAAAGTCAAGATTAAAACAAAGTTAATGTCCTTGCAAAGATCCGTCTTACCATTCACCGCATTCCAAGAACTACTTCTAACGATGTCTTTCAGGTTTTGGGAGGAGTTATGCCACTTGATCTTTATATCATTTTCGAGCAATTTTGTACAATCTCAAAAAGGGACTTTCGATCACAGAGTACGGAATAACAACCGACCCCGCAAATAACATAAAATTCCAGTTAATTCACTCCAGTTAATTTGGAGTGAATTAACTGGAATTTGGCAACGCAGATGGGATGAAAGCCAATTTGGTCTCATCACTAGGAAATATATACAAAAGGCTGACTATCTAACATCCCCAACTATCAACTCGTGGTTTACGCCAAATATGTACACTTCCTATCTGCTTACGGGCTAAGCTCTTTGAACGTGGACTCGAATCTGATCCATACTGTACATGTAATGACCTCGAAACTTCGATATATGTTCTCTTATTTTGTCCGGAATAGGAACAATTTAGACACACTTTAGTTGGTCTTGCTCCAGAGTTATCAGAAGAAAACGTCAGTATTCTTGTTGAGTGTGCCAGTAACTTTAAGGCGCTTCAAGATTTTGCTACAAATATTTTCAAGAAGCGTCTTCAACTAAGATCCCTGGCTTCTCAGAGGATGTAATCAAGTGATCTCCTCAACTTCTTTCTATCTTTTTCTCTCTCTTTTTTTTTTCTCAGTAAGGATTTTATTATTATTATTTTTATTTTTTTAACTATTTTAATTTTATTTTATTTATTTAACATTTCTTTCTTCTTTTTTTTTGCTGGCTCCCAGCAAAAAAAAAAAAAAAAAGAAATTGAAAGTGGATGCCCGCATTTATTTGCTGCTTTGTGATAGGGTGAGAGTGTGGCGTGAACCTCATGAAGATATACATCCAGACTGTCTCGTGTCCGCCACTCAAGTGGCTGGAGGTGGTACCATAGTACGTAATATAATTTGGAACTTTGGTCGAGCTAGACCAAAGCAACAGTCTGTAGTATTCTGTTGGCACGGACTGGGTCGTTTCATACCGTTAGAGGCGCCTTCGTAGCCAGGTGGGCAGGAGCAGCAGTGCGTAACACACGCTTCTTGATTAGACCGGAGGTTTGAGCCCGTGACCACCAAATACGGAGGATGCGGAAAGGTCAGGGAATGACGACCGCATATCCCCGGAGCAATATGGCATCAGTTGCTAATGCTCCTAAAAACCAAATAACAAATAATAACATACCGTTAGAAAGTTGCTATCTCCAGTGAATATCTTTCTGTCATATCGGACCAACTTTACTCTGTAATGTTTTATTATACCCAAATTGTGATGGTTATAAAGGACAGTTCGGCTTCGCAGTTGTAACGGTCACAATACAGCAGCTAACGAATGCTCCGATGATGAAATGTGAAGCTATACGTCCTCAGGAACCTAGTGGAATCCAATTCCATGCCGTGTATGGGCTGTAATTCGGACAAGAGGTGGTCCTGCTAGATATTAAATAAAGGTTTCTAATTTTTTGGCCAGTGAGTGTAAGTTTTTCACCCAAATATGGAGCCTATCGGTTCACTCTCTTCTTTTCTGTGTTTATTTTATAAAAGAATCTCCTTATCTTTATTTTTAGCTCTTTGCTAGTGATTTCTCGCACTCAGGTTTTGCCTATCTAACACTTGTCAGTAGTTTTATTACACATGCGCTCATAATACTCATAAATCTCCACCAGAGACGTTTCGCAAAAGAAAGAACAAATGCATTTGTAGTGTCCAGGATAAATCCCTTGAATTCTTTCCATAATGAACCCGAATCCAACATCCTATAGTGATCTTTCTAGAGTCCAAGAAATATCTCAATCGACTATAGTCTCCTCTCTTGAAATTGAAGACCTCACCTTTTCCTTTCACCACAGCAACTCTTTGGATACTACCATATATGACATTATGATCACTACTCGCTATTGGTTCCTGCACTGTCACAGCTTGGATCCTTGATGAGAACCAAGTCGAGGATATTATAGCCCTTTTTATTTTCTCTGTATTTTGGAATAAATAACAATCATCCAGATGGCTCAAAAATCTGTTTCCCAAAAGCGTATTTCCAGTCTGTAAGAGACAATTTGAAGTGGCCCATAATGAAGCAATCACACTTGGCTGCCCATTCAGCTTGCCTCTGGAGATTTCTGTCTTACTCTTCCTTAATCGTTTGGCCTGTAATATAACCCCATTATCATCTTCCCTTTATTGTAATTCATCTTTCACCACAGAGACTCAACGTCCATCTGAACTTGATCTGACTCTGAAAGCAGTCTGATCGCTTTCAAAGAACTTTTGATAAGCACAATGAATCCCCCCCTTTCTAATCAAGAAGAGGGAGGGATTATGATAAATTAAACTCATCAAGATTTCAAATTAGTTTAAATTATTTAAGATACCCCTGGCATTACCATACAGACAAATTAAATTTTGTACCTTAAAAACTTTTTCCCCGGTGGTATCTTACAGGTGGTTTTTGTACGTATTTAAATGTTTCTATGCATAAGGTAATTACAGGTCGGGCACAAGTACTCACAGGGAGGGAAGTGTGATTTTGGCTGATGTCACTAACCTGCGTCATTTCAGTGACTCCTCCCCCTTCCCTTCGAATTAGCAGTATCACTGAATCCTTAAGCTAACCTCAATGATATTTGCAAGAACTCTTGCGCCTCCTCTTTTTAAATGAATCCTCTCTTCGCAAAAGAAATTTCTTCTATTAACTAGGGCACGCCACGCTGTGAAAAAATTCTTTCCATAATCCGTGCAAAATCTCTCGAGTCTAGAGTCCACACTCGAATCCACAAGGCTTTTGTCATATATTTCCTCCCGTCGTGTAGAGGCAGTATTGCAGACACAAGAGCATTTTGTCCTTTTTCACTTCATTTTTTTCAGCATAGCCTTATATTTATTGGCAAAGTCATTAGTTTGTTTATGTTTTAAATCATTAGTATTCACATGGATCACCTTTAATACTCCTAAAAACTGATAACTGATTAGTACTCTGTACGTACTGAACAAAAACATACTCTGTTTTTGTTCCGTCTGTCTTTATTACAGAATATTTCTGGTTTCCCTTATTGAAAATATATTACGGTGTGGGAGGACGGTGATTATAGTCACCGTGCTATCTGCGGGAGGGCTGGGATTATTCATGAAGACATGTACTTCATTA
This sequence comes from Mastigoproctus giganteus, assembly GCF_048544385.1. NCBI lineage: Eukaryota > Metazoa > Arthropoda > Arachnida > Uropygi > Thelyphonidae > Mastigoproctus > Mastigoproctus giganteus. The sequence continues at coordinate 139,801,959 of NC_143584.1, read as the reverse complement.
AACAACAATGTTCGATGACCATTCAGCATCAGTCTCAAGGCTTCGCAACAGTTGAAGTGGAAAAGTAGCGTGTTTGGAAGCTGGGGATGGCGAAGATATATAATAGCTATACCGAGATTTAGCATCCTCTTTAAGGATAATACAATCAGAAGTAATCCAAAGCTTTGCAGTTCATATAGCAAAGGTTACGAGCCCCTATACAACCCTAGACTTGTTTACACCGTGATAGATCTTTCAGATTTATTCCTCTTACCCTTATTTCTCTTGATATGGAAAATAAAAGTAAAGACGAGGTGAATTGAAAAGTCCATTTTTCGTCAGTCATGTTCTGTATGATATAATCCTCTTTCAAGGTAAGAAATAGAATCAGTCAAACCTTCTCGGGTGTTATTCAACTAGCTGTTTTCGTTAAATAGGTGGGAACCTCTTATGTTGTTTACGCCCATGACACAAAAAGACCTTCAAGTTTCTGCAACTATTGGAGTGTCCGGTATTTGGGGTTTGTGCGTGCGTGTTCCAAATACCACAGCCATGGAGTTAAATTATTCCAGTCAAGAATAGTTTCTTGATAAGCAACACAACCCAATTTGCTGAAACTAGTCATCATTCCTCTAGATTCTGACACAATTTGCTATTTTCGCTTTGAAATTAAATTTCTTAAATGATTCCTATTGTCGAAACAATTTGTAACTCCTTATGTATTGCTCTTTATATAGCTTCTAAGTGCACATAACCAGTGTATAAATTGAATATTGACTTTTTCGTGCGACTTTTTCACGTACAATTTATCATTTACGTCCTTGAAACCTCTTATAGCTCTTGAACGATTCCTATTTTTGGTTCCAACAATTTACTCTAGTTTATTTTGATGATTAATGATTTTGTAATAAACGAGAGCAAAGTGGAGAAGAAATTGTTGAAATTAAACATAAAGGAACCTGGCGTTGATGGGATCTGTCCAGTTATATTAAAGGAGACAGCAAAGGAAGTAAGCAAAAACATAGCCACAATTATGAGAGCATCCTTGGACTCGGGGGAAGTCCCCACGGACTGGAGATGTGCGAATGTATCCCAAATTCAAAAGGGGATTCAAAGGGTGACACGAGTAATTACAGACCAGTTAGTTTAACTTCTGTTACAGGGAAACTAATGGAGTCACTGGTTAAAGGAGTAATGCAGGAACATCAAGACAAGACTGCGGTAATAATTCAGATGTAGCATGGGTTTGTTAAGGGAAAGTCTTATCTGACAAATTTGATAGGATATTATGATGTGGTTACAAAGGAACTGAATGCAAAAAATAATTTCGATATCATATACTTGGATTTCAGGAAAGCTTTCGATACTGTTGCGCATGGAAGATTACTGTACAAATTGGAGCCGTATGGTATTAAGGGTAACTTTCTACAATGGATAAAAGGTTGGTTCAGTGAGAGAAGACAGAGTGATAATCAATGGACGTTGCTCTTCGTGGACTAATGTTATTAGTGGAGTCTCACAGGATTTGGTGTTGGCCCCCACTGTTACTTTGTATATTTATCACTGATATTGATGAAAGTGTATCAGGCTAAGTGGCAGATTACAAAGGTTGGCAGGTTTGTTAATGACAGTAATGGCAGTGTGCTACTGCAACAGAATCTAGAAAATTTGGGCAGATGGGCTGAGAAGTGGCAGCTGAAATTTAACATTGACAAATGCAAAGTACTGCATATGGGTAGAAGTAACCCCAGAGGAACGTATCAACTGTGTGGTACTACACTTAAGGTGGTAGAAAATGAAAAGGACCTGGGGATGATTATGCAGTCAGATATGAAGTTTTCTGAGCAATTCAGACAGGCTTCCAGAGCAGGTCATGGGGTATTGTCAATGATATACAGGAATTTTGCTAGCAGGGAAAAGGTGGTGAGGTGATTATTTCTTTGTATAAGGCAGTGGTCAGGCCACGCTTTGAGTACTGCGTACAGGTCTGGAGGCCTCATTTTAGGAAGGATGTAAGTTGCTTGAGCGTGTACAGAGTAGGGCAACAACATTGATGAGGGAAACGGAGTCCTCTTACCAAAAAAAGATCTAAGTTCTGCAAATTGCAGCGGCTGGAGACTAGACACACCTGCGAGGTGATCTGACTGAGGTGTATAAGGACTTGAATGCGTTGAGCACGCTGAATTCTGATGGGATCCTTCCGCTTGCTCAGATTACGAACCTGAGGGGGCATAAATTCAAATTGAGGAATGACAGTTGTAGAATAAATGTGCAGAAATTTGCCTTTAGCCAGCGGGTGGTTAATTGCTGGAACAAACTTCCATCTGTCGTTGTGGAAGTTGATAGCTTAAATAAATTCAACAGGAACTGGACAAACTTTTAGAGGTAATGGTTGTTTGAAATTGTTTTTTTTTTTGGCTCATGCTACATAAGCTCATAAGCTTGCTTTTTTGCATCACTTGCCTCTGCTACTACTATTTAGAAAGCTTTTTGGTGGATGTGCCTAAATAACTGTATAGAAAGGCAGCAACCGTTCCATTGATACTTCTCTATCGTTTTCATAGATTATTACTATTATATTCTTATTAAACAATAGTATTATTATTGAATTTTTTTTCATCCTGCGACGGGTTCTGGTACCATTTGCGTGGGGTGGTTAGATTGTTCACTTTAGGCACTGCTGTATTGATCAGATAGGTAGTCTTTTTCCTTCTTAATAGTGAAAAAGTTATGTCCGGTCTGCTGTGCGGGATCATCTTGTTCTTATGGCTCGGTCCCAGTACAATTTGTGGATAGGGGTCTCTAGTATGGCCTGAGGTTCATGTTTTTAATACGGTATACTTTCTTTGATCAGTTGGTATTTCTCCGCTTATCCTGCCGACCTGGTGGCGCTTATGAGCGTACTGCGTCTGGGTGATCACCCTGCACCCCGCAGTGATGTGCTGGATTGTTTCTGGGACAAGGTGACATTGTCGACATGTGTCGTCTCTCATTCCGGGATCTTAGGCGACGCATTTTCTGTTATTCCTGGTGTTGATTATTCCTTGTCTTGGATGACGAGCATGAATGCTTTGATCTCAGGGATGGGCGTCCCGTTAGTGAGTCATGCATTGGAATTATTATCAGTCATTTTCATATCGTTTAGTGAACCTTTATTGCATAATAAAGAATTATAATTTGTAACCCAGTGCGAGGCAGTAACATCCATCGTCGCCAGGGATTTTACATTAAAAAAAAAAAAAAACATAAAATTAAGAATTATGGCTAAAAGGCTGACATCGAATTCTTGAGCCTCTAGATTTCATATGTACATTTTATTAATTTTTTTTTGAAATACGGATGTTGATTATGATAAAAGGTTACAAGGTTAAAAAAAAATTACATTCTACTATGATTTAGCTAGAGGTTAACAAACAAATTAAATTGCCACATTTAATTTAAGCCGACCGGGCTAGCTGGGTGGGTAAAGTGCCTGCCTGGCAATCCAAAGGTTGCGGGTTCGAATCCCGCCTCGGGCTTGGATCAGAGTAAATGCAAAAAATTTGGGAGGTGCATTATGGCCACAGAAGCCGGCGCGCCAACAACTAACAAAAAAAAAAAAAAAAAAAAAAAAAATTTAAAATAGAAATTGTGCAAAAGTTATAAATAACAGCACGTTAATGAAAGTTTTTCAAAACCTCAACTCTACAATGGTTGTTTGCTTACAGTGACTTCTTATTACGAATAAATCGATGGAAGTCTGCATATAGGTCGTAGACTAAATCATGCTGGTGGGAATGAATGGACAGCTGGGTGGATCCTATTGCATCGTTACGGAGTGAAGAAAGGGTTCTGAGGGATTGATGCGGAATCCTCCAGCGACACATAACCCAGAAATGTGAAGAATTGATGTAACCTGTAATGAGTGTTATGATGATAGTTAAGTCTTCTTTCTTCAGTCTTTGATTTTATAGTTATGTAGTTTAAGGCTACTGTAATAGTGGTAATGTTTATGATATTTGTGTTGTTGTGTGTGTTCTCGTGCAAACCACCTGATAAACAAGTATTATTTTTTTGACTGAATGCGCATACACATGTCGCAGGTTTTAATTGGGATAGCAATATATGTATATAAAATAAGAAGTCTTTCAAAGGGTTCCCCTTGAGATAGCAGTGTATTATTATTATTAGCCATATAGTGCAAGGAAGCCTGAGGCTTATGCTGCACCAGCCAAAAAAAAAAAAAAATTCTCCTACCCACTTAGCTACGAACTGTAGTAACAGTTCGTAGATAAGTGGGTAGGAGCGGGAGTGCAGTAGCACACGCTCTTTGAGTAGAGGGGTTCAAGCCCCTGACTGCTAAATACGGTCGATTTGTCAACCCGCACTGGACCAGCGAGGTTATGATCCATTTCCCTCAACATGAATTGTTGAGGAGGCTTCCATCCTGCAGTGGGTTGATAGTAGTTGCAGCTTACTTTTTTTTATGCACTGTGAAACTTGTATTTGTATGACAGCATCTCTCTCTCTCTCCAATGAAAATTTCTCATCTTCATAACCTAGTTTTTGTGGCGCTGTTTCGCAAAGCCTTCTCTGTTGTATAGAACATAGTTTCTCAGGCGGTGGTCAGCGAACCTCTTGTACTGAAAGCTATTTCTTAGGGCCCCATGAGCACTTTTTTCAGCGATTGCAAAATATATTTACTGAATGACGCGAATTCGTTCCTCATATGCACGTGATAAAAGCTGGTTCAGCCACATCAGTGCAATATTTTTCCATGCAGACACTGGTAGTTCTTGATAAGTTGCAGTCATTGTGTTTCACCCGCTTTGTATAAAAACATATTTCCTGAACCATTCGAGGAGTGGGAAGAAGAGTTTTTTTTTTTTTATAAAATAGTGTTTTTGGTATGGCTGATACCAAAAATACTTCGGTCCACGCTGCATGCTCATACGCTAGTTTTTAATCGTTATTCCCAAACTTTCCAGGTATCTTTGGTGTTTTAGGGCTGTAGGAATATCTGGTATGTGGGTTGCCCCTGTTATGTCCTCCCATTCGCTTTCTGTTGTATGCATTTTACATTTCTAGTTTTTATATAAGATATTACAGCTATTACAAGATAAAATAAAAGGAATTAGGGACTTTTCTTAGGAACTAATTCACACTTTTTAAAAACTTTTTTGGCTTATGTTCTGCAGTTTTACTGATTCTGTTAATTCTTATAGAAAAAATTAGCAATACATTTAAATTTGATATGCATAGCACGTGGTTCCAAAGAGTTGTTAATCACGGATCCTCACACGTTGATTACATCAGGTAAAGTGTTACTGGTTAAATAGTATACCTTGAGGCAGCCTTCATGGTTTAGTCAATAGTGTCGTTTTCATCCATGGAAAGAATCGTCTCATTCGAATGACTCAAATATTCTCAATAACTAAAGGAACTTTTTCGAGGGTATTTCCCAGTGGCGGCTCGTGACTCTGATGTTTAGGGTGCCGCGTCTTAAAGTTACATTAAATTGCCTTGGTTATAAGACATGTAGACATACACAGTAATAATAATAAGCAAGTTAAAAGTACTACAAAACATAAACTAGACATTTACCAGTAACAGACTTGAACTTTTATTTAAAAACAAAATCCATTCTTCGGTTTTTATTTATTGAAAATAGATTAATAACTTTTTCGTTCAAGTTTTTCTCTATTGAAAGCATTGCTTGAGCATTTAGCCTTTCCTGATTTGTAGTGCTCCTTAAAAATGTTTTTATTCTTTTTAATGTCGAATGGCAGCGTTCGGGCTCTGAAGTAGTCATCGGAATGGTCAAAAGAACTTTTATGAGTTTTTTGTAAGTTCACCAAGAACTTCAGCAAAAAAATATTTTCCGAGATAAATTTTAGCAAGTCAGTTAATTTAGATCGTGTCTGCTATAGAAAACTTGTAATTCCGTAAGACGTTTTTCTCTTTCAATCATGGGATGCCTCAGCAGTCTCCCATACCTCTTTCATGGGCATTTTCGTACGAAAAATAACAAAGTTCTCCTTGTTAAACGATTTAGCGGCAATTAATTGCTTTGTAAAAGAATATCTCTCACCTCTGTCAACACCTGGCAACCTGTCTGAGCAATGCAGACAGGCTGCCAGGGCAGGTCATGGGGTTTTGTCAATGATATATAGGAATTTTGCTAGCAGCGAGAAGGAGGTGATTATCCCTCTGTTATAAGGTCAGGCCACGCCTTGAGTACTGCGTACAGGTCTGGAGGCCTCATTTTAGGAAGGATGTAGATTTACTTGAGCGTGTACAGAGAAGGGCAACAAGATTGGTGAGGGGAATGATGGGATCCTCTTACCAAGAGAGGCTTAAGTTCTGCAAATTGCAGTGGCTGGAGACTAGGCACCTGCGCGGTGATCTGATTGAGGTGTATAAGGCCTTGAATGGGTTGAGCACGCTGAATTCTGATGGGATCCTTCCACTTGTTCAGATTACGAACCTAAGGGGGCATAAATTGAAATTAAGAAAAGACAGATGTAGAATAGTTGTGCGGAAATTTGCCTTTAGCCAGCGGGTGGTTAATTGCTGGAACAAACTTCCATCTGTCGTTGTGGAAGTTGATAGGTTGAATAAATTTAAGGAGGAACTGGACAGGCATTTGGAGGGAATGGTGTGATTTTTTTTTTTTTTTTTTTTGGCTGATGCTGCATAAGCTCATACACTTGCTTTCTTGCATCACATGCCACTACTACTACTACTTATATAGTCGCATACTTCCTTCGCTTCAATCATGAGTGTTTTTGAAGGATTTTCACAGTACATTGAATTCCTGATTTTTAGAATGGCATTCTTAAAGTTTCCTATATATTCATGTATTTTAGCTGCCTCAATTTCTCGAGATTGCATTTGATTATAAATAACTTCCACGTGAGGAAAGGTTCTGATGGAAAAGTTCTAACCAGAACTCGAATTTTTCATTACTCAAGATGTGCAAAATTCCAGTTACTTCTGAAATCGTCTTATCTGCGTTTGCTGTTGCTTGTAGTTCCTCCATATACTTGTCACAAATCATTACTGAAAATAGAGGATGCGCATACTATATGCTGGTCATGTTAATAAAAATATTCATTGCGTTGCATTGTTCTTCACAAAATTTCATATAACTCCGTTCACTGTATATCTAGATTTAAATAGCTGGGGGTGCTGCAGTGCCGTAATGCCTATGAACGAGCTACATGTGATTAACACTGCTCATTCTTTTTCAGTGAAAGCAGGCCTCAGTATCTGTGAATACTGGGAGGGAGGGAAGGAAGTACAAGCATGAACGGACCGACTGACCAAAGCTCCATGCAGTCTTGCTTTCTTATAGATTTTAGATTAATAAAGTGTATGTGTATTTGGTGGCGACCCCAAACGTGAAAGGTATTGGAACCTAAAGTACTGAAAGTCTGCGCGATGAGAGTTTGTACGAGAAGATTCATAATTGACAAATAGTTGCTTTCATGTCGGGTTAAACACGGAATTATAGATCAAAGCAATTATTTAAAAATAATCACGTAGGTTTCTTCAAACGCCTATTATTAATGTGTGTGTGTGTGTGTGTGTGTGTGTGTGTGTGTGCGTGTTATAAGTACAGTGAACTCTTTTAAAATCCGGCACCTTCGGGGACTGAGAGATGCGGGATTTTAGAAAGGTATACCAGTGGTTGCGCGGTGTTGAAGACGCACATTTCAGCGAACACAGTATTGATCATCAACAACTGAACTTATTTACCATCTGTAAACATTTATAATGAATAAACAAATTCTTAAATGTGAAATGACAATAAACATAGTCACAGAAAATGATCTGTCTGATACTGTACCAGCTACGCATGCAAATTGTAAAATCATGTATTATAATGTCGATTTTACAAGCGTGCCTAGTACAATATCAGACGGAATATCAGAGCATTAGCAGTGGCAAATGATGCAAGAAAACAAGCTTATACAATATCAGCCAAAAAAAAAAAAAAAAAAAACGACATCTCCCATCTCACCTATTCATTCCCTCCAATAGTTTGTCAAATTCTTCCTTGAATTTATTTAAACTATCAACTTCCACAACAGATGGAAGTTTATTCCAACAATCAACCACCCACTGGCTAAAGGAAAACTTCCGCAGACCTATTCTACAAACGTCCTTCCTCAATTTGAATTTGTGCCCCCTCATGTGTGTGGTCTGAGCAAGAGGAAGAATCTCATCAGCATTGAGCTTGTTCAATCCATTCAAAGCCTTAAACGCCTCAACAGATCACCTCGCAGGTGGCCTAGTCTCCAAACTCTGCAATTTGCAGAACTGAAGCCTTTCTTGGTACGAGTAAGAGCACCCCTTTGTTCCCCCTACCAATTTCATTGCCCTTCTCTGTACTCGAATATAAATTCTCTTCTCCCTTCACTATTCTTTGTGCTCGAATGTTGTCTTTCATTACATATAACAATCTGTTTTTACACACAAGCCTTACCCCATAGAATCCGTTAAAGCAAGGAGTTATATTTATTATCTGTTTATTTCTCATTCGAATTACCCTTTAACAGCTTTTGATTAGAGGATATGTTTACATATGCTTAGTAATTATTTCTAAATCCTTACTTTATAAATTTACAAAATAATAAACAGGTCGCACAACATTAGATTAAAATAGGTTCTAACATTTCTAACATTAAGTTAAACAAAACATTTCATAACGTGACTTTTTCATCCATCCGAAAGGAAGATGACTGATGATTGTTCTTACCTTGCTACATGGCTTTCATCTGAATCTTCCGGTATACATATTCAAAGATTTCCTTCCTATATGTTTAATTTCTCTGGCTCGCTGTTCAGTTTATTAAAAACCTCTTCAGTTTTACTGTACGCTGAGGCCACTTTATTAGGTACACCTAAATAATAGCGAGTAGTTCCCCCTTTAGTCCTCAGAACAGTCTGGATGGATTCATGGAATGGACTCACCGAAGTTTTGAAAGCATGTCGCAGGGATGCTGGTTCATGTTGACTCAATTGCTTCCCGCAGTTGTAACAAATTGATTGCAGGTATCTACTCGGAAGAGCTCGTTCCTCCTCATCCCACAGGTGCTCAATTGGGTTGACAACTAGTGAGTGGGGAGGCCACCGCCAATAGGCTGAATTTACTGTCATGTTTCTGGAACCAATTCCATACAATTCTGACTTTCTGATATGACGAGTTATCCTCTTGGAAGAACTCATTCACAGATAGATACGCTACAGCCTCGAATGGGCCTCGTCAGAAGTTATTTCCAGATAATCACTGACATCTAAATCTTTCAAATAGCAAAGGGCCCGGCCCACGAAAACACTTTCCACACCACTACACCGCCACCACCAACCTACATTGTTGACACCTGGCAATGGATTCATGCTGTTTGCGTATTATCTTATCCTCTCATCAGCGTGAAAAGCATGAACTGGTATTCGTCAGACCAGGAAACGGTTTTCCAATCCAACACTGCCCAGTGTTGGCGTTCCGCTTATGAAAGTGCCCGCTTCATAATTTCAAATTATAATTTGGAGATTATGGACTTAAATAGCGATGTAACTGGTACCGTCTTTTTTTTTTTTTGTGTCCTGACAGGAGTGGAACTCGGTTTGGTCGTCGGCTGTGGTGCCCCATCCGTAACAGGGTACGACTAGCTGTGCGTTCTGAAATGCCTCTTTGGTTACCATTGCTATTTGGCTGACTATAGTTATTTTATTTATTTATTTATTTTTGTTGTTACCATGCATAAGTCTTTTCAACCTCTGGCCTCCCTCATCAACAAGTTGTTTCCAACCACAGGATCGCCATTGAGTTTTGGATGTGAAAACTCCAGAGGGATTTCCAAGGTACTCTTGCCGGCGCGTCTGTCGTCAACTACCGGAATACGTTCAAAGTCACTTAAATATATCGTCTTTACCATTCTCGCAGCTTGCAAGACGTGAGCTCCTGCCGCTCCTTTTTATTTCTTTCATTTGTGTTTCTCTTTCACGTTTCTTGTTTCATTCTTTGCTCTCCACCTAAGGAATTATTTTATATATAGAGTGGTCCAAAAGCCCCTTATTGATTTGAAATGACTATATAACTTTTTAAATTTTTAATGAAAGCAAAAACTGTACACAAAATAATTTGTGTACAGTTTTTGCTTTCGTTAAAAATTTCTTTAATTCTTTAATGGCTCCGTGCAGTATTTGCGTGAAGAGGTTTGCAGGTTTCATACCTACGTATTGTGATTAGCTACTGGAGTTACATTAACATAACAAATACATAGCATAACACATGAGATTTATATACAATAGCATTACAGTTGACCACTTAAAAATTTATAAAATTAGTTTGCAGGAGTAAAGTTTATTTTAGTGTTAATGTTTTTCAATTAGTGCATTTGGTTAAATAATTAGCAGATTAGAACACACCTACATTAGAATCGAATACATTGAAATGTTTGCGACAAGGCTAAGTACGACTCCATATTTCTTACTGTTGCACATATTATTAACATCTAGGCAGAGCTTTTGCACACTGTATTTGTAAGAATATCTAAGTGATATGCTTACTAATACATATCTAAAATTACTTTTTAGATATGCTGACTAATCAGACTTATGCAAAAAAAATAATAATAATAATAAATAAATAAATTTTCCGTTTATACTTCAGGACGACCACACGGTCAGGAGTTGTGCTTTGTATACCTGAATGCGGAGGAATTAGTAGGGGATCAACAAGTTATGAAATGCTCCTAAGTATCTCAAGATATTAAATGACTTACCAACTACTGTAGTATTTTTAACATTCTCATCGTGGTTGTACATTGAAGTGACTGAGGCTGTGTGCGTGATGCATTTCGCGAAATTGCAACATCTATCTGGGATTAAATTTTTGGCAAAAGAAGAGTGTGTACATCATTTCAGAGATAAACAAAAGTTAAATTTCCTCAAAAAATCGAAACTTTTAGAAAATTGGCTTGATAACCACCTAGGACTTTTATTTGGCCTGGTTATCAGCCATGATAAAAAGGAATGAAATGCATTAAGTGGGGAATGCAGCAAAAAGTACATATTCGTAATTTTTAGATACTGTATATAATTAAATAATAAAAAGTATGTTTTTACTAATTTTGCTCTTTCTTTGCAGATCCTCCACGGTGATATCCATATTCGTAGCAGCCTCTTTGTACTCTGCTACTTGTAGTCGTCATCCACGTCAGTCATCTAATTTCAACGTATACGTACGTCCGCTTCTTCATGCCTCATCCTTCCAGACTTCGCCACGTCATTTGCCTTCCAGTAGCTTCGATACTGCCTCTCAACAGATTCCAGGCTATCGGCCTCCTCTTCTGCCTCAAGTAGCCGAATCACCCCAAGCCAGTTTGTCTAGTCTGCCTGTAAATTCTTATGGGCAGCCGCTTGGAGTATCATCGGAGCAGCATCAACAAGGTCATCAGGTCATCTACATTGGAGGACAGTATGTTGTGCCTCAAAATCAGTTGTCTAAATCCTCGGTGCATCGGTCACCACCCGTTGAAACGGTGTCTCAGAATAAAGAAATCAACGCGCCTAAACCTCAATCCCAAGTAATAGAAAAGGCCCCTGCTTCGGAGATCGGTTCTCAGAAAGGCGCCTCTGCTAAAGATAGAGATGCTAAGGATGACGAGTATGTTGTTTATTATTATTATTATTATGACAATGAAACAAATCCTAATAATCTTAGCTTAAGTTTTGATGACATTCCTAATCTGGAAGGGTATGATGGGAAAAAGGACAATAACGATGTTAATCCCAAAGAGAAGGACGAAAATGACAACGTTGGAGCAAAATCTGAAACACTAAATGCAATCCCACGATCTTTTCCAGACCCACGTCAAAATGATCTGCCGCCTCCAACTGATCCAAATGACTCAGAAAAAGAGCAATCATCAGACGGACCAATTTCTTCTAAAGACAACTCTGTGATCACATTATCTCCTCAGGTTTCTACGTCTGTGTCCATCTCTAAGAGTTCACCATCTCATCCCATATCGAACATTTTTCGTTATGGAACAAATGAAGTTCCTAGAGTACCAGTGACTCCAAAAATTTTTGTTACGTCCCCGCCACTAGAAACACCTACAACTCTCTCGCAAGAAGGTAGTTTGGAATCTGGGGGCTCATCAGTACAAAGGATTTCTCCCCAAGTAAGAGAAAAAAGCAACGTTTTATCAAGCAAAAATGAAGATTCCTTTAATAACGAAAACTCAGAAAAGGAAACAGAAGAACCTCCAGTTTCAACTGAACTTACGTCTACTACAACAGAAGAACCAACTACCACTGAACGTAGTCGAAGACGACCAGGTGGTCTACCAAGCAGAAGACGATTTGGACCATCTGTTGGCGCAACGACTAGAGCTCGATCACCTATTCGCACTTCTACTACTTCTACAACTACAGTAGCTACGACATCGCTCTCCAGTTCTTCATCCATAGGAACTACTCTTCGCACACAACCTCCCAGGTCAGGACCTACTGCTACCGGCAGTAATCGATTTCGAAGACCTTCCATTGGTTCAAACAGGTCTCGTCAGCCAGCACCTGCGAATACTAGGACTACTCCTGCTGATGAGGAGAAAAAGGTAGAAGTCTCAACTAGTAGAAGCAAACCCAGTAGTGCCTTTTCCTCTACTAGAAAAATTAGTAACTCTCGTACAACTTCTAACAGTAGGCCTGCTTTGACCACAGCGGCATCTCTACGAACACGATCACCAAGCAAACCTGCAGGTGTGTTACCTCCAAGGAATAGAAACCTTAACAATGGTCCAAATCTGAATCGAGGAGGAGGTGGCCGATTTCGTCCACCTTTTCTTCGACCACGGCCTGACAAAGAGGAGATAGAAGAAGAGGAGGATGAAGAGGAAGAGGAGGAGAATGAAACAACTACAGTTCTAACTGTAGAAGCCACGACTCTTTCTTCACTAAAGCCAACAGAAGCAAGCAGTACGACAACAGAAACGCTTGATGATGATGATGATGAGGAAACTACGGAAGTCCCCGCGACTACCACAGAGAAAAATCGCTTTGCTGGATTATTCCGCCCTAGGAACAGAGGAGGCGCTCTCAGTAATCGGCCACGTCCTAACCTTGCCAAACCGAGATCCTCTTGAATTTGACAATGATGTACAAATTGACTGGAGATAGTGTAGCATTCCTGTTATGCAGGCTCCATCCGAATGAAAAAAAAAAAAATTCTTTTATATATACAATATATATATATATTATATATACACACACACACGTGCACGCTGTTGTGTACGATCACCTTTTGTAATGTACGAGTTGTGAAATATCTTCGACGCTCTATACCGACTTAGAGAGATTGACATCCAAATTCATTACTGGAGTTTCCTGTTTTCTCGAACTTTTCAACGGTAAGGTTTCTGAACATGTTCTAAAACATTTTTAAACGAAGACGATGAATCGCGCCTTCTAAAGAAAAGTGGTACCAGTCAAAATGGCTCTTTATTAGTGTAGTGATAATGCAAAAAGGTACGAAGTGTTTATCTCGAAAATAGTCACAAGTATAACTGCAGTACTTGCCACTATAGAGCACTGTGTCACTTTTAAGTACGGATAGTCGGTTGTAAAATCCTGATAGAATGACACGTCTCATTTTGGATTTGTCACTTTTTTTGAGAAGGTTATGATGACGGTGATGGAGAAAAATAAGACATCTGTACCTAAAGCGTTGTTTTTGAGCATTATACCTCAGTTTAATTCTAAATTAAGGCCAGGCCTTTAGGCATTTCCACTCCTTGTACGCAGTATGAAGTTCTCTTTTAATAATATCGTACTCAAGTAATTCCGAGAATGTAATTCACATCTTTCGGAGCTAGCCAAACAGCGGGAGTGCAGTAGCACACGCTCTTTGAGTAGACTGGGTTCAAGCCCCTGACTGCTGAATACGGTCGATCTGCCAACCTGCACTGGACCAGCGTGGCAGGTTATGGTCCATTTCTCTCAGCATGAATTGTTGAGGAGGTTTCCATCCTGCAGTGGGTTGATAATGGCTGCACTTTACCTTTTTTTTTTTTTACTGCATTCATGTAAATTAGTCACTCACGTAATTTCGTATTACTGAACAAATCATGCCTTATTCTAACTGGACAACTGAGACTGCGTCCACTTACCTCCTTAGTAAGCTTTAAACATTCAGGAGAACTCTTATTTTTGCTTGTTCTCACTAATATACCCACCCTAACGATTAAGCCAAAGGTAAATACTAAGCATTTTGCTCGAATAAACTTCACCTGTGCGAATGCTCATCAGCTAATTGTGGATCTAAGATTGAGGTGTCGCAGTCATCAAACCCCTCTAGTCACAATAACTTTGATCAATACGAGCTCCCTCTACCAATTGCAACATTAATTAATGAAAAGAGAAAGATGAAACAACAAATTAACAGTTATGCTGGTAATTCGTTATAATGCTATACTGATGAACTATTATTATATATTGGTGAAATAATGAGCACTTATAGCTGCGTGGAGTGTAATCTGCCTTTAATTTCTTAAAGAATTACAGATTGTTTTCAGATTTTTCGTGGTATTTCCTGTACCACTTCAGTGAACTCCTGTAATGCTGTCCTTACGATACCGTCAGCCTCACATACAAAGTTGGTATCGTAAGGACAGCATTACAGTTCACTGAAGAAGTGGCACAGGAAGTACCACGAAACGTTTGAGAATAATCTGTAATTCTTTAAGGCATTAATTAATTAAAGGCAGATTACACTCCACGCAGCTTTAAGTGCTCATTATTTAACTAATTTCTAGTTCTTGATATACCAGCGTACCATGTTGCTAAAAGAATATTTAAAATCTATTATTATGTAAAAAATGACTTTACTGCATCATTTAAAACAAAAAGCGAAAAAAAAAAAAAAAAAGGCAATTCAGGAGAGAGAGAGAGAGAGAGAGAGAGAGAGAGAGAGAGAGAGAGAGAGAGAGAAACCCGATTTTTCTGAATCGCCACTATAGTGGCGATGTATTATGATAAACAGCTATTATCATAATACAGGATAATTATAATTAAAGTTCGTCACTTTAGCCAGCTATAAATGGCAAACCATGAATTGCCGAGAAATGAATTTGGTAAAAAGTGTCTATACCATGCGGATATGAAAGGAACAAAAAATTCGGTTCTGAAACGAGACACTGACGTGCGTTTGGCGATATATGCATCCCCACAGTACAACTTACATTAAATTACGGTACAATGTAGGAAATTCATAGGTTGTAAAAATAAAACTGCCCCATGTGATAGCCATTTATACTGCAAATGCCACGATACTACATAATGTCACAGGGACTGTAACGTACCTGTGCTGATGCTTTCCTTCAAGTTAGCTAAAGACCCGGGCAATATATCAACTTTTTCCTTGCAATATCTCTATCACAATCAAAAAGGATTATGGTTCAAAAAGCAAGGTGACGAAGCATTGGCAAAAAACCGGAATGATATGGTCATTATAAAATTAAATTAAATTTTCTGTTTATACTCCGGCACGACAACCAAGTCAGTAGAGTTTACAATAAATCGTTAATACAAATATTTATCGTATTTAGTAGTCACGGGCCCCGGTTACTCAAGGAACGCGTGCTATGCACCCTCGCTCCTGACCACTCGGCTACATCAAGGCCCGAATCATTTGCGTAAGTGACCGAACAATGTGTGGCGGAGCTCCATCCAGCGTAAAAAGTAGTAATGACCATATATTTTCTCTCTAGAAGGGCAGGACTCATACAATGTTAGAGATCACCCCCTAACGGTACATCGCCTTAGCCCGAAATAGGTCTCGACCATCCATAGATTGTTGTAAGGATACACGTCATCCACTTCTATCCAAGCCAAAACTGTGTAGCGAAGTAGGTGCGTGGTAGAGGAACACAGGCTGTTCAAATGAGAGGGGGTCGCGTTGTGAACACGCAGACGGCAAGCCACACAGGTGGAAAACTTTACTTTGTTAATAATAAACTTTCGACAATAAAGGGGAAATTTTAAAATTAAAACGCAGGCGTATATATCCCAAGACCACTCCTGGAGGATCACATGGACTGATGCAAAACATGAATAAAGAAACGTTTTGCCGGAAGCATTAAAGCACTTTACAAACAGGTGTACGCGTAATACCTAGTCGCGTCACTACTCTGGCACTAGCTTGTGATATCGTACCCAGCAGCTGTTGTAACTGGACGACTCTACTGGGAACCTAGACAAAGCGCATTTCTTCGAATTTCCACATCATTTTGGGCAAGGAAGTTGGGGGCGGGAGTCCGTTTCTTAAGATTTTTAAACGGCGGTGCTCGAAAATCGCAAGCCAGTGTTACTATTGTTTTAGTAAAATAACTTTAGTAACAAAGCGCTCATCTTTCAGTTGTAGAACTATATTGACTTTTGCGTTCTACTGTGGCGACATGCTTTTTTTAATATATCTAAAATGTGCACCACTAGTCATATCATGAAATTTACTATGCATACTGACTGCATGCAGCCTTAAGCTCACCCTAGTGTCACTTTTTTTTTTGGAACCCTTTCATTTCTGCATAGTCTGGAACTGTATTCCAAATATAATCTCGATTCATGGTTTGTCACCTACAAGCGGCCAGAGTTACGCACTGTAATTATAACCAACCTTTACACCATGTTAAAACCTCCAGTTTTCGAAAATCCTTAGTTTATGCTGGGTTAGTTTAAGGCCTCCGTAGCCGAGTGGTCAGGAGCAGGAGTGCAGTAGCACACTCCCTCCTTGAGTAGACCGAGGTTCAAGCCCCTGACTGCTAAATACAATCGATCTGCCAACCCTCACTGGACCAGCGTGGCATATTATGGTCCATTTCTCTCAACATGAATTGTTGGAGAGGCTTCCATCCTGCAGTGGGTTGATAATGGCTGCAGTTTACTTTTTTTTCTTTTTTTTTTTCTACTTTTAGTTTAAGAATAGAGAGGGATGCCATCTGATAGAACATTTCGTCTGAGGATCCACATTCAGAACCTGCGTAATTTAAAGAGTTCAGGAACTGCGATTTATATAATGTTTAAGAGAAGTTCTAATTTTCATCACTCAGCTGAGTTAACTTCTGTGAAGGAATGAAGAGAGGACAATGCGAGACGTTTTATTCTGAAAAAAAAAAAAAAAATGATATAATAAACGAATATTATGTTTTTTGTACTTCTTTAATTTTAAAGTTACAAGCCGCAGTTATTCGAAACAAGTGTAAATAACTGTCAGACTTGCTCATGTCTGTAATAGATATCTTATGTTAGCTAGCTGAAAGCATGTATGTTTTTTCTGTTTAAGAGACATTAAATTCAATGTCACGATATCTAAAAGATGTTGTGTGCAATATTTTGGTATCCATGTATCTATTCCAGTAATTAAGTAATTGGAATAAATAATTTTCTAGTACTCAGTTGATTCATGTATTTACCATGCAGCTCTTTGATTATGATTGTTGGTTTTAAGAATGTTATTTCTAAGCTCTATTTTGCTTTAATTTGTTCTAAAAGTTTATTTCATGTAAACGTAGCACGTACGATGTATACACGTATTGGCCGAACAATAGACCCCAGTCTTCAGGTGTTTTGTGGCGCGTGGGCAGCTGAAGTGTTCCAGGTTTTGCAGTTTCAAAAGTATTCCTTTTTTTACAAATAAACGATGTGTGAATCTACATCGTGCAACAAGTAATAAATGGAATATGATTCATGAACAATGGACCGCGCAGTGTGTACAGCTCCAAGATGAGAAGACGTAATTCGGCGGAGAGGAATTGTTCGTGTAACAATTTTGTAGATCATGGAAGTCACTAGAGCATATCAAAGGTTGTCATGTCCAGATGGCCTGCTGATTTAAAGAAGCTACTCCAAACCACAAATTGCGGAATTGCTACAGGTGTTCATTTTCTCGAAAAATCCAGATAACGATGGATAGTTTAAATTATCTGCACAAGCTGGCCGCATTCGATTTCTGCTTTCATAACGATTTTAGATTAAAAATGAAAGAAGAAAAAAAGTGCATTAGTAAATTTCTTCATATAGGCGTAATTGTTACATGTTATTATTTTATCACACGATATCAACTGTATCATTCTATTTTGGCGTAGAATGTTGATAAGCATGACTTTTTATAGGCATTAAACATATACGTAAAAGAAAATAAAAGATGAAGTACCTTGCGCATAATGATGTATGGTCTGACTCAGAATAATTGGATGGAAAATATTACCAGTAGCAGAATGCTGTTAGGAAACATTTAAAAAATATGTCCAGTGCTGTCGGCTTTCCTTCTTGTTAGTGATTTTTTGTTTTATCACAATTCATAGACTAGCAACGTTTTAACTTTTTGCTTAAACATTCTCTTCACCACCGGGTTTCCGAACCCGTTTTAAATACAACATCGCTTTAGTGTCCACACAGAAACTTTGTCAGCGAGGTCAGACAATAATCGAATATCAGTTCCTCGTATGTAGCAAAGTGGTTATGATTACCGTCTTCCCACATTGGGTGAAAAGGCCGGAGTTCGAATCCCTTCAATAACGCGAGGAATTTTTATAAATTTCACAACGTAATTGAATCAGTCGATGTGGCGAGGGTTGTGTGATTTATTGTTCTGCAAACCCGATTTTTCGTCCACCAAACCGAACGAATAATACGCAGTTATAGACACAATATACTTCCGCTTGATAGTCATATTTGCTTTGTCACTTAATATACACATGCCTAACACTGAATTTCAACCCATAGAAAATTTATGAAAATTATTCGCACATTATATCCAGCCGTTCTTTCATTTTACCGCATCAGAACCAGTATCTGCAGTGAAACAAAAAAAATTATATCCATCCGGACATGTTCTAGATGCTAATGGTGCATTTCTCGGTGTCATACGATGTAGCTCGATTTCCATTGAGATAAAGTTGCCAATAAATTGGCTGGTGTGTGTCTTACGAATTTTTTAAATAAATATTCTACTCTTGTTGCAGTTCATCTCAATACATTTTATTGCACATTGTGTTAAATGAATTTCACATATAATTTTTCAATTTTTTTTTCAATAGTTGAAAACATTACCCTTGTTGAATGAACTTTTTAAATATACAACATAGTTATCATAGTGTTCAATGTGTTGTATATTTAAAAGGTTAAAGGTTTGTTTAACGAGACGAGTCATGGTAAGTGATTAGTCTGCAACCTTATTTTATTATTGTTCATCCATAATATCTCTTTAAAAAAAACTATATTGTTTTCACAGTATTCTATATATATATATATATAAAATCAGGGAATTGGAACCCTTTAGGAAAACATCATTGTAGGGGTTTATATTAAGAATATGGAGTCCTATAAAATTTAAAACTGCATCATCCGAGTACCGGGAGTAAATAAAAAAAATAAAGTCGTTCCCATAGCAATTCTTATTATTTTCTCTTACATGGTGTTTTTTTTTTTTTTTACATTGTTGTGAAACGAGTATAACTAACGAGTATGCGCACCTTCCGTCCGGATAAGGGCAGTCACACGGCGAGGCAATGAGTCCACTAGTTCACGAAAGCGTTCCACGGGTATTTCCATCCATCCATGCTTGCTGCACTGCTCTCCGCAATTCCGTCACATTCCTGGGCGGAGGATCCAAAGCTCGAACGGACCTTTCCACAGCATCCCAAAGATGCTCCACAGTATTCATATCCGGTGGATGGGAGGCCAGTCTATGGTGGTAAAATCTGCGGAATGCTTTTCGAACCATGTTCTAGTCACCACGGCTCTGTGGGGAGGCACATTGGCCTGCTGGAAGAGTCCATTGCCATGTGGGTGCACGACGACCATGAAAGGATGCAGATGGTCTGCAAGGATGGGCATATCCATACTGACATCGAACCTGATAACCTGGACCGTTCAGACATGCGTCTAGATGTACCAGATGTCCCAACGTGTGCCAGTTGAACACGCCCCAGACAATTATCGACCGTCCACCTGCCCGAATAGTTCCTTGTTGACACAGTAGGCCGCCGTTGCCTAGTGGTCAGGCACGCGGGTGCCTAAGTACGCGTGCCTTGAGTGACCGGGGTTCAAGCCCGTGACTGCTGAATACGGTGCTGTTTCTTGTATTCTGTCTATCTTGTTAACTCCTCTGACTGTTTGGTCGTCCCGGAGTATAAACAGAAAATTTATTTATTTATTATAACGCGTGCATAATTTCGTGCGGTTTCCGCCAGATATGCATCCTCCTGTCCGCTCGAAATAACTGGAAATGTGACTCATCGGACCAGGAGACCCGTCTCCAATCATCCAACGTCCAGTGCCGATGTTCTTTCGTTCAGTTGAGGTGTAGAGTCATGATGTTAACAATGGGACTGTGGTGGGCCGGCGGCTCCCATAACCTATTGCAGCTAATAATCGCCTGATGGTCTTGGTGGAGACGTTTCTGGCACCTCCCTCGTTGAAGTTAGCGGTGATTTGTACCATTTTCGCTCTCCGGTTGACTAAAACAATATGAGACATACGTCAACGGCCACGTTCAATCCACCACCTTTCTCCTCCCACAGCGCTGTCCACGAGATGTTATTCCGGAAATGGCGTATTCCCGATACTCTTGATACTGTCGAATGGAGATAGTGCAATTTCTGTACCACCTCCGCGATAGAATGACCCATGCGTTGGGCATTCACTATCATCCCTCTTTCAAAGTTGGTTAACTCACGACGTTTATCCATACTGATATCGAATTACCGTCTACGTGAATGCAGTGTATTCTATATACCTGCCAAGCGGTGGTTTCGTTGGGTAGCGAGAGAAGGGTAACAGCATCGCATTGCTTAGGAACCAGGTATGTCATGAATTCTGTCCTTTCAGTGTACATAAAAATCTGTTTTTTATTTTTCGTCATTATTTCAGTGAATCTCGAAATTACCGTACTCGATATAAAATGTTAAAAATTTTGCTGTTAAAATGCATCGTTTTTGAAGAATTTCATTTTTCTACATGGGAGCCTGTTCAAAATATAGAAATTGGCTTCTATTTAGCAAATATTTTTCTGGCTTAATTGTTCCTTCGTGACAAATTAATATTCATATTTCAACAAACTTTCACACGTTTTATCATTAACACTTGTAAAAGTTTGTCTACCATAGAATATGCTTAGAGCTACGTTCGAATACAGTATAACTGTTTTGCTAAGACTCCAAACTAATTCGTCTGGTATTTTTAAAAGCGACTGAATTTTGCCATTCACTTAAACTGATGTTTCAGCTTACATCTTTTAAGAGCATAAATTGTGTGCTCTGCTGGATATGTTCGGAGTTGCAGTTACGGTATTAAGTTTCTTCATCGGAGAATATAAATTTTTCGCTAGTAGTACCAAAAATTTGCTCGTTCAGCTGCGATTTGGTTTGGTTTCAGTTTCTTTTTTTTTTTTTTTTTTTTTTTGTGCATGACATTCAGCTATGAACAAGCAAATTAGCGCTTTGGAAAGTTGGAAATGTGTAGGGAAACTCCAATCTGATGTTATTAAAATATATGACCCGTTAATGCCCCGACTAAAGACAAAAGGCATCTTCATTGTAATTAAGGTGTAATGTGATGGTATTATCAGATAACTACATTTTCATTCCGAGTTTTCGCATCTACTAGTCATAATGACTAGTAGCTGACCCTGGCCTAGTCTTCTATGAAGAGTCATCTGACCTTTTTAAAGTAGTTTTACGGGATAATATCACTTCCGTATACATCAACTATCTGTTTTTTTTTAATGGAAATTTGAATCAGTGATTTTTTTAAATTCCCTTAGGAAGGAAGTAATTTTTAATCCCTTACACTATGATTTACAGCGTACTCATGGTGGTGTTCGTAATGTAGGACCCACCAGACATTTAGGTTTAAATAATTCTTTATTCGTTTTGAGCTTGCTGCTGTTACCAGGAGGATTTTAACTGTAATGATTACTGATTTGCAGTGCATCTCTTGTATTTAATAAACCAACTATCATTTTCAAATATTTGATTGTCTAACCTGTTACCAGAAGTATTCACCCCTGGTATTTGGGAAAAATGGATCATATCTGCAATCGACGAGTCAGCAGTAGGTTATGTTCTGTCATTCACGCTAGATGTAAGCAGATTAACGAAATACAGTACTTGGCTGGAGACTGAGTTTAGCAGCTTCCAACGGGAGTCATCATAAGATGCCACATTATCAGTCCGTGTTTTCGTACCATTGCAACAAAAGTGCAGTGGCACGAGGAGATCGATTAACGGCGGATGATAGAATCACCATATGGAAATGTCATGGTGCTATTACAGCCGGGAAGCGTTCGATTAGACGGCAGAAATTAACGTATAGAGGGAAAGTACGTAGAAAAGGCCCTGAATCATTCCATCAATGACGCGAGGAACTTTTATTTGCGTTTATCGCTCTGTGACCGAGTTTTTGCGGTCTCTGGACTAGGATAGCAAGTTTTTCGTCCAGAAACCGACAGGAGAACACCTGCAATTTATACACATATGTAGGTGAAGACTCTCTCTCTCTCAGCTAACTCTAATATGACTTTTTTTTTTTTTTTTTTTTTAATCAAAAATTGGTTCGGAATATACTAGCATTCTACAGTTTTTGATTTAGGCCAACGGTGGGTCGACACATGAAAATATTATATCGCTAACACATTCATTGGAAACATGCAGATGGTAACTGCCTCAATTCCGATGATGGATACTAGCGGGACTGGTGCAGTTTACATCACCGAGTCCCAGAAGAACAAAAATCTTGGTTCGATGGGCACCCGGTTCCATTGTTTCCTAAGTTCGTTAAATTAAGGTGCGTTAAGGTGGTTATTCATAATAGAAAGTTTTATTTTCATCGGTTATTACTGAAAACACAGTTTTCACGAAACGTTAAGAAACGATATGATATACGCGCATACACTGGTATTATCGTTTAATTTAGCAGTTTGTATACTTTTATACAAATTGCTTCTTATTTCGGATTTCAGACATTTTATGTGAACCTTTCTGCACATTGTTTTATAACTGACCACAAAACAGGGACTGCAAAGTTGTGAAAATTACCATCAGGTTATATCCTCCCACTTCTCTCTCTCTCTTTCTTTCTCATGTCGCTTGCACGACCCTAATTCCAGATGCATGAAAATACATGCCCAGGCTCGGGAAGTCTCGATGAAGCGACATCTACATCCCCTCTTATGGTAGGACTTAGCTCGCCCTGACCTATTTAAACAGGAAAGTAGCGACGTTTTCTCCATAGCTCTCTAACCTCTTTACTTAGTATCGTCAGATGACTGACCCCACAGATTTTAGAATGCAGTCTGGCTACATTTGTGTCTGAAAGGGAAATACCTCATTTGTAGGTTATCTGCAACCACCTGCAATGCAAAAGTTGCTGTGTGTCACTCTTTGTATCACAACTTCTAATAGCTGTGCATTGCTTTATTATTGCATGCAGCACTGGTCAGATCGTTTTTTTTTTTTTTTTTTTTTTTTTTAATTGCAAGCACCACAAAAATAAAATTAAGTGAAATATTAAAAGCGATTAACCTTCCGGTTTCAAAGCTTCTGCTCAATTTATTTTATCATATTAATGTTAATTTAGTATGATAAAATAACTACCAATTTTCGCCAGCGATCGTTGATAAAAAGTACAATTTACATCCAATGCACTTTTCTTCTCTGCCACTTGTCTCAATAGTTCATCTGACATCCTTTTAAATCTTCGCCTTGAACAGTATATCGCCGTTGATATGACAAGCCTAGTAGCTTCTATGATTACTTCCCTTAATGCTTCCCATTTAGAACTTGCAGTTGGTAACAGTATCAGTTGGTCCCACTGCATAGAATTTAAAAACTGAAGCCACTGTAGTGACTCTTACAAAAGCTTTTACCTTTGACAGTAGTCATGTCTTTAATTAATGTATCAACTAGTACTACACTCAGGTACTTGAAAATGAAAAGGACCTGGGGGTAATTGTTCAATCTGATATGAAGTTATTATTATTATTATTATTATTATTAATATCCATATGATGCAAGGAAGCCTGAGGCTTATGCTGCACCAGGAAAAAAAAAAAAAAATGTTCCCGAGTAACCCTGAGAGAGAGAGAGAGAGAGAGAGAGAGAGAGAGAGAGTCAAAAGTAGAAGGGAATCACCAAGAAAGAGAAGAATGAGGATGATGATATCCAGCTCAGGACCCTGGGTGTGCCAAGCCCATACTCACCAGATGTGAGCCCCCGGGGTAATGACATACATGAATTTTGCTAGCAGGGATAAGGTGATTATCTCATTTTATAAGGCATGGTCAGGCCACAAAGTTTGAAGGCCTCATTTTATAACGGATGTAGAGCTGGAACAAGTACAGAGAAGGGTAACAAGATTTGTGAGGCGGTAGATTTGTGAGGCGGTACTCTAACCAAAAACGGCCTCAGTTTTGCAAATTGCAGCATCTGGAAACTAGGTACCTGTGGGGTGATCTGATTGAGGTGTTTAAGGCTTTGAATGGCTTGAACAAACTCACTGCTGATATGATTCTCTCTATCTATCAATATGAGGGGGCATAAACTCAAAATGAGGAAGGGATGGGTGCACAATAGATATGTGGAAGTTTGCTTTCAGCTAATGGATGGTTGATTGGTGGAACAAGCTTCCATCCTTTGTTGTGTGAAGTGAATGAATAAATTCAAGGAAGATCTAGACGTCTATTCAGGGGATGAATAGGTGAAATGATTATTTATTTATTTTTATTTTTTTGCTGACACTTTATAAATTTGCTTTGTTGCTTCATTTTTCACTATTAATACTAATACTAAAATCAAGTATGACAGGTATAAATGAGAGATCTGGGGTCTTCAAAATGCTTGGGGTGCCCTTTCAATTTACAAGATGTTTTTACTAAAATCCTTCTTTCTGTGCCTCTGGGACAGTTTGGCAGTAGATCAGAAGTAGAAGAGAAGAGATGATTTGAGTTTTTGAACCAGACACACAAAATAGTTGTCAGGCTGAAACTCAATCGCTTGGCTCCAAGAAACACTCTTGCTTCCACCATTGAATCACCACCTTCCACTTGCTTCCACCATTGAATCACATTGGCCAACTTGATGTCAATGGGTAACTTTTGATGACTTTGCTCAGATTGCTGACAAATTGAATAGGTATTTTGCATCTACATTTACACATGAGGTAATCTTTAGGGAAGTGGATACCAGAAGTTTATCAAACTCCAATGGGGAACTTAATGACTTTGTGATAGCTAAAAAGAAAGTAGAAGGGGAATTGTTGAAGCTGAACAAAAAGGCACCTAGGGTGGATAAGATTTATCCAATCATATTAAGAGAAGCAGCAAAGGAGGTAAGCAAGCCTTTAGCCAAAATTACAAGAGCATCCTTGGATTCAGGAGAGATCCCTATGGACTGGAGATGTATGAATGTATTCCCAATCCATAAAGGGTAATCAAAAGGTGGTATGAGTAATTACAGACCTGTTAGTTCAACATCTGTACCAGGGAAAACAATGAAGGCACTGGTTAAAAGTAATGCAGGTCAATCTGGATAGGAATGCAATTACACTGCAGTCAACATGGATTTGTTAAGGGGCAGTCTTGATGCAAAAAGTAATTTTGATATCATATACTTGGATTTCAAGGAAGGCTTTTGAAACTATTGCACATAAAAGATTGCTGTGTAAACTGAACAATGTGACATTAAGGGCAAGTTACTGGTATGGATAAAGGGATGGTTAAGTTGGGCAGTGCCCATTGGTTACCAATGGGCACTGCTCTTTGTGGACTAATGTTATCAGTGGGGTCCCCGAGGGTTCGGTGCTGGGCCCATTGTTGTTTTAAATATTTATTAATGAAATTGAAGGTATATCAGGCTTGATGTCAAAGCTTGCAGATGATATAAAGGTTGACTGGGTGATTATGACAGTAATCAAAGTGAACTACTGCAACAAGGTCCAGGAAAATTAGCTCAAATGGCTGAGAAATGGCAGTTGAAGTTTAACATTGACAAATGAAAGGTACTGCATATAGATAGCAGCAATAATCCCAGTGTAACTTATCAACTATGTGGTAGTGGAAAATTAAAACAGTGGGGGGGGATAACTGTGCACTCAGATATGAAAATGAAATTCTTTGAGCAGTGCTGATTATGCTGCTAGAACAGTCCATGGATTTTATCAATGATATACAAAAATTTTGCTAGCAGGTATGAGGTGATTATCCCCTAGTACAAGACCATGGTTAGGCTGCATCTTGAGTATTGTATATAAGTATTTTGTTTTTTTTTGGCTGATGCTATATAAGCTTGCTTTCATGCATTATTTGCCACTACTACTACTACTCTGGGATTACTGCAATCCATATGCAGTACCTTGCATTGGTCAATGTTGAACTTCAATTGCTATTTCTCAGCCCATCTACCTAATTTTTCTAGATATTGTTACAGTAGTATATCTTAATTACTATTATTAACAAATCTGCCAACCCTTGTATCAACTGCAAACTTAGACATTAAGCCTGATATAACCTTATCATTAATAAATATAGAAAACAACAACAGAGAAAGCAACGAACCCTGTGGTACTTCACTAATCAACATTAGTTCAAGAAGAAGTGTCCATTGTATCTACTATCTTCTCCCACTCAACCATCCCTTTATTCATAAAAGTAATTTTCTCACATAAGGGTTGGTGCAATTGCATCATTTTTATATGTAGCTGACTACCCAAAGTAGGTAAATGACATCATTTTAATCATATCTCATATTGTGAAAACCTTCAAGTTACCTTGATATTGCATACCTCAAATAAGTAATGCTTCATTATTGGAAAAGACTAATGTTACTTATTCTTGGCGGATACCACTACCACACAGATTTTAAGGCTTTTTGGCCTCTCTTCGGTGGGTAGGTGGGCAACCCGTACATCAGTAAACTCCCACATAGCTCAAGGCCCTGACCCAAACATGCTTTTTAGTCTAAATTACCGCACACCATCAGGCATCTCTCATATTGTGGAGTTATATTTCATAACTGAGTCATCACGAATGCAACACCAGAGTACCTGACCACTCACTGAAGAAAGTTCACAGTCTTGAAATGGTGCCATCTGGATGGTAGTATCCACCAAGAAATGAAGTATTACTTATTCAAGGTAGTGCAATATCGTGGCAACTCATTGTGAAGGTTTCCACAATATGAGATATAATTAAAATGATGCCATTTACCTACTTTGGGTAGTTTGCTACATATAAAAATGATGCGATTGCACTAACCCATATGTCAGTAAACTCCCACATAGCTTTAAGACCCTTGCCAAAGAATGCTTTTTAGTCTAAAGTAACTTTCTCTTAATGCCACACTGGTTTAATTATTCAGCAGTCTTTTATGTGCAATAGCATCAGAAGCTTTCCTGATATCTAAGTGTGTGATATCAAAACTATTTTTTGCATCCAGTTCCTTCATCATTGTATCCAATCAAATTGGACAACTACGATCTCCCCTTAACAAATCCATGATGTGACTGAAGTATAAATTATTCCTGTCTAAATAGTCCTACTTCTTTAACCAGTATCTCCATTATTTTTTCTGGAACAGAAGATAAGCTAGGCGGTCTATAATTACTCATGCAAAAAATAGCAAAGACCACAGCAATCTTCAGATCATTGTGGTCTTTGCTTTTTGGTTTACCTTCAGTTATCATAAAATCGTTTAGATCCCAGTTAGTTTGATAAACATCTGGCATCCCTTCCCTAAAGAATTCCTCATTCAAAATACCTTTTCAGCCTATCAGCAACCTGAGCAGGATATTAAGAGTTAAGCAATTTGGATGTCAAGTGAATCAATGTGATTCAGCCCTTCCTTCTACTGTTAATATAAGTAAAGAAATCTTTGCTGTTTTTCTTGGCATTCTTTGCTAGACACTTCTTGTAATCTGCCTTTTGCTTTCCTAACCTCCATTGTGACTTGATTATATCTACCATAAGCTTCTGCATCACCAGATGACTTATATGCATCCCATGCATTTTAATTCTCTGCCATATGTGTCAGTAGTTCATCTGACATATATTTAGGTCTAAGCCACCGATTCCCAAACTTTCTCAGTTCATGGCCCCCTTAGTGTCTAATTTTTTCACAGCACCCCTAGGCTATAAGAAATACCTAATGGTTCTGTCTATTAAGTAGTTAGGTCCAAACAACTTAATAAGTAATGTTGAAACTGTGCAATATCTTGAGCTAGTAGTTAATGCAGTGTCCAACAGATGTAGAGTATTGCTGTGTTTCCCTTGAAAATTTAAAATATCCCGCAGTGCACAGTTTAGTAACCGCTGGTCTAGGCATTGAACAGTATTTCTTTTTTGGTATGAAAAGCCTAATAACTTCTATGGTTATTTCCCTGAATGCTTCCCACTTAGAATTTGTTGTTGGTAACATTAGTAGGTCCCAGTGTATAGAATTTTTAAAAACTGTCTGAGATTGCTGTACTCACCTTTATGAAAACAAAAACCTCTCCCTTTACCCTTGATGGTAGTTACGGCTTTAAGTGAATCCAAAATCAATACACTGTGATCATTGCCACCTAGTGGTTCTTTTATCTGCAGATTTTTAATGCATGAATAATCACTGCTAATAATCAGATCAAGGGTATTATTCTCTGCTATTGCCTCTCTAACCAGCTGCTGTGGAAAAGTCATCTAGTAAATCCACAAAAATCTTGCTAGTGTGTGTGTGTCCAACCCACAAATCCAGTCAATATCCAGAAAGTTAAAATACTCCATTATACGACATTCTGATTTACTGGCCCATTCTGCTTCATTGTACTCATTACAGTCATTCAGCTTATAACACTCCTACTCTCATTTTTATTTTCCCAGTGCTTATGTCAGACTAAACTGATTCAACACCACTCTTGTCACCCATGTTTAACTGGATGCATATATATTTTATATGCTTCTTAACTAAAGTTATAACCCCCCCCCTCCTGTCCTGTCTTTATACATTGTATTCCCCTTATCTTCTCTATCATGCACTTCACATTTCCATAGTCCTCTTTAATATTAACCCAGTGCCCAATAGAAATCGATAGGTGTATATTTAAATTGGGAAGTAACACAGCATTCAAACTTTTACTTGGAACTGGCTAGAAAAAGATACCCTCTTCTGGATCTACTTTCTTCATCAAGACCAATGAAATCAAAACAATAGCACTGAACAGGCTTATGAGTTATAATCCCAATTAACTGTTCACCAGATTTAATTCAGAATACTTCGCTGTAAAAGGTGGATTGGGAATTGGCCAGTCTTCAATGCATGGTACTAGAACAATAGAGGATAGTTTGTAAGCAATTTGTATTCAGGTTTAGCAAAAGGTATATATTTAATGCAAAGCTACCTTTCTAATGACCTGCATCTCCCAAAAGAAATGATATTACCACTCTTCATCTTTATCTTCTATAAACATGCCAAAATAGGTTTTATATGCATTGAAAAAATTGGTGCCACCAAGACAATAGTGTCATGCATCATTTCACCCATTTTAGACCTATATAATGTACACAAATATCGCAGAACAAGTCTGAAAATAACCGAAACTTTCATAAATAAATAAAATAACAAGAGATTAAACAATCCTGCATTTCACATTAATTTTAAAGGGGGGGAAAAATGACCGAGGAATTGAAACAAGCCAGAAAGAGAAATTTTTACAGAAAACATTCCAATGATCACCATTTAGAGGCCAATTCTGACAGTTTCAAAATTCTTGTGGATATTGTTTAAGTCTGAACTGACTGCCCATTATCAGCATCTGTCTTTATGAAGAAACTAGTAATTATGATCCAGAAGGGTGGCATCTTTACCTAGCAGTTTTGAAGTTAAAATTTGAAAGTGGAGTTGCTTAACAGTGGGAATAATACATCCATCAATTTCTTTTGTGCACTCTGTTAATATTAAGGCTGCTGTTTTGTGCATTCTGTTAATATTAAGGATTAAGAGTTCAAATCTAGTTTTATATTTCTAACACTGGCATTAAATACAAATTCATTGCAGTTTGGTTGGGGGGGTGAGGGAAGCATGTTCTAAACCTTTTAACTTGTCTGGCCTTTTTTGGATATGGTGACTATTCATTTCCATTGGGACAATCAATAGTCACTGTTGAAGTTAAACATAAGAAAGGCACCTGGGGTGGATGGGACCTATCCAGTTATATTAAAGGAGGTGGCAAAGAAAATAAGCAAACCCTTAGTCATAATTATGAGAGCATCCTTGGACTCAGGGAAGGTCCCCCATGGACTTAACCCCAGGGGCTCACATCTGGTGAGTATGGGTTTGGCACACCCAGGGCCCCGAGCTGGATATCATCATTCTTCTCTTTCTTGGTGATTCCTCTCTCTCTCTCTCTCTCTCTCTCTCTCTCTCTCTCTCTCTCTCTCTCTCTCTCTCTCTCTCTCTCAGGGGTAACTCGGGAATTTTTTTCCTTGCACCATATGCCAATAATAATAATGACTGGAGATGTGCAAATGTATCCCCAATTCACAAAGGGAGATCGAAGGGTGACACGAGTAATTACAGACCAGTTAGTTTAACTTCTGTTCCAGGTAAACTAATGGAGTTACTGGTTAAAGATGCATTGCAGGATCATCTAGACACAGCATGGGTTTCTTAAGGGAAAGTCTTGTCTGACAAATTTGATTGGATACTATGATGTGCTTACAAAGGAACTGGATGCAAAAAACAATTTTGATATCATATACTTGGATTTCAGGAAAACTTTTGACACTGATGTGCATGGAAGACTACTGCACAAATTGGAGCAGAATGGTATTAAGGGTAAATTGCTACAATGAATAAAAGAATGATTGAGTGGGAGGAGACAGAGAGTGGTAATCAATGGGTGCTGCTCTTCGTGGACTAATGTCAGTAGAGTCCCACTGGGTTCGGTTTTTTTGTCCACTGTTGTTTTGTATAGTTCTCAATGATATTGATGAAGGTATATCAGGCTTAGTGTCAAAGTTTGCAGATGATACAAAGGTTGGCAGGGTTGTTAATGACAGTAATGGCAGTGTGCTACTGCAACAGGATCAAGAAAATTTGGGCAGATAGGCTGAGAAGTGGCAACTGAAGTTTAACCTTGACAAATGCAAAGTACTGCATATGGGTAGAAGTAACCCCAGAGAAACGTACCAACTGTGTGGTACTACACTTAAGGTGGTAGAAAATGAAAAAGACCTGGGAGTAATTGTGCAGTCAGATATGAAGTTTTCTGAGCAATGCAGACAGGCTGCTAGGGCGGGTCTTGGGATTTTGTCAATGATATACAGGAATTTTGCTAGCAGGGAAAAGGTGATTGTCCCTCTGTATAAGGCAATGGTCAGGTCAGGCCACTCCTTGAGTACTGCGTACAGGTCTGGAGGTCTCATTTTAGGAAGGATGTAGATTTGCTTGAGCATGTACAGAGAAGGGCAACAAGATTGGTGAGGGGGAATGAAGGGTTCCTCTTACCAAGAGAGGCTTAAGTTCTCAGTGGCTGGAGAACTCAGGTCACTAGGCACCTGCGAGGTGATCTGATTGAGGTGTATAAGGCCTTGAATGGGTTGAGCATACTGAATTCTGATGGGATTCTTCCACTTGTTTAGATTACAAACCTAAGGATGCATAAATTCAAATTAAGAAAAGACAGACGTAGAACATATGTGCAGAAATTTGCCTTTAGCCAGTGGGTGGTTAATTGCTGGAACAAACTTCCTTCTGTCATTGTGGAAGTTGATAGGTTAAATAAATTTAAGGAGGAACTGGACAAATATTTGGAGAGAATTGTTTTGTAAATTTTTTTTTTTTTTTTTTTTTGGCTGATGCTGCATAAGCTCATAACACTTGCTTTCTTGCATCACTACTGTATTTTTTTTTTTTTTTTTTCTGAATTGCACCTGCAATTTATTTCATTTCTTATAATTATTGACAAGAAATCTGGTTCATTTGATCTTGTTTAAGTTCAAAACATAGTCACATTCACTTTTTGTTATAATATTAACAGATGTAGAACAATTTTGTAGAGTTTCTGTGCACATTTTGATTAAAAAAAAAAAAAAAAAAAAAAACACATCATTAGCATACAAAAAATCAGTTCACTTTTCACAATTGTTTCAAAGTAATGTGAGCATTGTTTACCTCAATAAACAATGCTCACATTATTTTAATATTTTCATCTATTCTGTTGTTGATGATTTGAATGTCCATATCTTGTCCTAAATAAAATAATTTATAAAATTAAAAAAAAAAAAAGAAGTTTTTGTTTTGCTTAAATGAATTTTTTTTTCAATTTACCAAAGATGATTCGATATTATCATTTAAATCTCTTGCAGTGAAAAAATAAACTAAATTTCAAAATCTTATTTATAAAAAAAAGTTTATTTTAAAAATTTTCTTCATTTTCTACAAATCTATTGACCTATAAATTCTGTACAATAAAAGGTGGCTGATGTTCAAAAAATGAAAGGCAGCTGGAAACTAGGCTTCATCCAAGAGCATACCTATAAATTTAGCAGAAAAGAAAGAAAAGAACAATTTCAGTAGAAATTAAAATTACACAAAAAAAGCAACAAAATAAGATAATGGATTTCTGAAAATTTGTACAAACTGTAAAAATGTTTTTTTAGATTTAGCTTAAGACCAGAAAGATTAAGCATTCTGGACTTCAGTCTTTTATGTCTACCCATCCTTACAAAATTTGTTAGATAATTTCTATTAAAAAGAGGTGTACTTTTAAATTTCAAGTTTTGTTTTTTCTTAACTTTAGAACACTAAGTCATGGAGAAATTCAGTTAGCTAGGTTCTACTCTCTGCATACAGGATCAGATATTCCAATTCTGTGAAACTGTTAACAAGTTTGTTGGATTGTGTCTGAATTAGCATAGAAAAAGTGCATTTCAAAATTCAAGGAATTGTATTTTAATATTTATACAAGTTACCAAAAGCTGTAGCCCAAAATTGTTTATTCTGGTCTTAAAAAAAATATATTAAAAATTCCTTTACATAGGAATTTTTATAGAAACTACAAACAGGGTTCTAGCTGTATTGATCAATTCTTATTAGTTTTCAATGTAAAATACCTTCCATACTCTTTGAAAAGCTAAATTGATTTTTTTATTCTAGCAAAGCTAGCACTTCTTCCATGAGAAAGTATAAAGAGTAGCAATCAAATTTTTCCTATTAAATCCCCCCCTTTACTACAATCATTCATATTAAGACTCAATAATTAAATTATTTAGGTTTATTATTTTATTGTTTGTTTATTTATTATTAATAATAATTAATTAATTATTTTAGATAATTATAGTATAGTTTTTTGATATTTATATATATAATATATCAATATAATCTGTATTGTACTTTCAGAGTGTATCCTGTAATTTTTTCTCTTAAAATAGAAAGAAGTATAAACATTATTTATAAATTGATAATCGATGGCTGATAATGGCAAGATGTTTTAAGGACCGCAACATTGATACTAGGGAAATGAGCTTAAATAACTTAAACACAGAAATGTTAGGAGTGTTATCAATAAAATGATTGAATTCAAACTGCAGGTTAGGACAATTAAAAATTAAAATAATATGGCTAATGGAAACATGCCACCCACCTGGAAATAGGGGACAATGAGTTTCACTGTGGTATGTATAGTGTATTTAAGGAAGATAGGTGTGATTCTTCTTACGAAAAGAGTGTAACAAAAGCTCTCCCAGATTCAAGAGTTGTTTGTTGTTTGTTTGTTATTTGGTTTTTAGGAGCATTAGCAACTAAGGCCATATTGCTCCGGGAATATGCGGTAGTCATTCCCTGACCTTTCCGCATCCTCCGTATTTGGTGGTGACGGGCTCGAACCCCGGTCTAATCAAGAAGCGTGTGCTACGCACTGCTGCTCCTTCCCACCTGGCTACGGAGGCGCCCATTCAAGAGTTATGCATGCTACTACAGAATCTGTGTGGTGTGATTTAGTTAGAAGCAAAGTTATAATGAGAGTTGGAGTAATCTAGAGACTGTAATATTGAACATTATGACAAAATAATCCACATGCAAACAGAATGAGCAAGAAAGTGTGAATGCCTTATTAGTGATTTCATCTAATTGACTGGAGCAAGTAGGAGGGAAACCCATTAGGGGAACAAAATTTTTAAATCAATAGAATGATTGTTATTTGTATAACTATGTTAGGGAAAGTACTAGGGGCAAGAATATGCTACACCTGATAGTCGCACACAACCCAAATGACATTATAGGGCTGACAATATAGGAACCATTAGTAGGGAGTGATCATGATGAGGAGAGAGAGAGAGGTAGCTGTTGTTGAAGGCAAAAGAATAGGTTTTAATTTCAGGAAAGTGAAGGGAGGTACACATTGTGATACTTAATTGGCTAAGTATTTGTGGAAACAGATGGAAAAGAGCAGAATAAAAACTTTTCGGGCTGACTTCATAATTAAATTTAATTATTTATTTCCAAACAATGGCTTTCAAAACTTCTCTCTTCTTGTTCCAGGGGGGATGCGTCTTACTTTCATCCCCTCTCTGACTCTACTCTTTCTCCACCCAAACCCCCATTCCAAACTTCTCCCACTATCTACCCTCTTCTTTCAACACCACTCAGCACCCACAGATACTCTCTGTAGATGCCAGTAAGAGTCATCAATAATAGAAACAGGTGTGCCTCAGCCCAGTACAGAAGACTCAGCGATGTATGGGGGGGAAACCTCTACTGTAATGCCTTTTGCAGGTAATATGAACATTTTTAAAAACTTTCAAATTTTTCATTAAAAATTTTGAAGAACTGCATTGAACAAGTATTGCAACACCTTTAGTACTGATGTGCTACAAGCAGAATTAAATTTTTTTTTTTTTTATTTCCCAGAAATAAAAAATAAAGTTTTGTAATTATCAAGTGTCATGCATGCCACTTTTGTTAAAACTGGAACTGTACATGCTGGTAAATAGTTTTAGTTTGATGTAATCATCAAACTAAATCATACTATTTATTAAACTATTTAATTGATGCTTGCAGGGCTATGTTAACATAAAAACTAGCAAGCAAGAACATTAACCTTCTCATAATTAGAAAATAGAAGCACCATTTTGCTTGCACCTGGGTGTGTCTTGACATGGTGCAGGGTATTAATCTTTATTTTGAAAATTAGATCTATAACTTTCTTTAATTTTTTGTTATTACTGGCTGAATACATTCTGCACTAAAGTCACCAGAACACATAGCTACTGGGCTTCCCAACTCTTCAGCTCCCTTCCCTTCTCAGTGGTGGTAGATCTGGAGGTATGGTAATTTTACCATTGGAAAAAAGGACCATTTCGGAACTTAAACATAACTTCCGGGTCATCATCCAGATTCTATAGAATGGCAGAACCATAGCACCAAAGGATTTGCTCACATCTTTATTACAATACCTAAGATCTCACTCACTGCATCTGAATTTTGTGTGGAAATAGTTTAGTAATTTTTTTATATTGTAGAGTACAGTTTTCTTCTGACCCAGATTTCTTCACACTCCCAACAACAACCTTCCATGTACAGGCAACCCTTGTATAACATGGTAGTTAGGTTTCTATAAAATGTTGTGTTGTGCAAAATTGTGTTATATGGGACTAAGAAAAAGTGCAAAGGGGGGTTACATTCCAAAAATACACTATTTCTTTAATAAAATGTTAACAAAAATACACCACTCTACATTTTGTTTATATTCTGCTCTCTTTAAAAAATGAGTAATCTGGGTTTGTTTGATTTTGCTTGATAAATCTTTGTGAATTTCATCGTATGGAACTAAGCATTTTTTAAGCTCCCTTTTGAACTTTGGGCTCCTTTCATTCAAGGATCAGCATTCAAAAAATAAGATTCTAATTGATTGGCTAACTTTATGCCTTCCCGTATGCTTTTTAGTGTAAAATTTGGAAGTTTAGAATTTTCATCTGCGCTATTAATCTTCTGAATTGATTTGGTTTTACATCTGATGCCATTTCCACCAAATCCACTTCACCGGCCTCTTTTTCTACCAGAAATTCTTGAACATCATCAGTAATTTTTTTTTTTTTTTTTTTAAGGGGCATCAGTGACTAAGGCCATGTTATTCTGTGTATATTGTCTATAAATTGCATGTCCTCCGGTAAATTTTCTGTTTTGTGGCTGAGTTGTAGCCCAAGCCTGACTACAACTCAGCCACATTGTGAAAAAGACCCATAAAAATTCCTCCCTTCATTGACAGGATTCAAACTCAGGTATTTTCCACCCAATGTGGGGAGGAAGGCGATTCTGTCAACTGTACTACCCACAAGGGCTTCAATAGTCATATCATCAAACCCTTCTACCGATGTAGCAAGTTCTACTATCGCACCGATTCCATTTTCTGCCAGTTCAACCATATTTCGTGAATGAGCTGACTCTGGCCATACATTTTTCCAAAACACACCTGTTGACAGTTTTATTTCTTTCAGTGATAAAGCTATGATTCTGATACAGTCCACAATTGAAAAATGTTTCCATGCCTCCATTACTTCAGTTGATTCATAATCAATTTTTTCCAATAGCCACTGTAATGATTTTCTGATGTAATGAGTCTTAAAGGTGGATATAATGCCTTGATCTAATGGCTGAATGAAAGAAGTTGTATTAACCTAGTACAACTGTGGTGGTAGTAGGAACATAACTTCAATGTGTGGATGACTTAAATCTTTTGGATGGCCTGGTGTGCTATCCAATAGTAATAAAACTTTGAAATCTAGATTTTTTTCAAAGTTCAGGGATTTCTCGGCAATTTTTTTTTTGACTAGCGAGTCAACAGTGGGGATTTAAAAAGAGTGGAAATGTTGAAAAACGGCATTCAACATAACAGCAGGGTTTGCTCTGCACAAAAGCTCAACGATACCCTGTCATGCAAGGTTTAACAAAATTCTCTAACCGTGTTAGAGCAAAACCATGTTATTTAAGTACAGTGTTGTGTGAGGATTTCTGCAATTTATTCGTGTTAGAGCGAAACTGTGTTGTAGAAGTACTGTGTTATATGGGAATTGCCTGTACTGTGAAATATTTCCTAGAATTCTGACAACGTATCAAGTTTGATGAAAGCCTTTTAGCCCAAATAAAGTAATCTGTAGTAAAGACTAACTTTTCATAGCTGTTAACATTACTGTTGCCAAAAAGTTTGCAATGTTAATATTTAATATTAATATCAAATTTTTTTTTTTTTTTTTTTGTTGGTTGTATAAGCTTTGCCTTCTTGCATCATGTTAACAATACTAAGTTACACACTTTTCTTCTATAAATAATGTAAGTAATACAGTTCAATAATAAGGCAGTTAAAAGTACAGCATCTTTCTTGGAAAAGCTGTCTTCCACAAAGAATGCACACACCCCTACCTGCTACACATGCTCTCATAAAACAAGCAGCTGATCCAGAAATTAAGGCTCGTACTGCAACTTGAGCAAGGTCAGATTTGCGTTCTGGAATCATAACACCAAGACCACCCAGCTGAATACCGATTGATGCAATGTTTGAAAAACCACAAAGAGCAAATATAGCAATTACTTCAGAACGTGCCTAAAAAAAAAAAAAAAAAAAAGTCATAATTAAATCATTAGGAATTTCTTATATTACTCATAACAAACTCCTGTTTTATTATTAAAATCAACTAAATATTTAACAGTATAGATCCTACTTTGTTTACGACACTCATCATATATCCATTAAGGGTGAAGAATATGATAATAAGTTTAAAACATTTTAAAAATGGATAAAATGAATAAAGGAATAAGAAAAACCCCAAAGGAAATTGCAAGAACCTTTGGTTCATTAATACAATGAAATGACACTAGAAACTTCTCAACTGGAATGGGGGAGATTAAGCAACCTCACCCAATGTTAAAAGTAGAAATAATGGGTTATGTGATATAAACTTATATTACAGAAGGCTACATGCTGGAAATAATTTTCTGTACTCTCATGCTCCTAGAGTGTACAAAGGGGAACTTAGTATTGCCAGGATGCTATAGAACTTTCAACAGGAACTTGAGCATTAAACAACTGGAAGTAATTATGTTGAAATGTTCTAATAGCCAGATTATTATATTTATAATTTACTGGTTGAAAGTAGTTTTTAGATAAGCTAAGCTCATTTATGAGACAGGTGGTGAAATATTTTGTAATATATACTTATATCCATCTGGAAATAATTAAAATAAAGACTACTATGACAATAATAATTATTTCTCTTATAACTTGCTGATGTATTAGCATTAGCAGAGGCATATGATGCAAAAAAAAAAAAAAAAAAAAAATCCCATTTCACCCATTCATTTACTCCAAATGTTTGTCCATCCACTTCTTCCTTGAATTTATTTAAACTATCAACTTCCACAACTGATAGAAGTTTATTCCAACAATCAGCTATCTGCTGGCTAAAGGCAAACTTCCCCATCTATTCTACAACTGTCTTTCTTCAATTTGAGTTTATGCCCCCTCAGTTTGTAATCTGAGCAAGTGGAAATATCCCATTAGCATTGAGCCTGCTCAAACCATTCAAGGCCTTATACACTTCAATCAGATCACCTTGCGGGTGCCTAGTCTCCAGATGCTGCAATTTACAGAAGCCTTTCTTAGTAAAAGCACCTATTTGTTCCCCTCACCAGTCATGTTGCCCTTCTCTGTACTTGTTCTAGCAACTCTACATCCTTCCTAAAATGAGGCCTCCAGACCTGTATACAGTACTCAAGTTGGCCTGACCATTGCCTTATATAAAGGAATAATCACCTCCTTTCCCTGCTAGCAAAATTCCTGTAAATCATTGACAAGACACAATGACCTGCTCTGGCAGACTGTCTGCACTGCTCAGAAAACTTCATATCTGACTGCACAATTACCTCCAGGTCTTTTTTTTTTATTCTCCAGTAGCCTGAGTGTAGTACAACAATGCTAATACATTACTCTTTGGTTACTGCTATCCTTATACTGTACTTTGCATTTGTCAATGTTGAACTTCGGTTGCCACCTCTCAGCCCATCTGCTCTACTTTTCTAGATTCTGTTGCAGTAGCATGCTGTCAGTACTGTCATTTACAACCTTGGATATTAAGCCTGAAATACTTTCATCATTATCACTGATAAATATAGAAAACAGCAATGGGCCCAACAACAAACCCTGGGATACTCCACTAATAACATTAGTCTATGAATAGCAGTGTCCATTGATTACCACTCTGTTTTCTTCCACTGAAACAACGTTTTATTCATTGTAGGAACTTGCCCTTAATGCCATACTCTTCCACTTTATACAGTAGTCTTCCATGTGCAACAGTAGCAAAAGCTTTCCTGAAATCCAAGTAGATAAAATTATTTTTTGAATCCAGTTCCTTTGTGACCACATCATAGTAATCAAATTGGTCAGATAAGACTTTCCCTTAACAAACCCATGCCATGTCTGAATTATTACTGCAGTCTTGTTTAGATGATTCTGCAATGCTTCTTTAACCAGTGACACCATTATTTTCCCTGGAACAGAAGTTAAACTAACAGGTCTGTAATTACTTGTGTTACTTCTTTGTGAATTGGAGATACATTTGAACAACCCCAGTCTATGGGGACCTTCTCTGAGTCCAAGGATGCTCTTACAATTATGGCTATGGGTTTGCTTACTTCCTTTGCTGCCTCCTTTAATATAACTGGATAGATCCCATCCACCCCAGGTTCCTTTTTTATGTTTTTTTTTTTACATAATTTATTGAAATTATTTGAATTTACGAAATTATTGAAGTTAAACATAATTTCTTTTATGTTTAACTTCAATAATTTCTCCTCCACTTTACTCTCAGTTATTACAAAATCATTTAGCTCCCTGTTAGAGTTTAATAAGCTTCTGTCCTCCAATTTCCTACAGAATTCCTCGTGTGAATGTAGGTGCAAAATACTCATTCAGTTTGCCAGCTATCTGAGCAGGATCATCAACAGTTGCAATATCAATATCAAGTGGACCAATCTGATTCATCCCTTTCCTTCTAGATTTTATATAAATAAAGAAGTTTTTACTGTTTTTCTTTGCATCCTTTGTCAAAGATTTCTCGTCACCTGCCTTCACTTCTTTTTTGACTTGATTATAGACTAGCTTATATCTACCATATCCTTCTGTGTCGCCTGATAATTTATATGCATTCCATGCATTTATCTTCTCTGCCACAAATCTCATTAGTTTATCTGACATCTATTGGCCTAAACTTTGAACAGTATTTCTTAGTTGGCATGAAAAGCCTAGCAGCTTCCAAGATTAATTTCTTGAATGCTTCCCATTTAGAATTTGTTGTTGGTAACATCAGCAGTTCGTTCCACTGTACAGAATTTACAAAATGTCTGAGACCACTTTACTCACCTTTACAAAAGCGAAAACCCTTCCCTCTGATGGTAATTACATATTTAAGTAAATCCCACATGAATACACTGTGATCACTACCACCTAGTGGTTCCTTTATCTGCAAATTCTTAATGCGTGTATAATCACTGCTGGTAATCAGATCAAGAATATTACTCCCTCTGGTTGCCTCACGTACATGCTGCTGTAGAAAACAGTTATCCAATTAATCCACAAAAGTCTTGCTGGTGTGCGAGTGAACAATCCACAAGTTCCAGTTCAACCCCGGGGGCTCACATCTGGTGAGTACGGGCTTGGCACACCCAGGGTCCTGAGCTGGATATCATCATTCTTCTCTTTCTTGGTGATTCTCTCTCTCTCTCTCTCTCTCTCTCTCTCTCTCTCTCTCTCTCTCTCTCTCTCTCACACGCAGGGTAACTTGGGAATTTTTTTTCTGGTGCAGCATAAGCCTCAGGCTTCCTTGCACCATATGATTATTAATAATAATAATAATAATATCTGGGAAGTTAAAATCTCCCATTATAAGATATTCTGATTTACTGGCCCACTATTTCCTTGTATCATTGTTCATTATACTCATCAGAGGCATTAGTCCTATATAACATACTCCTCCCCTCATTTTGCTTTCCTATTGCTTATTTCACACCAAACTGACTCAACATTGCACTGTCCACCAATGTCAACTGGATGCACTGTCTTAGATTTTATGTGCTTAACTAACAGCGTAACCCCTCCTCCCTTCCTATCCTTTTTGTATACATTGATTCCAATTCTGCATTCCTTATATCTGTATGACACTAAGTCTCTGATATCCCAATATCCACCTTTGATATCTTGACCAGCATTTCAAATTCAACAAGTTTATTTACTCTACTCCTAGCATTGGTGTACATGCAAGTATACATGCACCTGTTCTTACCCTTAGTTACCCTAACACAGCCCATGTATTTACTTGTTTCACAATGACTCCCAGCAGTTCTTAAAATTGCCAGCAACTTGTTTTCCAGGCTGCTGCTCATTCCAACAGGAGCAGTGGAAGAATCACTTCCACCTCTGCCTACTGTTAATCAATTAGTCTGTGAATGCCCCCCCCCCCCAAGTGTGCAATTTTCCAACCCACCTAACATTGGCTTGATAGCATCAGCAAATATCCTTGCACCTTTTCTATTTAAGTGTATCCTATCCCTGTAGAAACAATCTCTCTCCCCTGTTAACAAGCACAGAACACATTAAGAAAAATTCTACCCCATGAACCTTGCCCAATCTCTCTAGGGCCAAATTGATTGATATATGTTATATATTATATTTGCATTTGAGGCCTTTTTGATAATCAATAATATATACAATGTTTTGAATGTCAAGACATATCTGAAGTGTCCAGCCACTTTTCATACTTTTTTTTTTATTATTATTATGGAACCCAAGTTACTATGAGGTAGCTTAACAAATGATAAATATCAAACTAAGTTCTTGATCATTAATTTCCACAATGTATATTTCTCACTGTTTGCTCCTAATCAGGACTGTGGTTACTGTCAAAGTGGATGTTATGCAGATGTTTTAATTTTCTTTTGGTTTAAAGATTTAAAAAAAAATTATGCTGTCACTTCAGCAAGTTTGCTTAATATATGTCTGAATTGCAAGCTTTATGTTCCAAATTTACTTTCTTATGTCACTCTTCCCCTTATTCAGACTACACACAAGAGGGGGGATAAAAATTAAATTGAAGAAAGATGGTTACAGGATAAATATGCAGAAGTTTGCATACAACCAGCGAATAGTTGATTGTTGGAACAAACTTCCATCTGCTGTTGTGAATATCAGTGGTATGAATAAATCCAGGATAGAAAACTGTTGGAGGGGATGGATGGGTGATGTTGGATTTTTTTTTTTTTTTTTTGGAGTGATCTGGTATAAGCTTTCTTTCTTTCATCATTCGCTAATATTAATACTAACTGAGAAATACATGCACGATCAGGTTGGAAAGTGATTGTACTACACATAACCCCACCACTTTGACTGCTTGCAAGAATATCAATGTAATGTTTGTTCATTTACTAAATGTTACACCACTGAGTGAGCATAGTATCTTCTTTTAGGTGTAAAAAAAAAAAAAAAAAAAACACCTTTCTTATTTTATATTCAAGCCAAACTGTGCAATTGCTTCATTATGTTGTGTCAGATTAGCAAAATTTGGAAAAGAAAATCCTGAATTCAAAAATGCATTTAATGAACCTGCTGATGACATTACATTCTAAATTAAAAAAAAAAAAAAAAAAAAAGTTTGGTTTGCATGTCTGTAGTAGCTGTCAATCCTGAATGGGAGCAACCAATGAGAAGCATATATCACAGAAATTAATCATTAAGGAACCATTGCAATCCTTGGAAGGTGAAAACTTAGAGTAGATAAGTTACATACCAATAAACTAGTACTAGCAAGTAGTGGCTTGTTGGCACATAAATACATATGCATATGCTCAAAAGTTGTTTGTTTTTGATAGCTATTCAAGAAAACAGATGTTTATTGACTAAACTAATGAGTAAGCCCGACCTTGACCTTAATGACTGCTGTAATTCCGACCAATTAATACTGTATATTTACAATTCACAATACTAATCAGCTATCTTGCTCTACTTGCTCTGACCAGTTAGTTTAACTTCTGTTCCGGGTAAAATAATGGAGGTTATTCGCTGGTTAAAGATGCATTGCAGGATCACCTAAACAAGACTGCAGCAATAATTCAGACACAGCATGGGTTTGTTAAGGGAAAGTCTTGTCTGACAAATTTGATAGGATATTATGATGTGGTTACAAAGGAACTGGATGCAAAAAATAATTTTGATATCATACAAATTTTGTATATTTGGATTTCAGGAAAGCTTTTGACACTGTTGCGCATGGAAGACTATTGTACAAATTGGAGCAGAATGGTATTAAGGGTAAGTTGCTACAATGGATAAAAGGATGGTTAAGTGGGAGAAGACAGAGGGTGGTAATCAATGGGTGCTGCTCTTCTTGGACTAAAGTTATTAGTGGAGTCCCACAGGGTTCGGTGTTAGGTCCACTGTTATTTTGTATATTTATCAATGATATTGATGAAGGTATATCAGGCTTAATGTCGAAGTTTGCAGATGATACAAAGGTTGGCAGGGTTGTTAATGACAGTAATGGCAGTGTGCTACTGCAACAGGATCTAGATAATTTGGGCATATGGGCTAAGAAGTGGCAACTGAAGTTTAAACTTGACAAATGCAAATTACTACATATGGGTAGAAGTAACCCCAGAGAAACGTACCACCTGTTAAGGTGGTAGAAAATGAAAAAGACCTGGGAGTAATTGTGCAGCAGATATGAAGTTTTCTGAGCAGTGCAGACAG
The DNA here is from genome assembly GCF_048544385.1 of Mastigoproctus giganteus. Taxonomy (NCBI): domain Eukaryota; kingdom Metazoa; phylum Arthropoda; class Arachnida; order Uropygi; family Thelyphonidae; genus Mastigoproctus; species Mastigoproctus giganteus. The sequence goes on along the minus strand of NC_143584.1, from coordinate 139,758,168 downwards.
GCTGCCAGGGCAGGTCATGGGGTTTTGTCAATGATATATAGGAATTTTGCTAGCAGGGAAAAGGAGGTGATTATCCCTCTGTATAAGGCAATGGTCAGGCCACGCCTTGAGTACTGCGTACAGGTCTGGAGGCCTCATTTTAGGAAGGATGTAGACTTACTTGAGCGTGTACAGAGAAGGGCAACAAGATTGGTGAGGGGAATGAAGGGATCCTCTTACCAAGAGAGGCTTAAGTTCTGCAAATTGCAGTGGCTGGAGACTAGGCACCTGCGCGGTGATCTGATTGAGGTATATAAGGCCTTGAATGGGTACGCTGAATTCTGATGGGATCCTTCCACTTGTTCAGATTATAAACCTAAGGGGGCATAAATTCAAATTAAGAAAAGACAGATGTAGAATAGATGTGCAGAAATTTGCCTTTAGCCTTGGCTGGTTAATTGCTGGAACAAACTTCCATCTGCCGTTGTGGAAGTTGATAGGTTGAATAAATTTAAGGAGGAACTGGACAGGCATTTGGAGGGAATGGTGCGATTTTTTTTTTTTGGCTGATGCTGCATAAGCTCATACATTTGCTTTCTTGCATCACATGCCACTACTACTACTACTACTTTTTTTTTTTTTTTTTTTTTTTGGCAACTGTCAGCTGCTGAAAGCATATTGGCCATACCATTATCTGGAATTCTAGCTTTATAAGGGTGTTTCATAGAATTCAGGTTAGGACTGTACCAGATGGGCCAAAGTCCTGACCTGGTTGACAAAAATCAGTTTTCCTCAAGACGGATCCCTATAAGCTTGATTTTGTAGCTCATATCATTTTCATGCTAGTATATTCAGGATCAATTTTTCCAGAGTACAATAAATTCCTGATTATCCATGTAAGTGAGGAATATATTTTTTTCTCAATAATTGAAAACCCCAGATAATTTACTAATCATGGAAAGATTAGTAAATGTGACAAAAGGAGCATTAGCGACTAAGGCCATATTGCTCTGAGAATATGCGGTGGTCATTCCCTGACCTTTCCACATCCTCCATATTTGGTGGTGACAGGCTCGAACCCCGGTCTAATCAAGAAGCGTGTGCTACGCACTGCTGCTCCTTCCCACCTGGCTATGGAGGTGTCCCCCATTCCAGAGGAAACTGTTTTAAGTCTAAATAAGTGCTGGAGGCAAAACTACATGTCCATGCAACAACAATGATCACCAGTTTAATGATTGAATGGCCTACCTCGTGCCCTCGCACGGCTCAACTGCACGCACAACTCTGTGTCCGTTAAATAATTTAACTGTAAAGTTTCCATTTGTTGATAAAGAGGCACATTCAATCTCAAAAGCTCCAAAGTCAATTAAAATATTTCTCTGGCTATATGCATTATTATTTGTATATCTATGGATTCCAGTACAACAGGCCCATTCACTCTCTTATCCTGAACTGTTGCACTCTTTTTCCCCTTCCAACAATACAGTGGTGATTGTAGTCTCAAAACACTCAAAAGTTTCACTTCAAAACAACAGCTTGTTTTAGCCACTTGTTAAACTTCTTAATTAAACTATAAACCATAACAACTGAACTTTAACATTGACAAATGCAAAGTACTGCATATGGGTAGCAGTAACCCTAGAATAACATACAAACAGTGTGGTACTACACTCAGGGTAGTGGAGAATGAAGAAGGCCTGGGGGTAATTGTACAGTCAGATATGAGGTTTTCTGAACAGTGCACACAGACTGCAAGGATAGTTCATGGGGTCTTGTCAATGATATATAGGAATTTTGTTAGTAGGGAATAAGGAGGTGATTATCCCCTTGTGCAAGGCAATGGTCAGGCCACACCTTGAGTACTGCATCCAGGTCTGGAGGCCTCATTTTAGGAAATGTTGAGCTACTAGAACGAGTACAGAGAAGGGCAACAGGATTAGTGAGTGGAACAAAGGGTTGCCGTTACCAAGATAGGCTTAAGTTCTGCAAATTGCAGCGTTGGAGACTAGGCACCTGCGAGGTGATCTGATTGAGGTGTACAAGGCCTTGAATGGTTTTAGCAAGCTCAATGCTGATGGAATTCTTCCTCTTTCTCAGATTACAAACCTGAGGGGATATAAATTCAAACTGAGGAAAGATAGCTGGAGAATAGATATGCAGAAATTTACTTATAGCTAGCAGGTGATGGTTGCTGGAACAAACTTCCATCTGTCATTGTGGAAGTTGAAAGCTTAAATTCAAGGCTGAACTAGACAAACTTTTGGAGTGAATAGATGGGTGAAACGGGAAGGGTTTTTTTTTTTTTTTGCTGATGCTATATAAGCTTGCATCATAAGCCTCTACTAGTGATAATTCTGCAGTTTATACACCAACCCTTTCAAATTTTTTTTTTTTTTTTTTTGTGTTGTTTTGAAATGTTCTCTTCCTTTTTGTACCATCAGCTTCAGTCTCCCAGAACTGGCCTCAGGTGTATTAGCACCCTGCGCGAGAATTTTTGGTGCACCCTCTCCAACTTCCTATTAAGTTTATGCATTATATTTTTACTATTGACTGAAAAATACTTACTTTTTTATTTTAAAAAAAGAAACACTGTATTAGAGCCCCAATTGAATCAAATATATTTACTCATTCAAATGCACGATAACAGAAATCCAAACTCTTCCAAATTGCTTGGATCGAAATGTAAGATTGACTTCACATCACGACTTGAGATTTATAGCTAGCAAATCAGTGAATTTGCAGGGCATTTTGATCCCCTAAATTTTGGCACCCTGTGTGGCCACAGTGCTCAATTGATCGATCCTGAAGCCAGCCCTGCAATCCCCAATATCATAACTTCATTTAAAAGTGCAGTTTCTTGTACAGTCTCTTGCAGGTCATGATGATGCCATGATCCACAGGTCCAATTATAGAAGTGGAAGCTAAACAATGCACCAAATTGACCCATCACTACTACAAAACTCTTCTGTATTAAGATGAGGAGTACTGTCAAGTTCTGGGGAAAGCTTCACAAAGTTTGTCCATTATTTTCTGACCTCTCGATTGAATTGATGACACCAGTCAGTGGCAAATGAACAAAGCATTTTTTTAAGCTGTAGAAAGCCACTAGAGAATTCCATTCAGTCCTAGAAGATGTGAGTAAAATCACACAATATTTATAAGTGCAGGAAAGAAGGGGGAATTCAGTTTTCAGTTATAGACTAGAGTTCATTATTCTCAAGAAGGGGAACAGGGTGTGTCCAGTTTTTGAAAGTGTTTTCCAACCTTCTACATACAGTAAAATGCTAAATACAGCAGAAAAGCATGCCCAATGGTTTAATTAATTTTGTTTTGTTTCTCACTCTGTGTTCCATTTCATTTTACTAGGCTAAATGCTTCATCAGCTGCTTGAAAACAGTAACATAAACCTCTAACCATTCATGCTATTTCCCAAGAGTAAGACCTTGCATTTGGCAGCATTAAAACATAGCTGCCATTTATCTGACCATCTCTGAAGTCTGAGATGGCTAGAGAAGGTGTGATGTATTTGGACATCACACCTTCTGTCCCTTTGTCAATGTCATTTATGAAAATGAGAAACAGTGGTCCAAGAACCAGTCTTTTAGGGATGCCATTCCTGATGTTACACCAATCTAAAGCATATCCATTAATCACAACATTCTGCCCTGCAGCCACTCAGCAATCCATCTTAGAATCTTTCAAGTTTCTAAGTCTTGGGGAGGGGGATACAAGGACCAATAGATTAACAGTAGCCACTAGCAGAGGTGAAAGTGATTCTTGCACTGCTTCTATTGAAATGAGTGGCAGCCTGGAAAACAAGATGCAGGATATTTCAGAGACTGCTGGGAGTCATTGTGATACAAGTAAACACATGGGTTATGTTAGGGTAGCTAAGAATAGGAACAGGTGCATGTATACCTGCATGTACACCAATGCTAGGAGTTTGGTAAATAAATTAGATGAATTTGAGGTATTGCTCAAAACATCAAAGGCAGATATTGTTCGGATATCAGAGACGTGGTGTCACACAGATATAAAGAATGCAGAACTGAAATTTGGGGTGTACAATGTGTACAGAAAGGATAAACAGGATAGGAAGGGAGGAAGGGGTTATGCTATTAATTAAGAAACACACAAAAGCCAAGGAAGTGAAGCCAGTCGACATCGCTGGACAGTGCAGTGTCGAGTCAGATTGGTGTGACATAAGCATTGGGAGATCAAAATTGAGAGTAGGAGTGTGCTATAGGCCTAATGACTCAGATGAGTATAATAAGAAATTGTACATGGAAATAGAGTGGGCCAGTAAATCAGAGAGTCTTATAATGGAGGATTTTAATTTCCCAGATATTGACTGGAATTTGTGGGTTGGTCACATACACACTAGCAACGCTTTTGTGAATTTATTGGATGATTGTTTTCTTCATCAGCATGTTCGGGAGGTAACTAGAAGGAGTAATACTCTTGATCTGATTATCAGTAATGATTCTTCATGTATTAAGAATCTGCAGATAAAGGAACCACTAGGTGGCAGTGATCACAGTGTGCTGAAGTGGGATTTACTCAAAGAGGAACTACCATCAGGGATAAAGGGAAGGGTTTTTGCTTTCATAAAGGTGACTACGATGGTCTGAGACAGTATCTAAATTCTATACAGTGTGACCAACTGATGATGCAAACTCAAAATAGGAAGCATTCAAAGAACTTATCTTGGAAGCTACTAGGCATTACATAGCAACTAAGAAATACTGTTCAAGAAGGTTTAGGCCTAAATGAATGTCAAATGAACTAATGAGATATATGGCAGAGAAGAAAAATGCATGGGATACATATAAATTAACATGTGACACAGAAGCCTATGATAGATATAAGCTGATCTGTAACCAAGTTACAAAGGCGGTTAGGCAGGCGAAGGCAGATTATGAGAAATCTTTGGCAAAGGATACAAAGAAAAACAGCAAAGAGTTCTTTACTTATGTAAACTCTAGAAGGAAGGGGATGAATCAGATTGGTCCACTTGATATCGATGGTTCAACTGTTGATGATCCTGCTCAGGTAGCTAACAAACTAAATGAATATTTTGCATCGGTATTCACACATGAGGAGTTATTCAGTGAGGGGAATGCCAGAGGTGTTTTCAACTCTGGCAGTAATCTTGTAATAACTGAGAGTAAAATGGAGGAGAAATTGTTGAAGATAAACACAAGAAAGGCACCTGTGGTGGATGGGATGTATCCAGTTATATTAAAGGAGGCAGCAAAGGAAGTAAGCAAACCCTTAGCCATAATTATGGGAGCTTCCTTGGACTCAGGGGAGGTACCCATAGACTGGAGATGTGCAAATGTGACCCCAATTCACAAAGGAGGATCAAAGGCTGACACAAGTAATTATAGACCTGTGAGTTTAACTTCTGTTCCAGGAATATTAATGGGGGCACTGGTTAAAGAAGCACTGCAGGATCATCTAGACAAGACTTCAGTTATAGCTCGGACACAGCATGGTTTTGTTAAGGGAAATTCTTGCCTGACCAATTTGATTGGATACTATGATGCAGTCACAAAATAACTGGATGCAGGGAATAGCTTTGATGTTATATATTTGGATCTTAGAAAGGCTTTTGATACTGTTGCACATGGAAGATTGCTGCACAAATTGGAGCAGTGTGGCACTGGAGGCAAATTGCTGCTATGGATAAAGGGATGGTTGTGGGAGAAGACAGAGAGTGGTAATCAATGGACACTGCTCATCGTGGACTAATGTTATTAGTGGAGTCCCTCAGGGTTCAGTGTTGGATCCATTATTGTTTTCTGTATTTATAAATGATATTGATGATGGTATATCAAGCTTAATGTCCAAAGTTTGCAGAAGATACAAAGGTTGGCAGGGTTGTTAAGGACACTACTGATGCTATGCTGCTGCAACAGGATCTGGAAAGGTTGAACAGATGGGCTGAGAGGTGGCAAATGAAGTTTAACATTGACAAATGTAAAGTACTACATATGGGAAACAGCAATCCCAGAGCAACATATCAACTCTGTGGTACTACACTGACAGTGGTAGAGAATGAAAAGGACCTGGGGGTAATTGTGCAGGCAGATATGAAGTTCTCTGAGCAGTGCAGACTGGCTGCAAGAGTAGCTCATGGTGTCTTGTGAATAATATACAGGAATTTTTCTAGCAGGGATAAGGAGGTGATTATTCCCTTGTATAAGGCAATGGTCAGGCCACACCTTGTGTACTGTATACAGGTCTGGAGGCCTCATTTCAAGAAGGATGTAGAGCTGCTGGAACGAGTACGGAGAAGGGCAAGGGCAACAAGATTAGTGAATGGAACAAAGGGCTGCTCTTACGAAGAAAGGCTTAAGTTTTGCAAATTACAGTGTCTGGAGACTAGTCACCGGCGAGGTGATCTGATAGAGATATATAAAGGCTTGAATTGTTTGAGCATGTTCAATGCCAAGATTCTTTCTCTTGCTCAGAATAATCACCTGAGAGGGCATAAGGGTGCCTCCATAGCCAGGTGGGAAGGAGCAGCAGTGTGTAGCACACGCTTCTTGATTAGACCGGGGTTTGAGCCCATCACCACCAAATACGGAGGATGCAGTCAGGGAATGACCACCACATATCCCGGAGCAATATGGCCTTAGTTGCTAATGCTCCTAAAAACCAAATAACAATAACAACAATAAGAGAGGGCATAAATTCAGATTGAGGAAAGACAGACGTAGGATTGATGTGCGGAAATTTGCCTTTAGTCAGCGGGTAGTTGATTGGTGGAACAGACTTCCATCCCTTGTTGTGGAAGTTGATAGCCTAAATAAATTTAAGGCTCAGCTGGACAGGTATTTCAAACAAATGGAGGGATGTGAAATGGAAGTGGTTTTTTTTTTTTTTTTTTTGGCTAATGCTACATAAGCTCGCTTTCTTGCATCATATGCCTCTACTAATGCTAATGCTAAGTAAGCCAACCTGTTCAAGCTCATACAGTAACTTCTAATGAGGGATAGAGTCAAAATGCCTTGCTAAAATCCAAATATAACTATGCCAAAATTGTTCCTTACATCCAGCTCATGAGTAACTATGCCAAAATAGCCCACCAAGTTAGTTAAACATAATTTTCCCTTAACAAAACGATATAATGTGCTATTCAGAATGCCATATTTATCTAAATGTCCCTGAATTACACTTTTAATCATTGCCTCTAAGATTTTTCCTGCACGTCAGACTAATCAGTCTATAGTTACCAATTTTGCTCTTAGAACCACCTTTATGTATTGGTGATACATTGGCACTTCTGCAATCCGAAAGAATGTCCTCTGAGTCCAAAGATGTTATTTGGTTTTTAGGAGCATTTGCAACTAAGGCCATATTGCTCCGGGATATGCGGTGGTCATTCCCTGACCTTTCCGCATCCTCCATATTTGGTGGTGACGGGCTCGAACCCCGGTCTAATCAAGAAGGTCTAATCGAACCCGGTCTAATGTACGCACTGCTGCTCCTTCCCACCTGGCTACGGAGGCGCCGAGTCCAAAGATGTCCTCATAATTAACCTCAGTGGTCTCAATACTACAGGGTATATGCCATCAACTTTTGGACCCACCTTGCCTTTATTCTCAAAAGTTTTTTTGAATTTTTTTATTTACAGTCGTCAGTAATTTCAAAATCACTAACTTCATATAGCTGTGACTCGCTCACTCAGTCTCTTCTCAGCATGAAGGGTCTTTCATCAGTAAAGACAGATGCAAAGTACCTATTCGATTCATCTGCAACAACTGGATTATCTAAGACTTTCCCCACACCCAGTGCACAAAGGTCTGATCTGATTCAATTTCTTCTTTGTTGTATTCATACACATTAAAAATTCCTTGTCCCCATTCTTTGATCTCTTAGTCAGTGCTTTCTCATACATATCCTTGGTCTCCCTAACCTTATTTGTGGTATTATTACAGACTAATGTACCTGTTGTAAGCTTCAGTACTTTTCATCTGTAACTATCCCATGCTTTGTCTGCTCTATTTGACCAGCCAGCTTTGTATTCATCTATTTTGACATTCTTCTGCAATATTTTCTTAATGATATGTATGCATTCATGGCTTCTGTGATTTTTTTCTTTAAAGGTATTCTATAGTTAAACTGTATTCGCCCTCACTCTGCAGTACATCCAATTGATAAATTGCCATACAGCATCTTAAACTGACAACACCCCCCCTTCTGAAATTAAAATTCATGCCTTTACTTTTAACTACTGCAACATCTGACAACTGATGACTGTGTGATCATTACTTGAAAACTGTTTCTGCACTTTGTGCCCTGTAATGTCATCTGATTCGTGAGTAATGATGATGTCACAAATATTCTCACCCCTAGTATTTTGTCTAAACATGCTGGTACAAATAATCATCCAGTTTATTTTTAAAAAAATTTTTCCCCATGGTGAGTTTCCCTTCCCATTTATTTCAATCAATCTGGGGCAGATTGATTAAAATAAATGGGATAATAAGACATCCACACTTGCTTGCCCATTCCATCTGCAGGTAGAGACTCTCTTAATGCTCTTAACAATCTTCTGGTCTGCAGATTATTCCCACTCTCATTATACCTTTACTTTCACCCAACTCACACCACACAGATTCAATTCTTGCAAACGTAAAACTTCAGACTCAGCAAAAGCATTTTTCATGCTCAGTCTGCTTTTGATAAGAAGCATGATCCCACCATCCATTCTATCTTCCTTATCTTTCCTAAATACATTATATATATATATATATATATATATATATATATATATACCATAGTGAAACTCATCATTCTCAATTTCTGGGTGGCACCATATTTCTGTTAGCCCTATCATGTCACCATTAATTGTCCTATCCAGGAGGCACCTCCGTAGCCAGGTGGGCAGGAGCAGCAGTGCATAGCACACGCTTCTTGATTAGACCGGGGTTCAAGCCAGTGACCACCAAATATGGAGTATGCGGAAAGGTCAGGGAATAACCACCACATATCCCCGCAGCAATATGGCCTTAGTTGCTAATGCTCCTAAAAACCAAATAACGACAACCTAACCAGTAGTTCAAATTCAGCCATTTTATTGAATGACATTACTGTAGACATAGTTAAGTATTCTTCTATAATTTACTACCCTGACACCCCTTGAAGTTATTTAAGTTTGTTGCCCTAGCTGTATCTTCCCAATCATTTGAAATATTGCTACTCTCAGAACATCTTAACATCGGCCGTTGCAGCAACAAACAAGTTCAAATTCAGCCATTTTATTGAATGACATTACTGTAGACACAGTTAAGTATTCTTCTATAATTTACTACCCTGACACCCCTTGAAGTTATTTATGTTTGTTGCCCTAGCTGTATCTTCCCAATCATTTGAAATATTGCTACCCTCAGAACATCTTAACATCGGCCGTTTCAGCAACAAACAAGAATTCTTGAGGTGAGTATCATCAGATAAATGCTGATCTATATTACCCTTCCCCTCCCCCACAACCAACTAACAGTTTCTCTTAACCCTTAAGGTATCCTCAGTGATTCAGGTTACATACAGTTATCTAAACAATTTCCCTCTCCCACCTCTCCTAAAGAATATCATAAAATAGGGGTGTATCTGTAAAGCATTTGAAGTACAGTAACCCTCATATGACGCGGTAGTTTGGTTCCTACAAAATCTCGTGTAATGCAAACCGTGTTATATGGGACTATGAACTAGTACAAAAATGGGAGGGGGGGTTACATTCCAAAAGCTAACAAAAATACACCATTTTTTTTAATAACTTAATATTTTAAGTAATAGTAAGTAGTAATAACTTAATATTTTAACTTTATTTTTATAGTAGTAACGTAATTAGTAATAACTGAACGAACGTCTTATCTTACAAACTGATGTTTATATGTCAGATAATGTATGTTCATTTAATTTTCCTCCTCTTCAATGCTGCTAAGCACAATCTCTTCTGCAGCATCTAGATTTCGAGTACCTTCTTCTCTATCACAATCTGCACGCTTCAAAGTAAATTTTGTCAATTTTTTATGGTCTCAAACAAGCACAAGTTTAATAGCACAGAACATAATCAGGGATCTTCCAATAAAATACAGCGGACACCCGCTTAGATAAAAAGCACAAATTTAACTTTATTACCTTACCAATTAACAAAGTTAAATGATACATGAAAATCGGAAGAATATTTTCCAGTTGGCAAAATAAAAATAAATTTACAATTACATACATAGCTTAATTAATATGTACATACTAACTAATTGATATTTCTATTCACTGACTTTTTTTTGGTTGTAAAACTTAAAACAGTAAAAATGATAAGCAATTAATAACATAGAACATGGGGCACACAAGTTTCAAACACAATATGCACAAGAGAGAGAGATACAGAGTAATGAGTTTCTGAACATTTATGTTTTTTTTATATGATTGAATATTTCATCATAATAATGTGAAAACTCAGAATTCCAGCTATCAGTACTATAGCAAATGCAAGAATATCAAGTTTACTACCCATTTATAATTGATTACACTAACAGAAAAGACTAATGAACAGGAAACTGCAAATCGTTTTTATTGTTTTCTGGCGGTCACTACCATTTTTCATAGTGACCTCCAGAAATGTGCTTTAGAAAACTATCACAAAGGCTAACGACTAGCCAGTCAACAGCAGGGATTCACAAAAAGGAATGGAAACATTGAAAGTTACATCTAACAAAATAAACAAAAGCTCAAAATTACCATGTTATGCAAAATTTCCTGCAATTCTCAAACTGTGTTAGAGCAAAACCATGTTATATAAGTACCGTGTTGTGTGAGGATTGCAGCAATTCTCAAACTGTGTTGTAGAAGTACCATGTTATATGGAGGCTGCCTGTATTTAAAACAGGTTTTTTTTTTTTGTTTGTTTGTTTTTTTTGCAACATGAGTATAAGCATTTTTTTAAAACAGGAATAAAGCTGCAACAACACTAAACCCCTCTAAAAATCAGAGATGCATAGTGCAGAAGGGATAATTACAGTTGGTGACAATTATATTAGAACATTTAAGATGATTATCCTTTTGTGATTTTTAGCCCCTCTTCATCAGCTACTTACGAGTGTTTGTATCTTATTTCTTTCAGTCATAACCTAGTCTATAATAGTGTTAATATTAAGTTTTACTTTGTTTTTGCTTGCTTCCACATCATCATTCACTCTAACACTATTTTTAAATTCTAAACTGTTTGTTGATTTACAATTATTACACAATATATGTACTGGTAATTAGAAGAATACAGACATCTTGAAGTCAGTCACAAAAAAAAAACAAAAAAAACTTTTCTATTATAATAGTTGGATTAACTTGTATAACAAACTTATAGAAATAAATCTAAATTACTAATTCAGACAAATTAAGGCTAAATTATAATGGTTTTAGGTTTAATTTCTTTGTAGGAGAAACAGAAACAAGGAAACAGTCAAATAATTTAAAGTGGGAGCTATGGAGGAGAATGAAGGAATATTTAAAATGGAAAGTTATGTAAAAATAGTCCTCAAGATGAGCCAATATAACAAAATTGGCCTGCTGCCATTGTGATCCTCTGTATGAAGCCTACAAGCTATTTATTTCAGAATTTTTGAGGTGAACTCTGCAGAGATGTCATTGTTGAGTTTGTTGGTGTATCAGCAACTGTTGCTATAATGCACTGCAGAGATGTGTTACACAACTTTGTATATTTAGGGAACATATTAAACAGTCATACCAATGAGGGTAGAAGTTGCAGCTAGATTCATAAGATTGTTTGTGACATTTTATTCTTGCTCTATAATTAATAGACTGCTTACAAACCCTGTGGAACTCCAAGTACTTATATATATATAAAAATACAAAAAGAATTTAATTAAAAATTACATACCGATAGTTCATTTTTCTTTTGCATTTCTACCAATTGGTGATAAGCCACAAATTCATTGACAATTGTTTTCAGTCCTATTAGTTTTGCAACTTTCTCCAAATCATTTATTTCCACTCCCATAATTAAGGCTATTGGAACAAATATCTTGGACAACAGCCACTGAAAATAAACAAAAAAGCTCTCAGAATACTGGTAGTGCACTTATTAAAAACATAAGGTCAAGATCAGCAATTGATATATAAAGATAAGTTTATAGTATAATACTTTTTGATATCTGAATAATAAATATGAAGTACAAAATCCAGATACTTTTTTTTTTTTCTCATGCTGTTAATGATACGGAATGACTGAAAAAAAAATGTTGACACTTATGAGATACCTCACAGCATGCTCTTGGCATTTTTTAGGTTCATCAATCACTCAGACTATAGTATCCCAGTTCTTTTGATACTCCAGTTGTGTGTTTTCAGCCTGATTTTCATGGGCTTAACAACCTAGAATAATTCAGTGGGAGGGGAACCCTATCCCATCTGCTTCACATCAGCTAACTACAGCTCCAGTTGAAAAGGATTTTAAGAATTTCTCCAATCTTTGAACTGAAACTTCTCCAAAGTGCCATCGCAGTGTGCACATCTGTGTAAATTGTAATGCAGTGCTTCCCAAATGTTTTCCTTCATTACCCAAAACCGCTTATCAGAAAGTCATTTTTACACTCAATGTGTAAAATATGAAGATTTTTATGAAGTTGGTAGGTAAAACGCTAACTGCACAGAAAACAGATAAGATAAGTGAAGAGAGATCATTAAAAAAATTGAAGCAAACAATATGTTTGATGCAATGTTTTTATTTTTAACATCTCTAAACATTTTAGCAGCCACAAAAAATTTGGTAATTATTCACCATGAATATTTCATCACCCAGGTCCCAGCTAATGAGTATAATGCCACTGCTCCATCTTCTTTATGAAGGCAAGAATGGAAAGTCCTACTTAACACATGTAGGTGCTTGGAAACAGCAATAATTGCATTACGGCCTCCCCAGCTACCACAAGATATTCATCGTGAATTGTTAACCAGAAAGACTCCAAATGGTCCTTTTCTTCAAATAGCATTTTGCACTGACTGCTTGACCTAAGCTCCATCATTAGCTCTGCAAAATTATTAACAGTATCGGGGAATTCAGTCAAGCCACACAGAAAGGGATTTACAATCCGCCAATATATAGACCTTTCTAGTTCAAAAAAGTATTCCTTGAAACACAAAGACAGTTTTGTTAAGTGGGTGATCACGTCATCATCCTTGATTTCACTGAAATCAACCCCATCAGTATCCTTCAAGAACAAAGAAAAGGTGGGGAAGGATGCAATTTTAGCCAATATTTGAGCTTTTCTTGAAATGCTGTTATTTTTTTTCACTTGTGGAAATTATATTTTTTTCCTGTTTTCCTTGAAGTTGCAGATTAAGTGATTCATGTTGGAGAAAATATCAACTAAATAACTAAGCTGAGCTAACCACTTCATGTTGGAAATTATTTCAACAAGAGCATTCTTCTTTTCATCCAAAAACATCTCAATTTCAGTCCTCAGCTCCCAAAAGCAATTCAGAACATTCCCTCTTGAGAGCCAACAGTTCTGCGCATAGAAAACAAGGTTCTTATGTAATCAATCAGTTTTGAAGAATCTCCAGTTTAAAGCACTTGCTATGATTAAGTTCACTATGGTAATGACATTTTTCATGACTTCCTCTAGTTCAGGAACAAGACCTTTGACAGCCATACCTTGGCAGTGAATTATACAATGCATTGAGAGAATTTTGGGGTTGTGTTGCTTTGCATGAGCTATAAAGCCTGAGCACTGACCCAACATTGAAGAAGCACCATAACTGTTAATCCCCACATAGGAATCCCACGTTAAACCTTCTTCACTAAAAAATGCATGAATAGCATGGAATATGTCAATTCCTTTACAGATCATTTTCAAAGGCTTGTAGCAAAGAAGATCTTGTTCGATCGTGGTTTCAAACTTATAATAGATGTAGATCATCAACTGCAAGTTGTTGGAGACAGCTGTGGTTTTGTCCAGTTTAATAGCAAACTTACCACTCCATATGATATGGTGAATAAGTTCTGCCTTTGTCTCCAGCAACGATTTCAATTCAGTGACTTTTTTTTTTTTTTTTTGTTAGCGCATCGGTTTCTGTGGCCATAATGCACCTCCCAAAGTTTTTGCATTTTTTACTCTGATCCAAGCCCAAAGTGGGATTTGAACCCACAATCTTTGGGTTGCCAAGCAGGCACTTTACCCACCTGGCTAGCCCGGTCGGCAATTCAGTGACTAATGGTATTATTGGACAATGGTACTGCTGCCACTTTCATGCTTGGTCAGACCTACACATTATTTCATTGATATAAATAGCAGCTGGCCAGATGAGTGTTCTCCCCTATTGTGTGTGGCATCTTTGATTTTGCAATCCGGTAAGCCACTTCAAAGGTTGCTTTTGCTGCATCCTTTTGATTAATTGCTTTGGAATCCTTGTTAGTAAGTCCTTGCTTCTTTATAATCCCTTCTAAATGTTGAAAATATGATGGAGGCTTGGACAACAATGTTGGATGTTTCGACTGCACATGGTCTTCGAGCTTACTCTTTTTCAATGACTCACTGCATAGAACGGCAGAGCACACAACACATTGTGGTTTCACAACTCTCTTGTCTTCGATATAGATGAACCGTAGCTCAATGAAGTCTGGCACATAAGGACATTTAGTAGCACTCATTCTGGGTAAGAAAAAAAGATAAATTAGGAATTGAATATTCATTATATTATTTTAAATAAACTAAAAATAATATAATGAAGATTACCTTTTCCAAATGTGTATGGTACGATTTAAAAACAGCCAGTGCGATACATACTTCACACCGCCACAGCTAGCAACACACTGCACCTAAAGTTTAGACTAGACAACTAGACTCACTCACTTTAGTTTAGGGGGGCAGTACATGTAGACATATTTTGTCAATTCTCACATGCATGCAAACACAGAAAAAATGATTGAATCTAATAACAAGTATATGGTGTATTTATTAAACAGCAAATAAATACTTGTTAGGCTGTTTTAGAGTATCGGTGCATACTGACTGATCACTTTCTTCAGAGTACTACTTCTTCTACACTTTTACAGTAAATTTTAATGTGTATTCAGAGGCATGTCGTTATCCAAAGAAAAACTACTTTTACCCAATTTTGGGTAATTTACCCAGGTTTGGGGAGCACTGTTGTAATGGCTTGCAAGTAGAAACAATAAGTGCAAACTAGAAATTTTTGCTTTGCTAACAATAAGCATCTATTTCAATCTTACACAGCTTAGTTTTAAGTTTTTCTTCAAATCGGTCTGGGGTTGGGAAAGTTCTGACTTATAATAACTGCAATGCAACACACCAACTATATAACTAAACTTTATTAGAATAATAATTATATAAGACCCGATAAAATTTTATAAAAATAAAATATATTGATTGTACAATAAAAGTGATAAAATTAAAAATATAAAAATTAAACTATATGGAATTTTATCATTTTATTTTTACAAAATTTTATCCAGTCTTATATTATTATTATTTTAATAAAGTTATACAGTTTGTGTATTGCATTGCAGTTATTATGGGTCAAGTTTTAAGTTCTTTGCATCAGTTTTGATTTAACTGTTAACTTTTGAATTAACAATGTTGAGACATTGAAAAAGTTTCAATGTCTCAACATCTGGTTGTGCAAGTCAAGGTGATAAAGTAGCAATGGGATTTAGTAAAGATATCATGGAATTTCAAAAGGGCATGATTATGAGAGCTTGTGCATTGGGTGCTACCATATTTGAAATGACATGTCTTGTTGGCAATGAGCAGGTACCACCTTCTCCTGCCATCAAAACTAGAAAAGATTAAGCAAAGTGGATTTGGGTAAATGGCAGGTTACTGTGTGACAGTTGACATCACAATACAAGATGCAGAATACAAGAACAATGTCCCAAATGAAGATGACACACACGTACAGGATTCCACAGTAGATGAACCAAGAAACATCCTCTGCTCACCACTGATCACTGTTGATAGCAAATGGTTTCAACAACACACTGTTTGGATATTTGAGGACTGGAATGAGTGTGCTGGTCAGACGAGTCCAAATACCTGATGCAACATGAGTCTATGCCCATCATCCAGGCAGGTGACAGTGGTTGCTTAATATAGGACATGTTTTCTGGTAAGAACTAGAACTCTTGGTGCATATGGACTAATGATTCACAGGTAAGGTCTACTGGCAGCTCTTAGGACATGTGCACTCTGCTATGTTGCATTTTTCCCAGACAACAGAAACAGGATTCTCCAAGAAGATAATGCACCATGTCATCAGGCCCACACTGTGCATGAGTGGTTCAAGAAACACAGTGAGGATAACATCCATCTTGATTGGCCTCCCAAATTTGCCTGACCTCGATCCAACTGAACACCTGTGAGATGTTTCGGAATGGAAAGTGAGATATATGGATATGCAACTGTCATCTATTCTGATACTATGGAAAGTCTTGCAGGCAGCATGGCTGCAGATTCCTACTGATATCTTGTGGCTATTTGCCTAGGCATTGACTCCACTAGATAGTTATTTGTGTGAGCGGTGGCCAAACACAGTATTAGGTAGGCAGTCATAATTCAGTGATCACTTAGTGTATATTTTTATTCAAGGTCATTTCAAATAATGTATCAATTTACATACAAATTGTTTGGAAATCTTCAATTAACTGCTACCATATTTAAAAGTAATTGTAGACACAGTTTACAATAGATGCCAGCAAGAAAATATATTTGAAAATTGAAAGAAAAATACGTAGTTTGGACATACAAAAGCCAAATTGAATAAATTCTTTGGAATTCTGATCTATAAGTTGATGAAAGTGAATCAAATGATATGCAAATAGAGGCATGTGACATTACTGCATGGAAAACAAAAAAGTAAAATTTTTTCCTGAGATTTTGTCAATTTTTTTATTTGCTTATTTTACTTATTTTATTTTAATTTTTACTTACTTTAATGGTGGACAATTGAATCAATAAGAACAAATTAACATTAATTTTTTATTATTTAATTATTAATTGATTAATAAAAAGTTATATAAACATGTCAATTGTAGAAGTCTGAAAAGTCAAAATTCCACAAAAAATTTACTCCACAGATCCCACTACCAATGGAAACTCACTACCTGTAGCCCATCAGAAACTTACTTGGGAAAGGGCTCATCATATATGGAGCAGCATTACTCAGAAAATGAAGAACATGCTGAACTCCTTGTAGCCATAACACACAGCATAAATAAGATTTTTCAAAAAAGTATGCAGATTGTTAAGTAACTGACATTTTCCAACACCTATTTCAAAATAAATATAAAATTGTCAGTTTCAAGATTTCCACTCACCACAGCTACAAAAATGGCCCTCCACATCAGTTGTTTCATCTATTGAGACAATTTTTTTTCCCCTTCTTATGTATATGCAAATATTTCTTTGTTCAAAAGACTAATATTTCTATATTGGCACATGAAAACTAACAATTCCTTGTAAATCAAGGATGATTTGTTGTTGGAAGTGGATGTATTTTGTGTAAGAGGGAGTTGAGCAGATTTTTTTTTTCATTTGTCTGCTGAATTGTTTGAAAGTGTTAATCATAGCCAATATACCAGGTAATGGTAAAATGCTTACTCTTACTTGATATATCAAGTTTTTATGTAATATATATAAAATCACTTTGACCAAAGTTTTTTTTTTTTTTTTTTTTTTTTTTTTAAACGACTGGCTTCAGAAGGCTTACATTTAGGCATTTCAACCAACAAGCTTTCACTTAAATTACAATTACAGCAATTCTTTAAGGTCTCACACATTTTATAAGCAATGTGGGCATGCATTGGCAAGTCTACAATGACCTGCCAAAAAATGTCTTGACTGCTTATATAAGGGATGTCAAACTCCAGAGGGCTCACTGACTGCACTACTGTGCACATTGCATACTGGTGTGGCATTACTGACTGAAATAAATTAAATATTTTCACATATTTTTCCTTGCACAAAAATATATTTCATGAAGGTTTGTATAATTTATGAATTTTAATTAAAATTTATATTAGTGTATTTACTTTTAGATATCACAATTTACTATATTTTCATAGGTTTGATGCTATTAACTTGTAAGAGTTAACAACATTTGGGGCCATACTGCCAGTATTCAAAACAGCAGATAGAAGTTTATTCCAACAATCAAGTACCTGCTAGCTGAAGGCAAACTTCTGCACATCTATCCTGCAGTCATCCTTCCTCAATTTGAATTTATGCCCACTCGTATGTGTGTTAGTCAGAGCAAGAGGATGAATGCCATCAGCACTGAGCTTACTCCATGCTGATGGCATTGAATAATGCTTACCTTTATTAGTATACAACTTATGTGAAAGTAAACTAAAAAGATACAAATATTAGTGATTTTAAGATCACAAGAAAGAAGTAAAAGTCTGTTATATAAAAATATTAACAGCACAACTCTAATAATAACAGATTAAATAATGCCCATTATTAATAGCATAGACTTACCTCAAAATTCAAAAAATTCCAAGTTATTAAACTTCCCAACCACTGAATAAAATTATCCAGAAATGCAATAAATGCCAAAAAAGCAATAAGGTTAGCTGCAATGTTTGCAACCAAACCGATGGCTTCACTTGCTCCATTAGCAGCTGCTTCCAAAGCAGTGGTTTCCTTTCTATTTGAGAAAAAAAATTTACTTTATTAATTATTAATTTAAAATGAAATATTTGCTGCAATAATTACTTTTTTTATATAAAATATTCAATCCATGTTCGCTCACTTCAGCTTTGCTGCTCACAAACCTCTGAATTTGTTGTAAGTCAAGCGTAACAAAAGCCATGCAATGTGCTATCTACTCTATGGCCACAACATCTGAACTCTGCTAAATTGGCTTTTTTATTGTTTAAAATTAAATTTATTAGATTTTGATAACCTTGTTTCAAATCTGCAGTGAAATTATTGTGTACTTTTTATCTGATTAAGTAGCTGATTTTTTTTTTTTTTTTTTTTTGTACTTGAGTGAAGAGTTTATGCATAATGTAAATTCCTCACCCAAGAATAAAAATAATGATTCCAAGTAGGAGAGAATTATGCCTGTCATTGTATCAATATAAGCAAGATAAAAAGACTAATTTTTTTTTGTGTAATTCCATTGTTATATAATTAATACTGTAAGTGTTTAATAAAGTCTGTAAGTTATAAATTTTATCACCTAATATGTTGCGTAACTTGATAATATAAAATACTATTTTTTAGCATAATATGTACATACTGCTGTATGTAATTGGAAAACGGTATGTCTCAAAATTTGATGGCAGTACAGTGCTCTAGTTTTCAATTTAATTAAAAATCATGCCTCAGACAAGAGCAACAAAATTAAGAATTCAGAACAGTGAGAATGCTTTGATTTGGCAGAGCTGGCAGGGGCAGTTCTCATACGAATCAGTCTTATAATTTGTAGCAGTGGTAGCATGTCAGCAGAACAAACATACTACCGGCAGTACAAATTTTATGCAAATTTGTAAAGTACAAATTTTAGTACAAATTACTAAAAAAAAAAAAAAAAAAAAAAATTAATGGAAA
This sequence comes from Mastigoproctus giganteus, assembly GCF_048544385.1. Classification (NCBI taxonomy): domain Eukaryota; kingdom Metazoa; phylum Arthropoda; class Arachnida; order Uropygi; family Thelyphonidae; genus Mastigoproctus; species Mastigoproctus giganteus. The sequence continues at coordinate 139,738,588 of NC_143584.1, read as the reverse complement.
TTTGTACTGCTAGTGGTATGAAATGAGATTAAGCAAAAATTCAACATTTTTATGGGACTGCTTGAGCACTGATGACCTCAAAGCAATTAAACAGGGAGCCCTCATCATCCCAACACCAGAGCCAACACACACACACTCAGTAGGATCCCAAAAGGCAGAAGGTGAAGATCCCAACAATAGGAAGTAGCTACTGTTGGCAATTCTATTGTCAGGAAACATAAAATATGCAAAAAGGATAGCCTTTTTGCATAGCATATTTCCTTTTATAACAGGGACAAAAGTTAACAACATTATAGAACAATTACTTGTAATCTGACCAGTCAAGAAAGACCTGACAGGTGCTCTCAGAAAATCTGCTGTGCGTTAATTGTTAATTGATGAGTAAATATCTGAATTTTTTTTCTACATTCCTAAACACAGTTAAAAACTTTAATTCGAGATGTTTTGGAAGTTAAAAAGTTTTTACTTTTACTGTTTTTACCCTTTGTTTCAATGTGCAGTTTGAAACTGGTGTATTATCTGATGTGGGAGGTATTTGCTACAGAAAGTAGTTCCTCTTTTGTACAAAATGTGTTTTTTGTCTAAATTATTATTAATCTGTGCACAAATGTAAATTTAAAATTTTGCACACTTAACAGTCCTTCTAACTGAAAAATGGAAATGATAGCTTCATGTTTATATTTTATTACTATAACTTTGTATTTTCATTCAAAATAATATTAACTTTTTTGGTTTTTAAAAAAAAAGTGAAAAAACAGCATTTTTTAAATATTTAAATTTTTTATTAAAAATTTAATACTGCAATCCATTAAGAAAAGAAAAAATACTGGTACATCACAAAAAGTTTAAAAAACCAAAAACTTTTTCCAGAAAAAGAACAAATTTGGGCACCTGTCAAATTCTACATGACTGTGTTGGTACAAACAATGGCATGACTGCTACTGTGTTAAGGGCACAAGATGTGGTACTGTTGTACATGTTGGTATTACAAATGATATTAAGTATAGGTAATTAGAGAATTTATTTTGCTGATATAAAGAAACATTGAAGAAAAGCTATAAATTAGGGCTAAATTTGAAAGTGTCTGGAATTTTGCCTAAGCATAATAGGAAGAGGTACATGATGAGAGCCTAGTCAAATCAATTCAGCTCAGAAAACATTGTGCAAGACTCATACACATTTCAAGACTTTATACACCTCAATCAGATCACGTTGCAGGTGCCTAGTCTCCAGATGCTGAAATTTTCAGAAATTAAGCCTTTCTTCATAATAGCAACCCTTTGTTCCCCTCACCAATCTCATTCTCTTCTCTGTACTTGTTCCAGCAGCTCTACATCCTTCCTAAAATGAGAGGCCTCCAGACATGTATACAGTACTCAAGGTGTGGCCTGACCATTGCCTTATACAGGGGGATAATCACCACCTTATCGCTGCTACAAAAATTCCTGTATATCATTGACGAGACACCATGAGCTACTCTTGCAGACTGTCTGCACCACTCAGAAAACTTCATATCTGATTGCACAATTACCACCAGGTTTTTTCATTCTCCAATATGCTGAGTGTAGTTCCACACAGTTAATGTTACTCTGGGGTTACTACTGCCCACACACAGTACTTTACATTTGTCAATGTTAAACTTCAGTTTCCACCTCTCAGCCCATCTGCTCAATTTCTTTAGATCCTGTTGAAGTAGCGTACTGTCATTACAAACCTTGTCAACCTTTGTATCACCTGTAAACTTGGACATTGAGCCTGATATACCTTCATCAATATCATTAATAAATACAGAAAACAACAATGGGCCCAACATGTACCCTGGGGTACTCTACTAATAACATTTGTCCACGAAGAGCAGTGTCCATTCATTAACCCTCTCTTTCTCCTCCCACTCAACCACTCCTTTATCCATAACAGCGATGTGCCCTTAATGCCATACAGCTCCAATCTGTACAGTAGTCTTCCATGTGCAACAGTATTGAAAGCTTTCCTAAAATCTAAGTATACGATATCAAAATTATTTTTTGCATCCAGTTCCTTTGTGACCACATCATAGTATCCAATCAAATTGGTCAGACAAGACTTCCTTTTAACAAACCCATGGTGTGTCTGAACAATAACTGCAGTCTTGTCTAGATGATCCTGCAGTGCTTCTTTAATCAGTGCCCCCATTACTTTCCCCAGAGCAGAAGTTAAACTAACAGTTCTGTAATTACTCGTGTCACCTTTGTGAAAGGGGGATACATTTGCATATCTCCAGTCCATGAGGACCTCCCCTGAGTCCAAGGAAGCTCTCATAATTATGGCTAAGGCTTTGCTTACTTCCTTTGCTACCTCCTTAAATATAACTGGATAGATCCCATCCACCCCAGGTTCTTTTCTTATGTTTAACTTCAACAATTTCACCTCCACTTTGTTCTCAGTTATTTACAAAGTCATTTAACTCCCTGCCAGAGTTTGATAAACTACTAGCATTCCACTTCCCTCATGTGAATGTAGATGCAAAATACTTATCAGTCTGCCAGCTACCAAAATACTTATCAGTCTGCCAGCTACCAGAATCTCAGGTAGCTGACAGACTGAATCACCAGTCGAACCATTAATATCAAATGGACCAATCTGATTCATCCCCTTCATTCTGGAGTTTACATAAGAAAAGAATTCTTTGCATCTTTTGCAAAGGATTTCTCGTAATCTGCCTTTACCTGTGTAACTTCTTTTGTGACTTGATTATAGACCAGCTTATATCTACCATAGGCTTTGTGTCACCTGACAGTTTATATGCATCTCGATGCATTTTTCTTCTCTGCCACAAGTCTTATTAGTTCATATGACATCCATTTAGGCCTAAACCTTGAACAATATTTCTCAGTTGGTATGAAAAGTCTAGTAGCTTCTAAGATCAATTCTTTGAATGCTTCCCATTTAGAATTTGCTGTTGGTAACATCATCAGTGGGTCCCATTAAAATCTCTCATTAGAAGACATTCTGATTTACTTACACACTATATGTCTACAGTTTTTCATTATACTCATCAGAGTCACTAGGCCTACAACACATTTCTACTCTCATTTCAGTTTTCTCAGTGCTTAAAGTCACACCAAACAAACTCAACATTGTACTGGCCACCCATGAACACTGGATGCACCACCTTAGATTTTATGTACTTCTTACCTAAGGGCCAACCCTTTCCCATCCTATCCATTACTTCTGTACACATTTTCCTTCGTATATTCACATTCTGAATTCCTTATATCTGAGTGACACCATGTCTGTGATATCTCCACATGACGCATTTGACGATTTGATCAGCACTTCAAATTCATCAAATTTACTCACTACGCTCCTAGCTGTAGTGCACATACAATTATACCTGCAACTGTTTTTAACCTTAGCAACCATAACACAGCCCATGTATTTGCCTGTTCCACGAGAACCATCAGCAGGTCTTAAAATTCCCAACACCTTGCTTTCCAGACTACTGCTTGTTCCAATAGAAGCACTGCAGGAATAATTTTTGCCTTACAGCTATTGTTTATTTTATTTATTTATTTCGTATGGCAAAATGAGGATACATTTGTAGCAAACAATATTAAAAAAAAAAAATATATATATATATATATACACAGGGTGATTCACTACCAGTGCGACAAACTTGCAGGAGGTGTAGGGAGCACAAAGACGAATCGGAATCACATAGCATTGCAGGGTCCGAAATGCCTTCGTCATGCAGTAGAGGACGTTGAAAGGGAGGTCGCGTGAACAGAGATCCCGCTGGAAGTCAGCATTTGTGAACTGTTTCTGTTGAAGAAACCAAGTAGCAAAAGTCCTCCAGAGTGGATAATCTGCAGGCTCCAATGATTGGACGTGTTGCAGATGGTATGAACTCATTTGGTTTGTTGACAGTATCCTCCATACAGTGGATTGGGAAATACCCAATCGTTGGCCTATCGCTCAAGTACTCGTACTCTGATTGCCTTCTGCAAGACGTAGGACATTCTCCTCATTGTCTGGCGTCCTCGTTGTTCGCTCTCGATTCATGGTACCTCTTGTGAAACAACCAGTCTCACGTAACCTTCTGTGCACACATGCGAAAATCGTATGAGGAGCATGCCTGTGCGGGAAACGTTCCTGGTACAAGTGCAGAGCGGCGCGCCCATGACAGTCCACAGCTCCATATGCGAGGTGCATGTCGGCCAGTTCAACGTTTTAATACTCGTCCATCCTACTGCCTCGGGAACCGGTTCGCAAATGCTGACTTCCAGCGGGATCGCTGTTCACGCGACCTCCCATTCAACGTCCTCTGTTTGTTTGTTTGTTATTTGGTTTTTAGGAGCATTAGCAACTAAGGCCATATTGCTCTGGGAAATGCGGTGGTCATTCCTTGACCTTTCCGCATCCTCCGTATTTGGTGGTGGTGGGCTCGAACCCCGGTCTAATCAAGAAGCGTGTGCTACGCACTGCTGCTCCTTCCCACCTGGACAGGAAGGCGCCTCAACGTCCTCTACCGCATGACGAAGGCATTTCGGACCCTGCAATGCTATGTGATTCCGATTCGTCTTTGTGCCCCCTACACCTCCTGCAAGTTTGTTGCACTGGTAGTGAATCACCCTGTATATTCTAAAGCCTGGGAAAAGTGGATCTAGCCCTGAAGATTATCGACCAATTGCACTTTTAAATATATGCTATAAATTAATTGAAAGAATGGTTTACAATAGAATCTTAACTACAATCTTCCAACACATACCAATTGAACAAGCCAGATTTCGACCAAGCCGAAGCTGCTGTGACCAGGTACTAGCACTTACTAGCTACATCGAGAATGGATTTTAAGATAGGAAGAAGACCACTGCAGTCTTTATGGACTTGACATCAGCTTATGACACAGTATGGCGACAAGGAATGATTCTGAAATTTTTGAAGATTATTCCTTGCAAGACCCTCGCGATCCTACTTAACAATATGTTACGTAACAGAGTGTTTGAAGTACATTTAAATGGCAGAGTGAGCAAGCCCTATATATTAAATGATGGTTTACCACAGGGATCAGTTCTTGCCCCATTATTATTTAATATCTATACTGCAGATCTTCCAGCAACTACTTCTAGGAAATTCATGTACGCAGATGACATAGCTCTGACTGCCAAGTCTACTGACTCCAAAACAGCTGAAATCGTACTCACAAAGGATCTTCATAACTTGAATAAATATTTTCATACATGGCGACTTAAACCTAACTTAAATAAAACCGAAGTTAGCTGCTTTCATCTGGATAATCAAAGGGCTAATTATATGCCTCAAGTGAAAGAACACCTTTGTAATATTGCAGCAAAGATAAAAACTAGGAATAACATCTTGCACAAACTCAGTGGAACAGGCTGGGGAGCAAACGCAACGGTGCTACGAACATCAGCCCTTGCCTTAGTCTACCCAGTTGCAGCATACTGCTGTCCCGTATGGCTTAACAGTGCACACACATTGTAAAAGTTGACACCCAACTGAATGACACAATGAGGACAATATCAGGCACCATTAAATAGACACCTTTAAAATGGTTACCAGTATTATCTAACATCCATCCCCCTCATATAAGAAGAGAAACAGCTTTGCTGAAAGAATAGCAAAAATGTCACAGAAATCCTTAATTGCCCATACATCAGGACTGCAAACCCCAGAAACTGGAGAGATTGAAATCCAGGAACCCTCCATGGAAGCTAGGTGAGAAACTTATTAAGTCACATTTTAATGCTGATCAGACCTGACGTGAAGAATGGGCCACTTCAAACCCCAACCACCTGGGTTTAGTCAATGATCCATGATGAGTTGTACCTGGTTTCAATTTACCAAGAAAGGAATGGAGATCCCTGAATAGAATTCGAACAAGTCACGGAAGATGCAAGTTCTGGTTACACAAGTGGGGAAAAACTGAAAACCCATTCTGTGACTGTGACAATGTGATTCAGACTATCCAGCATGCCTCACGGAGTGCCCAAAGAGGAGATTTGAAGGACCCATCCAAGATTAACACAGTGCTACTGACGATGCTATTAATTGGCTGAATAAACTGGACATTACATTTTAATTTACCAAAATGTTATCTACAATTTACTCTGTAAATACCGCTATTGTTAATTTATTAATACTCAAGATAGCAAGTTTTCTGACCCACCTAACCCTGTTCGATAACACCAGCAAACATTTTGACCCCTCCAATTATGTGTATCCCATCCCTGTAAAAATAGTTTCTCCCCTATTACCAAGTACAGATGCTGCACTTAAGAGTTCCCAAGAGCTGCTGGTGTGGCATTTGAGTCTCAGAGTTTGCCATCCCTGCATTAAATCCAAATTATGCTTTAATGTACATGAGATGTCAACAGCCTCATTTGTGTATCAGCTAAAAGCAAACTAGGTTTGCATACCTCTATTTCACACTCTGAAATATGTCACTACGAATTTTATCAGTGTTGCACTTTAAATAAACCACTACTCTGTAAAAGAGAAGTTGTTTGGATTGCGATGGGTTTTATTGGCACATTAGCAACTAATGCTATAAATGCACCAAAACCAGGTCATATATATTACAAAAAAAAAAAATTGTATGCTTTCAGTGACTTAATAAATTAGGTCACTACGTCAAGACATATTAATAACATAGGTATAAAACATATATCAATAAAGAAATAACAATCATCATCATGAATTTGGTCTGGCTTAGGTCTTTTAAGACCTGTTCCGTTGTAGCTCTTGGAGGTGGTTTTGATCTCACCATCGTTGTCTTGGTTGACCCACATCTCTCTTGCCTGTAGGTTTGTAGTTAAAGGCTAATTTTGGGATCCGGTCTGGGTTCATTCTTTCTATGTGGCTGATCCATTTTTCCTGATACTGTTTTATGTCATTTACAATGTTATCTACTTTTAATTTCTCGCGGATATCTATATTTCTTTGGTGGTCTAGTCTTGTAAAGCCTAATAATGGTCTTAAAAATTTCATTTGTGCTGCTTCTAGTTTGTGTGCATCTTTCTTATTTATGACCCAAGCCTCACAGCTGTAGAAGAGGGGTGGTTTTGAAGTGATGTTGTGCAGTCGTAATTTTATTTCGGTTGTCATTTGTTTTCCAAAGTGGCGTTTAATCGTTCCATTCATTTTATTATATTTTTGTAGTTTAGTGTGGATGTCTTTCCCTTCATTTGATATTCAATTTCCCAAATAGGTGAAGTCAGATATTTGTTCTATTATTTTATCATCAATAACAATTTTGACTCTTTGTATGTTCTTTCCACATAATTCCATTGATTTTGTTTTTGAGGTGGAGATTTTCATCTCGTACTTTTTACCTATTTTATTAAGTTCATTTGCTGCTATCTGTAGTTCATCTTCGGATTTTGCGGTTATAACTTGATCATCAGCATATAATATAGTTTGGATTTTATTCCTGTTGTTCAACTGTATTCCGTCGTTAATTGTTTGTTTCCATTCTTTAAGAATTTTATTGATGTAGATATTAAATAAATTTGGTGATAGTCCACATCCTTGTTTCACTCCTTTATTGGTGTTAATCAGGTCTGATAGTTAGCCATTAGAATATTTTATACAGATTTGAGTTTTTATATAGGCTTTGGATTGCTTTCCGGAGTTGGGTTGGGATATTTTCTTCACGTAGAATCTGTCAAAGTTTTTCCCAGTTTACATTGTCATATGCTTTTGCATAATCACTAAAGAGCAGAAATGTTGGTAGATTGAATTCTCTTCTTTTCTCCAAAATTTGTTGTAGTGAGCTAGAATAACTTTTCTGCAGTTCCTGCACAGACTAGACTGCCAGTGTTGGATTACAGGCTTTATCTGATTCAGCTTGTTCGTAACCTGCCCATGCCAAATTTGTTGACATTGGGAGAGTAATGTAGTCTGCATAGGGGACTAAACAGATTATAGTTGTTACACAAATGGCCACTTCAGAGATTTTCTTCAAAAATGGGTAACCAGCACTATCAGCATGGGACCTGTCAACTCAGTGAGTATTTCCTCAATATGAGAGATTCTAATTTCATCACTTGCTTGTGAAGCCCTAATGGTAGCAAGATTAGATTTCCATTCCACATGGTATCTCACAGGCACTATGTGAGAATGGGAAATCCTAGAAGAAAAATAGACATTTGCTCACTTGGCAAATGCTAAATGCCAAACAAAAAAATTAATGTATTGCAGCTCATAGTAATATCAAAATGAAAATACTCTACAATGCCAATTAGAGAATATTAGTGGACAAGTCCTTAATAGAGGCTAAAGGGACTATAGGCCCCCCTTACGAATCAAAATAATGTGGATTTTTACTGCTACATGATGACTGAAGCTTAATAATGCCCTGAAACACTGTTTTATTGCCCCCGCCCCCAACTACTCTATATAAATTTACCCTACTAGTGGGTAAATTTATATGGAGAATCTGATTTCACTTACAAATTTAAAAAGAAAACAGAAAATTTAAAAAAGTGGAGTCTACCAAATGCTACACTATCAACAGAAGGTTAAAGAAAGAGCAAACTGAATAAGAAACCAGCAGATAATGGAGCTTACTTCCTCGAAGGGTGGCAAGAAGTAACCATAAAATATAATTTTACAGGCTAACTTTTCTTTTGGAGTTTTGTGCTAGTTTCTTAATAATGTTTAATTTAAGTTGTGTGATGGGTATAAGACTACTTGTCTCAAGCAATATTGTTAGCTTGGAGGTTTATTAAAAAGTGAAATACAGAATATCTATATTTTTTGTTCCTTTTGTGTAAAAGTTGTTTTAGAAAAGTGCAAAACATCTATAGCTAACAAAATTATTACAATTTTTAAAGTAGTCAAGTCATAGTATTAATTATGTGGAGGAGATTTCATTTAGAAATATTCATACCTGGTAGTATTAAAAGCTTCAGAATTGTAGTATGTGAAAATTGGTATGCATGGCTGAAAATAAGTGCATTTTCATGTAGAAAGAAAAATGGTAACTGATTATAATATTTTAATGTTAGAGTATTTACTAAAAAAAGTTTAACGAAAATTGCATAAAAATACCCATTTCAGAATAATTTAAGATAATCAGATTTTTACTACCCCCCCCCCCTCTAATCACCAACATTCTCATTTCAGAATTTCATGCTGATGTGACTGGTTAATATAAAAATAATTACAAACATTCTATAGTTCTCTATATACATAATTAAAAGTTTTTCATACCTTTTCTCTGGTTTGATGTTTTCTGCATGAGTAAAGCTTGGTTCTGTCTCAGGATAATATAACTTAGCAAAAGCCAATGCAGCTGGTGCAGACATTACAGATGATGTCAACAGGTGACTAGCACTTACCTATATTTATATAAGAGAAAAAAATATCTAACCCATTCCACACAACTATTAAAAATAAAACTGATAAAGTTAAAAAAAAAATACAGGCAGTTCTCGTTTTATGAGTTCCCAGGTTTACGAGTTTTTTTTCCAGAGTATCAACAAAATCAAAAATATGAACGTTAATTGCAAAAAAATGGCTGTTAAACATTCATAAATACCACATTTCAAACCACGTGCGTAGCTATACAATACAGTGTACCCTGCTTTACGATATTAATCAGTTCCAGAGACACCATCGTATCATGAAAATATCGTAATGTGAACCCAATAACACATTGATTTTTGGTAATTCATTTCAAGATCGCGGAAGTTGAAATTTTCACTGTATAACTAAGCTATTTATCTCTAAAATGTCATTTTTAAGGTCACGAGCACAACCTCAAGGCCACATAAAAGGTCATAAGCATAGTTTGTAAATTGTATTAGTTACCAATTCAAATCACTAAAATGCACTACACATTCATCGTTATCACATGTTCCATTATAAGAATCAATTTTAAAAGCTTTTGTGATATTTTTCTAAAACACATTTAAATAAATAAATAAATTTTCTGTTTATACTCCGGGACGACCAAACGGTCAGAGGAGTTCACAAATAGACAGAATACAAGAAACAGCACCGTATTCAGCAGTCACGGGCTTGAACCCCGGTCACTCAAGGCACGTGTACTTATGCACCCGCACGCCTGACCACTAGGCTACGGCGGCCTTTTCTGGAGGTTATGACCATAAAACAATAAAAACAATTTGTACTTTCCGGTTTATTTGGCTTTTCTGTTAGTGCAAGCAATTATAGACAGGTAGTAAACACAACGTTATTGTATTTGCAAAAAAACCGATAGCTGGAATTGTGCGGGTTTTTATGTTATTATGGTGAAATGTGTTTCCCCTTTACTGAAATTTTCAATCGTTTAAAAAATATAATTAAATTTTCAGAATCTTCTCTTATTCTTTTTTTTTTAAACTTCGTCGACTTGTTACTCCACGCGAATCGTGTTAGTTGCAATTTGTGTGTGCCATTAAAAAATGCTTATGCATGCAATCGTGAAATTTATAATTAAAAGACAAGATTATCTTGGAAACAAACTCCTCTTGAAACATTTCTGAAGAAGATGATTCCTTTTGCAACAAACCAACAAGTGTGCATTTAGTCAATGATGAAGAATAAACATTCTTTAACATTTTAAGTCGTAAATAATTTCTCTATTATTATAATTTGCTTGATTTTACAGGATCCGTTTTCATTTTTTTTGATAAATCAATCACCGTTTAAACAAACTAATTTCATTGTTGAGAACATAATCCCTATTTTTAACCTTATGTCTATGGGAAATAAATTCCTGCTTTATGAGTGCGCGCTAGGAACGAATTAACTCAAAGTCGAGAACTACCTGTATGTATGTATGTATATATATACAGTGGATTCCGGTTATTTGGGCCACCGGTTAATCGGGGCAGCCGTTTATTTGGGGCAAATCTTAAAAAACAAAAACCAATCGAGAAAATAGCCAGGGTTTACTTCGCTTAATTGGGACAAAATGCCGTTTAATCGGGGCAGGAGACCTCAGCACTGGAGATTACACTACAATTGTCTCCGACCGTACCACGTAGTTCGGTCGGATTTCTGGAGGTCACAACCATAAAACAATAAAAACAATTAGCAGTCACCTGTTTATTGGGCTTTTCTGTTAGTGCAGTCTATCATAAACGGACAGTAAACTCGATCTTATTGAATTTGCGGTAATACCGACAGCTGAAATTCTGTGGGTTATTATGGTAAAATGTGTTTACACTTCCATGGAATCTTCAATCATATAAAAAAAATAATTTTCAAAATCTTCTCTTCATTCCTATTTTTAAAGCTTCGTAATTTGTGACTCCATTCTCATTTGCGCGTGTTGTGTTACTTGTAATTTGTGTGTGCCGTGTCCTTTGTTATTGATTGCTTATCTTTTTACTGTTTTAAATTTTAACCCCCACCCACAAATGTCAGTGAATAGAAATGTCAACTAGTTAGTATGTACGTTAGTATGTACATACCCCCCCCCCTGCTGCCCTTAGGGCCAATCCCGAGCTCTACTCGCATTCAGCACGACTCCATCTCTCGGACAGGTTCCTTCCTCAGCAGATGCTCAAGCAAACCCAGGCACTGGACGCCGACCTCAACAAATTCGCTGCTGACCGGACTTACCGGAAAAAAATTATGACGAGTAGGACTAATCAGCAATGACTGATGTATACCTTGCATCTGTTCCTGTCTGATTGAGCTGGTGCTCTTATCTCGATGTTAAGCCAGCTCAATCAGATTTAACTCTCGTAAGGAGTTCTCTCCTTTGCATTATAATGTTTTCTTTGTAAAATTACCTTTTTGTAAATAATTGTTCAATTTTCCCGGAAGTTTTGGAAACTGTAAGCCCCTGGCTTTATGGCCGTGAAGGGTAATAAAGATTATCTCTCTATATATATATATTACAGTACGTATTAATTATTCCGATTATCACGTATATTCTTCCGATTTTCACGTATCATTAATTTTTTAATTGGTAAGGTAATAAAGAGTAAATCTGTGCTTAATATATCTTTACTTTTATAGCCTGTGGATAATATTCCTCCTATTTTCGCTAATTAGAATCGTTGTTTAATAGAATTAAAATTCAATTCACAAACGCGATCACAATGACCGGCGCTTACAACACATCGTATAATGAACGGCACTTTACTGTGGTGAGTTCGTCGTAATGTGATTTGATTGAACAGTGAAGTAATTGTAAAGGGGGGGGGGGGGGGTAAATTGTATTTTTAACTATTTACGTGAAACTTCGGATAATTGGGGCAGCCGCTTAATCGGGCCAAAATGCACTAGTCCCGATGTGTCCCAAATAACCGGAATCGACTGTATATATATATATATATTGCTCCTTTGTCTGCAAATAAAAATACTAAATACAGTATTTTATAATTACATAACCCTAAATTTGCAATACTAATTCAGTGAAGTCTGATCACCTACTGATGACAATAAATAATTAAAAAAATCTCATCTGACAAGTGCTAATAATAATAATAATAAAGTTTGTTGCTAAATTCTTCTTAAAAACAACCTCTACTATGGACCAGCTTGTTTAACAAAAAAAAAACAGCAAGCACCACAGTCAACTTTCAAATGTTAATCTCACCTGTTTTAAACAAGCATTTTTATTGTAAGAAAATGTAATTCATGCATTTTTTAAAGTACCCATGTGCAGTACCCACGCATTTGTAGAAGAATAAGAGAAATTTACCTCACTATGATACGTAGAACACTTCTGTATGATACTCTCCAGAAATTAAAACAAATAAAAGATTACAGTAAAAAATTAATTGAAAAAGTTTAACATAATTTGAAAAACGATTTCTCTTCCTGAAGCTGACAGTGCTTTTTGACCATATTGCGTGATCACAGGAATGGAAATTATGGAATATGTGAGCCTGAATCTTAAATAGAGAGATAAATTGTCTTTGAGCATATTCGTGAAAGGCCACGATTATTTGTCTTCGCACATATGCAAAAGACCACGAATCGGAGACGAGATACGGACGCTGAACATTAATAGAATTCTCAAGTAATTTAATTTCGATGGTTTCTTGCAATTAACAGTCTTTATAATAATTACATTGGACACTATGTATATTGGCCTTGTTAAATAAAAATGTATGGTTTTCGTTAACGGCACAAAAGACTAATTCTGAGGCTGATGAACAAGAAGCACGAACTGAAGGCGTATGCTGTTTTACTCGAACATTCAGCGGGAATGCGTAGATCCTTGGTAAGATGAGTTGAAATCACTACAAGAAATGTTTACAAAGTAATTTATTTGTGCCGCGAAAGAGAAAGGACTGAGCAATTATTCGGTATAGCGTGTAATTTCCGTATTGGTCTGGCCACAATCTTAAACTCTATCTTTAAAGAATCTGTTAAGCTGCTTGTGCCACTGTTTAACATATGGGACAGAAATAAAGTATTTTTTGATATTACTATATCAAAAAAGTATTTTGGATCCTATCCTTAGCTTGTATACCCTAATTTAGTTTATTGTACCAGGGGATAACCTCTGTTTAAGAATCTGCTGGTTAATATCTGTATTTCTGAGTCTAAAGCAGATTCCGTCGTTGAATACTTATAGGCATTGAGAAACCGATTAAAGATAGACCTTTTGTAGGTGAACTGGTGATGGCTGTTATAATGTAGAAGCATACCGGTGTTTTTTGGTTTACAATAGATGTTAAATTGGATTTTATTTGAATCCCAAGTAAGCATGAAATTTAGAAAATTTAATGACTTTGTATCCATATTTTCCCTTTCCAATGTAAATTTGAGCCTAGGATGAATATTATTAAACAAATGTAAAATGTCTTGAATAGTGCTATCAGTAATAACCAGAATATCATCTAAATACCTTCCACAGTATGTGATACGGGGTCGAAAAAGTGTCAAGTGTATACACTCAATTGTTGAGAGATAAACCTCTGATAGACTCAATCCCATTGGCAAACCAAAAAGTTGTTTGTATACTTTGTCTCAAAAGGTGATATAGTTGGTTTAAACTAAGTTTAATTAAATGAAAAATTTCTTTAATAGGAAATTTTGTATAATTAATCGGTATAGAATTATTATTTAATATATCCCAAACAATAATGTATATTCAATGTTTACATTTGTATATAACGAAGTAACATCTAGTGAGAATAAATTATCATTATCGCTGAGTCTACAGTCCTTAAGATTATTAAATAATGTATCGTAGTTTTTTTATCTCAAATTGTATCGCCTGTGTAAAGGGTTTTATAATACTATATACATGTGTGGCTAAGGATGAAAATGCTGAGTTTCTGTAAGAAACAATGGGCCGAATAGGAAATCCAGTCTTGTGCAGTTTTTCTGGACTGAAAAGTGCAGGAATATTGTATTTTCTGGCCTTCAATTCCTTTAACTGAGACATGGTAATGTAGCCATTTTTACAATATGTGGTTAACGTTTTATTTGTACTGATTGACTTATTTATATAATCAGTTTCATCGAGTAAATGTTTCCCATTTATCCTCTCTGAATAATAATGTCCCTCTTTTCCCAAAGCACACATAAAGCTGAACTTTCATGTCTATTCAACTTAGGGAGCCGTGTGTCTTTTATGTTATTCACCACTTGGTTAACTTGTTGACCAAGTGGTGAATAACTAAATATGTCTTTTTATGAAACATTACCTTACAAACTATTTTTTTTGGTAGCTTGTGAGGTGGTAAATTATAATTTAATCTTTTTTTTTTTTTTTTTTTGAATTTTTACTGTAATGATTTTGCGTGTTAATCTTTTATTCGTTTTAATTTCTGGAGAGTATCATATGGAAGTGTTCTATGTATCATATTGAGGTGAATTTCTCTTATTCTTCTACAAATATAAATATCAATGTAGAACATATTGAGCATCATAGCTCTGTTATATACTATCAGGTACCCATCCATAAACCATCTCCTTCATCTATTATTTTGACACACATCAACTAGGTAGGTTAACATTTTGATAGCAAATTCAGCATTACTGTAGTTTTAAAAAATAACACTTTAACAAAAATATTAATTACCAATACTGTAAATATTAAAAACAAACTTTTCAAATTGTAAATTTCTTACAGTGAAGATATTGCTTCGAGACACTGTTTACAGAAAAACCAATTCAAAATACAGTACTATAATGTTGAAAAGCTCAGCTACATGAGCAAACCCCACATGGATACAGGTAATATATTAATAAGAATAATGTCACATGGTCTTCTTTACCTGGAGGTTTAACTTCCATGAGCTTCTTCATCACTACATGCAATAACAAGGTTTAAGTTTCTGAGGCACCTAAAACACATGGATATATATTTATTGCAAATTTAAACTGAAAAACATTAAAAGAACACCATGTTATATCTTCATCTGTGGCAAGATACAAAAAAAAAAAAAAAAAAAGCTGAAAGTGACTTAATCCTACCTACGGTCCTATGTTGGTTACTGTTTTTTCACTACTATCAGACCTTGTTAATGGTGATCTAATTGGCCTAAATGAAGTGTTTTCTTTTCACATTCAGTATACCTGCATGACTGAAAGTAATGCTCTTCAATTCTTATATGATATACTTAAAACGTTACAATAAACTAAAAAAAAAAAAAAAGCATATTGCTTTCTTTATAATTTACTGGGCAGTAATGTTAATGTTACATTTAACATCAAACTAACTTTAAAAGAACAATTGAAAATTTAAATAAGGTGAATTAAAAATGCAACCTGTATATAACTGAAAATAAAGAAGGCTTTATAAAGTAAAAAATATTAAAAGAATTTGTTGGATCTGAAAGTTATATGGCAAAACATTAACATTTTTTCAGCTAGCATATTTTAAATAATCATTGTTAAAATGATAGAGAAACCTGATCAAACTAAAATTTCAAATATATTAAAATATTTTAAAAATAACTTAGCTTGTTCAAGACAAAGTTACAAAAACTGAAACCTTTATTTAACGGTTTTATATGAAACTGTTCTAAGTATCATATTTTTGTTTTTTGGAATGGTGCTTAAAGCAGGTTTTATTGTATATTTCATTACCAAAGGCGCAATAAAAAACTTATTTATCATGGACCATCTAAAATTTAAAATCAATTGCAGGCCATATTTACAGTAATGGATTATTAACCAAATTATACAATAATTACATTTAATTAATCACAGTCAATTGATGCTGTCAACTATTTACATGGAATTTTTATACACAATTTCACTTATACATAGTTAACTGTGACAGTTTCATAATTTTTGCATACAGCATCAATTAAATCTTATAAAGAACAACACTGTAGCAACATAGATCAAATTACCTCTTATGTAAAGTATCCAAGACCAGATCTAGAGCAGCTGCAGTGGTTAACCATTCTGGCATTTGTATTTTACTGAAATATGCATTATTCTCTAATTTAGGATTACTTGTCATATTTGGATGCTATGGCTGGTCATTGCTAGAAGAACTGCACTCTAGCAAAGTATATTAATGGAGTAGTATGGCATTAAGGGCAAGTTGCTCCAATGGATAAAAGGATGGTTGAGTGGGAGACGGCAGAGAGTGCTAATAAATGGACACTGTTCTACATGGACTAATGTTATTAGTGGAGTCCCCCAGGGTTCGGTGTTGGGTCCATTGTTGTTTTGTGTATTTATCAATGATATCAATGAAGGTATATCAGGCTTAATGTCCAAGTTTGCAGGGTTGTTAATAATACTAAAGACAGTATGCTACTGTAACAGGACCTAGAAAAGTTAAGCAGATGGACTGAGAAGTGGCAACTGAAGTTTAACATTGATAAATGCAAAGTACTGCATATGGGTAGTGGTGACCCAAGAGAAACGTACCAACTGTGTGGCACTACACTCAGGGAAGTGGAAAGTGAAAAAGACCTGGGGGTAATTGTGCAGCCAGATATGAAGTTTTCTGAGCAGTGTAGACAGGCCACCAGAGTAGGTCATGGGGTCTTGTCAATGATATACAGGAATTTTGATAATAGGGATAAGGAGTTGATTATCCCCTTGTATAAGGCAATGGTCAGGCCACACATTGAGTACTGCATACAGGTCTGGAAGCCTCATTTTAGGAAGAATATAGAGTTTCTATAATGAGTACAGAGAAGGGACCAACAAAACTGGTGAGGGGAACAAATGCGTGCTCTTATGAAGAAAGGCTTAAGTTCTGCAAATTGTAGGATCTGGAGACTAGACACCTGCAAGGTGATCTGATTTAGGTGTATAAAGCCTTGGATGGATTGAGCAGGCTCAATGCTAATGGGATTCTTCCTCTTGCTTAAAATTACAAACATGAGGGGGCATAAACTGAAACCAAGGAAACACAGTTGTCGAATAGATGTGCGGAAATTTGTTTTTAGCCAGCGGGTAGTTGATTGCACTTCCATTTGTTGTGGAAGTTGCTAGCTTAAATAAATTCAAGGAAGAAGTGGACAAACTTTTGGAGCAAATGGATGGGTGAAATGGGAAGTGGGTTTTTTTTTTTTTTTTTTTTTTGGCTGATGCTGTATAAGCCTGTTTTCTTGCACCATATACTTCTACTAATGCTAATAATTAGATAGTATGAACTAAAGCTGTAATGCTCAATACGTTCTACATTTATATCAATATTTGTAAAATAATACGAGAAGTTTACCTCAACATTGTAAGCAGAACACTTCCGTATGATACTCTCCAGAAATTAAAACGAAAAAAATCAAAAATCTTACATTAGAGTAACAAATAATTAAAAATCAATTTAACACAATTAAAAATCAATAAAAAGCATTAGATTGAGTAAACAGACGAAACCTATGGGACATATTGAGTAATAAAGGATACCCAAAGCATCTTACAAAAATAATACAGAGTTTATATCAAGGAACAAAAATAGTAATAGATATAGGTAATAAATTAACAGAAGAAAGTATAATAAATCATGGAGTTAGACAGGGATGTAGCTTGTCACCAATGCTGTTTAACATACATATCGAGGATATGATATGTAAATGGAAAGAAGAAATTAATACAAGTATATATTTAAATACAAAGAATAGGATTAATACACTGTTATTTGCAGATGATTAAGTAATTATTCAAGATAGTGAAGATAATTTACAAAGAGCAGTATTTAAATGAAACCAAATAACAGAAGAATATAAAGTTAAAATATCAATGATGAAAACTAGAACAATGGCTTTTAAAGGGAAAAATACGGTGAGAATACAAATAGTTATAGACAATAAAATATTAGATCAAATAAAACATTTTAAATATCTAGGATGTGATATAACATATGATGTCGAAGAAGATATGAACCAGAAATTGGCGAAATTTCGAAATATATGTGGAGCAATAAAAAGAACTCTGGCTAAGAAAACAAGGAAAGAAACACAATTGAAATTTTACAAAGTAATGGCAATACCAACACTTCTTTATGGTTCTGAAACATGGATACTGAAACAAAGAGACATTAATAGAATACAAGTTGCAGAAATGAAATTTTTAAGATATGTTAATAAAGGATGTACAAAATTAGATAAAATACTAAACGTAAATATTATAAAGGAATTAAAGATTTACTCAATGGAAAAATTATAGAATATAGAAAAAGATGGAAAGAACATGTAGAAAGAATGGAAGATAATAGATTCCCTAAATTAGCTTATACATATAGAGCAAAAGGAAAAAGAGACAGAGGAAGACCAAAGAAAAGATGGGCAGATGCCTTTGAGATCAGAACAGGCAGATCACCTAACCCATGAAGGAAGATAAGAAAAATCAATAAAGCAATTAATTTTCTTATTTTTAATTGTGTTGTATTGATTTTTAATTGTGTTAAATTGATTTTTAATTATTTTTTACTCTAATGTAAGATATTTGATTTTTTCGTTTTAATTTCTGGAGAATATCATACGGAAGTGTTCTACGTACAATATTGAGGTAAACTTCTCTTATTATTTTAAAATAATTCTAATAATATAAAAGAATCACCAAATGAAGTAAAGCTATCCGCCATCACTGCATTTTGGGAAAATTTATGGTTTGAGACATTTATGGA